>NC_053489.1:523871311-524227561 GCF_905171775.1 Rana temporaria
AATTTTTACTTATCAGCCACCTGCTGTATTTTTTCTGCACCCCAGTTCCTATGTTTTCGTTCACAGTTGAGTGGCTTTATTTCCGTGTTGGAGGTATGGCTTTTTGGCTCCAATTCTTCCACAAAGACCACTTCTGCAGACAATAGATAAATCCACCTGGGTCCACTCGTTTCCGCCAGTTCTGTGCACTGGTGTACATTTTCCGATGTCAAAAGGGAAGGAAGCATGACATGTCTTTAATCTGCTGCATTCATTTTCCTTGGCCGATCACTGCATCTACAGTCTTCATCTTTGACCATTTCTTTTTGCGTTAATTCAAAAACCCCAGTCTGCATCGAACAATTTTGCTGTGAGAGACCTTGCTGATGCAGTATAACTACATTGTGTCTTGTTGCTGTACTCAGTCTTGCCATGGTTTATGACCTGTGACATGAATCAGTCTTCCACAACCTCACCTTAGTAGGAGAGTTTGACTGTTCCTCATCCAGTTTTAAGCCTTCTACACAGCTGTTTCAAGCTACATATGCAATTGATAATCATTAGCACCCTGCTTGGTATAATTGGTTAATCATACACCTGACTCAAATCCTACAAAATCCATGACTTTGTGCAAGTGTACAAACGGTGCAAGTGTAAAAATGTATGTTGGTTTTAAGCCAAAGGGTAGTCACATAAAATATTGATTTGAATTTTTTTCTGTTTGCTCACTTTGCATTTTAAAAATTGATCAAAATAAAGAATTAACATATATTTGTGTTAAAGACATTTCTTTACAGCATTTCTTCACACCTGTGTAAACCTTTTGCACAGTACTGTATAAAAATAAATAAAATAATATATATTTTACACACACACACACACATATATACATACATAAATAAATAAATATATATATATATATATATATATATATATATATATATATATATATATATATATATACATATATACATACACACACACACACACACACACACACCTATGAACACAAATACTTCTGTGCACACACATATACCAACACATATATGCAGTATACACAACATTTAGAGCACTGGTTAGATAAGAGGATGAATTTATATGATACATACCATGATCTATGGCAGCTTTAAGTGTCGCTTCACGATGTGTTGAACCAAGGGGGTTCCGTACAAATCGTCGACGGCGCCTCAAGTCATCTTCCCAGTAGTCAAGGCGCCAGAATTCCCGGGGACGGCTACAACAAAACACAGGGAGCACACATGTTAGCCATTACTAACCAGCATGGTAGCAGTGAATTTTTGTAGAAAGCTTTCCTTGTTTGCTTAGGTTTTTTCTTCCCCTTTTCCTTTGTAAAACTGTCAGAACTCAATAATTTAAGTGCCTCTTCAATAACCAGCAAACACAATATTACTATAAGCTTAAGAACACTGCTGTGTTAATTATTTTTTCCCCTTAAAAAAATGTTTATTGAATCGATAAATGTAAATGCTACAGAAAATAGAATAAACTTTCAGCATGTGATGAGCACAATGTACAATTCAATTATTATCATAAGAAATCAAGGCATCTGTGTGCCGCCTTATTAAGGACCAAGCTTTTCTGCATTGTGCGACCACTCTGTTGACTAGGAAACAAGTGCTTGCCCATCATGTTTTGCTTGCAGCAAAGGTAACACTGGTGGGAAGCTGGAAGTTACCAACCTATTTAATTTCCTGAAGATAAACACAGGGTGGACAATATAATGGTCAATCAAAGGCTCACCAGTATTCTAGATGATAAACACAAATTGTTCAAGGATCTGGGAACCTTGCTTAACACAACAACCTGGAAATGGAAACAGAGTCTTAAAGTACCTTAAAACATTCTGAGGGGGTTTTGGTTCTTATACTCCTATAATGGCTAGTCACTATTGCTTTGTGTGCACCCATGTGTCTCATCTTACACTTTTCTTTTTGACCCCTGACTCTTGGCCCATATCTTCACTTTAACATTATGCTAGAAATGATTTTCTTTCACTATTAACATTACAAACAGTTGGCATTCGCTTTTTAAAGTGGTTTTGTGCATCCGTCTTTATTTGTTTTAACTTTGTCATTATGCTTGTACATGAAACAATATGGATTTAATAACCATATAATTCTAAGTTGGGCACACAATGCAGAATTTGTTGTGATTCTTTTGGATGCTGATAAATAAATAGGCTGGAAATGAACATCTATTTATTGCACATCACTATTAAGTGCGTGTTTGGTTTGCCTGTTATAGAAATTATTGTATCTTTCTTGAAACTTTAATAAAGAAACGGAAAAAGAAAACAGTGTAAAACTTAATTGGCAGCAGTTACCCCTTTTTATCATATCTTGATGTTGGGATGATAGGTATGAAACGTAGGGATATGTAAAAGTGGCGGGTAAAAGGAGGTTGTTCATGTAAGTAAAGTGGGAAACACCAATTCACCAAGGAAGTATGTCCAATTATTTTACATGGAGACATATAAAAAGTTGACCAATCAATGATTCACTTCATGTCTCCTGTCGTGCTCTCAGCTTTACTATTAGCTTATTGGGTACCATAATACTGGTGCAAGAGGAAATGTGGAGGAAAGCATGGAAAGGTCTTGGATACGGGTTCTGGATGAAAAAGGGAGAAAATAGAAGGCGAGTTGTAATAAGTGGGGAGAAGGGGTAGTTCCTGCATATTGTCAGATAATGCAGTGTAAGCAGTCAAAGTTGGTTAAAAAAGTTCATTCAAACCAAGACCTAATAAATGCCCCCACAAAGTTCAAATGGTAGACATTGTTTGAATAAATGCCAAGGTTGTTTTGAATTGAACCCAGCATGCCCAAGTGTGTGTATTGATTTGGTCTCTCATGGGAAAGGTGTATCAGAATTGGACTATCAGAAAAGGCAGTTGTGTAGTATTCCTGTATGTCAGAATTATCAGTGTGGTCTTGTTAAGAATGTGAAATGGTAGGGTTTTTGTGTATGTGTTGGTCGTGGGAACCACCACATGTGCATAAAAGGTACCCTTCTCTTTTGGACATCCCTAGCAAAGCCTGTCTCTAGAGAATAAAGGTTTGTGTAGGAGATGTGAGTGTATCTAGAGCAAAATGTTGAAGTTATTCTCTTGGGTTTTCATATTGATGGGCCCTTTGATGTGATTGGACATGCACCACTCACCCATTATTGGTCCATAAAGGGTGGAATTTAAGTCTGGTTCCCATTTAGAGCCCACATGGTCAGCCTCTGAGCTTACGGGACTGAGAACAATTTTGTATAGTGTGGTGTTTAGGTGTCACAGTGGAGAAGACACTTAGCTTCTCCAGGGTAGTAAAGTCTTTGCTACAGTTATGACATTAGATAAGATGATAGATATAGATAAAAGATTATTAGGAAGATGGCCAAGCTGCAGCTATGACCAGAGTGTTGTATCTATTGCATTTGAAGTATTAGTAGAGGACTGTATGTCCCAGAAAAAAAACCCTCTATGGAAGGGGTGTTATGCAGTTTAGTCCTGCTGTGGATGAAAGTTCTTCTGGAAAGAAGGGAGCATTAGTGAAGGAAATGCAGTGTTGTTCCAGGTCAAAGTTAAAGGGTCTGAAATTGAGAAGAGATTATGGTGTTGACAAAAGAGGTTGAATGAATTCAGTGTGTTGCCTAGGAGTGGGTGCTTGAGTAGTGTCACATAAAATTCTGATAAATCCAAGGGGAAAAGTTAAAGCAGAAGTAAACATCATTTACTGACTTTTACCTATTTTACCTATTACCTATAGGCAAGCCTTATTATAGGCTTGCCTATAGGTAGTGTAATTATCTCCTAAAACGCACGCCATTTAGGAGATATTTACTACTACAAATATATAAGGGGTCCATATAGTGAACTTGGTGTGGAGTTATTCACATTACAGTCAACACTGAGGACAAGGGGGCACTCTTTACGTCTAGAGGAAAATAGATTTCACCTTAAAATACGGAAAGGTTTCTTCACAGTAAGAGCTGTGAAAATGTGGAATAGACTCCCTGCAGAGGTGGTTCTGGCCAGCTCAGTAAAGTGCTTTAAGAAAGGCCTGGATACTTCCCTAAATGTACATAATATAACTGGGTACTGACATTTATAGGTAACGTTAATCCGGGGAATATCCAAATGTCTCATGGGGGATCAGAAAGGAATTGTTTCCCCTGCTGTAGCAAATTGGATCATGCTTTGCTGTTTTTTTTTTGCCTTCCTCTGGATCAACTGTGGGTATAGAATTGGGTATATGTGATTGTATGGTATTATTATTATTTTATTTCTTATGGTTGAACTTGATGGACTTGTGTCTTTTTTCAACCCGACTATGTAACTACTGTACATGCAGTCAGTTCCATGCGCTCTGAAGGAACGGCCACTCGTGAGCCGAAGCCTGCGAACCCGGAAGCAAGATGGGTGAAGATGGGAGCCCTTGCAGCGCCGATATTGCGGCACTGGAACAGCTTTGTTTTAAGGTAAGTTTCACATAATGTGCTAGTATGCAATGTATACTATACTACTTTACGACTTTACCTTGTAGGGAAAAAAAAAGTCCAGTAGTATACAACCACTTTGAAGGGGGTTTCAGATAGTGAGTTCTAGAACAATCCATGCCTTAGTGGAAGTGTGTATGTTCCAGTAAACTATTCTAGTCAGTTGGCAGACCCAGAAGCACTATTGCATAGCATGGGCTCTTCTGTGTTCTAAGAAGGTAAGAAATCATGTTGCTATCCCCATAGGCTACAAATTAAGGAGTGTAGAAAGCAAAATAAAGCTTCAGTTTGTAAATTGCTATATTCTATATGTAGAGTGTAGAGGATTCTAGGTGCCCACAGTGATCTTTAATATGGCTGTCTTGCTAAAACAGGAGTATGCTCTATTCTAAGTTCTTATTTGATTAGCATAATTTGTTTTGCATAGTTAGGGTGCTATATATTGGAAGGGTTAGGCAGAAACTGGATTCCAAAATACGTAATGGACTTTCAGCTCAAAGGGAAATTATGTTGGTAGCCTACTACAGCAGCTTGCGGAAGCAAGGAGTAAAGGACTTAGTGTAATTTTAAAGCTGTTGGAAATCTTTTAGAAATGGCAACAGGTTAAGGAGTATGATCTGTGATTAGGATAGGATAAACAGCAGATCGTTGGCAAGGCGCTAATTTTTTATTTATTTTTGCCCACCACCAGACCATGCATGTTGGTATCTGTACATAATTTTAAAAGACAGAGTTCGAAGGTTAGGATAAAGATCAGTGTTAACAGGGGACATCCTTGTCATGGGCTGTGGAAGGCATCCCTTTATTATTCTTGCCAAGTAAAGAACAACTATTGTGCATAACAAGGTAAGCGAATTAGGAGATCAGAAAATTCAACTAGCTTTATCCTGAGTCATGTCGAATTATTAGGTCAATCTAAACTCAATTGTCTTTTCATTTTTAGATATAGGGTGGGTAAAGGTTAGAACCCCTGTCATGTTTTATTTGCGGTCTATGTCCCATAGGGGAGATTTCCCTTCACTTCCTGTAGCAGACACACAACAACGTTAGGGGAACTCTCACCAAAAGTAAAGGACATTCCTTAATTTCCACACTGGAAGAATTCCCTTCTATTTGTGTTCTAGTCACATGTAACATTTTTGGACTTCCCATCACTTTGTCTCATTAACAACGTTCAACAGGACAAATGTCTCCCCAGCAAGCATAGATTTTTAAAAAATGTGAGGGGTGTACCCACTTTTCTGAGATACTATATATCTTTAGATAGATATATATATATATATATAAATATATATATATATATATATATATATATATATATATATATATATATATATATATATATATATATATATATATATATATATATATATATATTTATATATATATATATATATTTATGAGAGAGAGCGAGAGAGTTTATAGTTTTCAATTAGATGGTGATAATCAGAGTCACAGATCTAAAAAACAGTGGCATTTGTAATTTCAGTGGGGGTAAAATACATTTCTATATCCTACTAGGTTTAATGTACATATAGACATCAAAAAATACTTGTGTGGTTCAGAAAAAAAAACTTCACTCACAAGTTCCGTTTTATTGATTATATCCAGCCCAGCAAGATCCTATAATCACATCTCACTTTTTAAAGCGGGGTTTCAACCACAATTAGCATTTTTTAAATGTATGTCCTTTCATCATGCGTTTTTATAATATAAATCCGGTCACTTACTATTTTACAATGCTCCGCAAAGTTATTCAAAAAAGATAGTTTATAAAACTATGTCCACACTGTTGTCATTTTGCTTGTAGGCATTGTGAAGCCCACAAGCACTTACTTCCTGGAAGTCTTGGATGGGGAGTTATAATGGGGTGGCGCACTGCATCCTGGGAAATTATGACACACATTTCATTTTTTTTTTAGGTCTAATGAGCACAATAATGAAAAAAAAAATTGGGATGGAAACTCCACTTTAATGTTAACCACTTAAGGACCTTGCCTGTTTTTCAGATTTGGCATTTACAAGATTAAAACATTTTTTTTGCTAGAAAATTACTTAAAACCCCCAAACATTATAAATATTTTTTTAACACCCTAGACAATAAAATGGCGGTCATTGCAATACTTTTTGTCACACCGTATTTGCGCAGCGGTCTTACTTTTTTTTGAAAAATTCACTTTTTTTAATTAAAAAATAAGACAACAGTAAAGTTAGCCCAATTTGTTTATATATTGTGAAAGATAATGTTACGCTGAGTAAAACGATACCCAACATGTCACACTTCAAAATTGCGCCTGCTCGTGGAATGGCGTCAAACTTTTACCCTTAAAAATAGGCGACGTTTAAAAAATTCATTTGTTTTCATATGCGGGCGCTACTCACGTATGTGTTTTCTTCTGCGCGCGAGCTCGTCAGGACGAGGCACTTTAAAAAAAATAGTTTTTTTGTTTTCTTAATTTATTTTTATTTATTTTATTAATTTTTACACTGAAAAAAAAAATGGATCACTTGTATTCCTATTACAAGGAATGTAAACATCCCTTGTAATAGAAAAAAAAGCATGACAGGTCCTCTTAAATATGAGATCTGGGGTCAAAAAGACCTCAGATCTCATATTTAGACTTAAATGCAAAAATAAAATAAAATAAATAATTTTCTTTTGAAAAAATGACAACAAGAAACTATTGCTTTAAGAAGCATGGGCGGAAGTGACCTTTTGACGTTGCTTCCGCCCTGCTATGCTATGGGGACGGGTGGGGGCCATCTTGCCCTCACTCGTATCTCTGTCAAGCAGGAGAGAGGACCTGATCGCCTCCGCCGCTGCCGACGGCTCTGGTAAGCAGCGGAGGGCGCGGGAAAGTGGGGCCCTCTCCTGCCGCCGATAACGGTGATCTCGCAGTGAATGGGCCGTGGAGACTACCATTATCGTTTGCAGGACCGCTCACTGAAAAGATGGATATCTCGGTTGTGGCAGCAGCTGCTGCCGTTACCGAGACATCCGTCTTTAAAAACAGGACGTATATGTACATGAGCGGGTCCTTAAGTGGTTAAAGGATAAGTTCACCTTCTGTAACAGGTTACACCCTTATTCAAAGTGTAGCATGTTACTGATGCAGCAGCCTTGCCCCCAGCTGAAGCAGCTGAATTGCAAAACGTGTATACCTTGCTTTGGTCTACTGGGTCTTCTGTCATTGCAACCAAAATGGTTGTGCCCAGCAGCAGTTTCAGACAGCTAGTTCCAGGGCAAGTATGTCACTAAGCAAAAAGGCTTACAGGAAAGTTAAAATGAGATTAACATGTTTTTCAATTTCAAATCTTTTAATTGCAGATTTTCAAAGAACACCAATCGGGTGTCCTGACTCTATACTTTCTAAGTCAGTGAGCAATTGCAGCCTCCATATTCTATTTCTACACATTTCCTCTAAACGCCAAAGGCCAAGAACTACCTAAAATCAAGAAAAGTCTGAAATAATGTCAACTTTCACACAAGGCTTCAAAGAAAAGCATTTATATTTTTGACAGCTTTCCTTTAACCACTACACTGCCTATGCTCATCAATGATCAACTGATTGCATAGCTGATGGATATTGAATGTTAAATGGTTCTAAAGCCTCAATCAATCCAGTGCTTCCCTCCTCTCTTTCTCTTCACATTGGATCCGATTGCTTGGGGGGGGGGGGGGGAGAGACCCAGAAAAGGAGGAGGTTTGGACCGCTCTACGCAAAACCATTGCAGATTACAGGTGACTAACAGGTTAATCATTTTAATTTTAGAAAATGTATTTAGTAACACTTTAACCACCGCTGCATGTAAATATACATCGGCAGAATGGCACGTACAGGCAGATGGACGTGCCGGTACGTCCCTGCCTAGACGTGGGTCCGATCGGGACCCCCCCCCCCCCCGGTACATGCGACGGTCAGTAATCGTCTGGGAGCGATTCCGGGATGAGGGGGCGGCTATTCATTTCTAGCCACCCCCTCGCAATTGCTCCCAGCGAATCATCTGCCGCCTCTGCCCGCCCTGCCTGTGTAAGTGTAAACACAGGCAGGGGGAAGTGATGTCATCTCTCCCCGTGGCGGTCTTTTTGACCGACGCTGAGGAGAGAGAAGACATCAGAACTGTGAGTTGCACTTAACAGTACACTGACACAGTCACACATAGGCACACAACCCCCCCCCCCCCCCCAGTCACCTCCCGATCACCCCCCAGTCCCCTGTCACAGTGTCACTGATTGCAGTGTTCATTTATTTTCTGATCACTGCATTTAGTGTCATTTGTGACAGAAAAAAGTGTTAGGGCAGTTAGCTTTAGGCCCCTTTAGGTCCAGGGTAGCCCCCTACCCCCCCTAATAAAGGTTTAACCCCTTGATCACCGCCCAAGTTAAAAGCTGTGTAAATTCCAGAAAATGTACCCTAGTTTGTAGATGCTATAACTTTTGCGAAAACCAATAAATATACGCTTATTGCGATTTTTTTTACTGAAGACATGTGGCTGAATACATTTTGGCCTAAATGTTTGACTAAAATTTAGTTTATTCGATATTTTTTACTTTTTGTTATAAGAAAAATATTTTTTTTTCAAAATTAACGTGTTTTTCCATTTATATTGCAAACAATTAAAATCGCAGAGGCAATCAAATAACATCAAAAGAAAGCTCTATTTGTGGGAAGAAAAGCACGCAAATTTTGTTTCGGTACAACATTGCATGACCGCGCAATTACCAGTTAAAGCAGCGCAGTGCCAAATTGTAAAAACACCTTTGGTCCTTTAGCTGCATATCGGTCCGGGGCTTAAGTGGTTAAACAGGGTGTACACTAGTAGAATGTAGTTTGGTAGCATTTTTAGTTCTAAAAACATTGTAAGAACCGTATTTTCCGGCGTATAAGACGACTGGGCGTATAAGACGACCCCCTAATTTTCCAGGAAAAATTTGGGTTTTGGGATATACTCACTGTATAAGACTACCCCCTTCTTACTAGTCTTTCTGGAAGCGGAGGGGTAGCCAGAACCGCTGACAGAAACAGGCTTTTTCAAATTTTACTGCACTGTGCCATTACATTACATTCCTCACTGTGCCATTACATTACATGCCCCCACTGTGCCATTACATTACATGCCCCCACTGTGCCATCACTTGCCCCTCACTGTGCCATCACTTGCCCCTCACTGTGCCATCACTTGCCCCTCACTGTGCCTGAACTTGTTGCCCCCACTGTGCCTGAACTTGTTGCCCCCACTGTGCCTGAACTTGCTGCCCCCCAGTGCAATCACCGCAAACACTGACTTTTTTTGCCGGCGGTGACAGTCTCCGTACTGCGAGCGCTAGCGTCAATGATTTGAAAGCCGCGCCTTCTCTTCAGAGTGTTCTGTGATAGGTGGAACACAAATTTTCCCAGCAGCGCCTCTGTTCTGTGTTCCGCCTATCACGGACGCTTTCTCATCTCGTCCGAGGATGAGAAGGCATCTGTGATAGGAGGAACACAGAACAGAGGCGCTGCTGGGAAGATTTGTGTTCCTCCTATCACAGAACACTCTGAGGAGAAGGAGCGTCTTTTAAATCATTGACGCTCGCGCTCGCCGTATGGAGACTGTCACCGCCGGCAAAAAAAGTGAGCACAAAGACCGTACCTGGCGTATAAGACGACCCCCGACTTTAGATGCATGTTTTTTCTTTTTCTATTAGTGGAGTCAAATCGACGATCATTTTCAACCGTATTAACTTTAAAATAAAATTTGAAGGAGCAGGATTGAAACATTTTAGAATGTACAAATGTCTAACGGTGTATGTGGTTTTCATCTGGTAAAGTAATTTTTTTTCCAAAATGAATGTTAAAAGCAACTGAAATCTCAAACTACTTTCAAATGACATTTGAATGTACTAAGAATTTTTGTACAAATTTTTCTTTGCAATTCTACTAGTGTATACCCAGCTTTGTTTGCCCTATTCCTGTTATAAAGTATTTGTATTTGCTGTATGAGGATGATAAGAGATTGGAAAGAGCAGTTTAAAAACACATACTTAATGATATCCCTCATCTATATTTCTACAGACATTTTTTTATCTATTTTAACCTAAAAGTCTCTGTAGGAATGTCCTTGAGAAGAACAATATCACTTTTTTTGTCTGAGGAATTTCTCCTCATGGTAGGAAGGTGAAATGAAGACCAAATATATCATTGTAAAATGAACTGCTGACATTGTGATCAACTTCCTTGCACACTAGTGGCATGCGCTCCGATTTCAGGCTCATTTCAGCCCCAGCAGGGCATCTCTCCTAGAGACCGCATTTATAAAACCGAATAGGGAAAAGCTATTATAAATATAGGATAGCATTACCTATATTAATCAAAGTCTGTCCCCTTTCATCATTTTTCTTCCTAATTTGTGCTTTTGCCTCGCAAGGTCAGTAAATCATGCTGAGCACCATTTGCCTTGAAAGTGTTAACTTTAATGAAAATCTTGCTTGTGTACGCTCACTATGATAATAAAATATTACTCTGTTTAAATGTGCAGGAATTTAATTAAAATCATGTCCTAAAATATTAATAACCTTTAGCCTCTAGGGTACAAAAATCACATATGCTGTGCTTTTCCATTTGAATTCTTAAAACAGAGGACACGCTATACACTATCTGTTTTTTTAACCACAGCACCAGGGAGCTGCGTTCTGCAGATCTAACCATCTGGGTAAGAAAACATTTACCATTTACCTAGGCACATCTCCTACCTCTCCCTGGTATAGTAATTTCATTTATAACCATTTATATCTGTATCCTATGACTTTACTCAGGTCTGAAACACTAAAAGACTACATAAGGCTATAAAAAAAAAGCATTAACAAAAGAGTTATACAAGTCTATTCAGAAGTAACGTGGGCTAGGTGTCTCATATATAAGTAATGTTCGACAGTTAATAAAAAATATATAATAAAAATAATCAGATTACAAGAACTTGCTGACTTAAGCTGACCATACAGTTTTTTTCATTCATTGAATGAAAAAAAAAAAACTGATTCCACTATTCACACAAAAAGAAGGTGGATGGAGAAATCTTTCCTGCCAGGACATTGTATACAAAATATACTCATCAGTGACTGCAGATGCTACTCGATGGATAATGTTTCAACATGTCCCCATAGTAGAAGCTGTTAAAACAATCGACTTCTGTTATGAATGATTTTGTTTTTCTTTTTTGTTTATTTCAATGTAATATCAAGTGAGACATTAAATATTTAGCGCAACACTCTTTGTGAACATTTTAATAATACCAATGAATCTATAGTGAACCTAACCCCCCAAAACAAAACCCACTGCTAATGTCATGTTTAGTTTTATGCTAGAACTATTGCGCCCACTCCTACGTGCACAGTGACATATAACATGTGTAGGGCAATTGCAGGCACACGAACGCATGCATGTGTGGGTGGAAGGGGGCTCTAAAAGGTTTTTTTTTATGTGTCTCTTTAAACATTTAAAACTTTTATTGCATAAAAAAAAAAATCGTACATGCCTTTATTGCTACCACATAGGGGACCAATAGCCCCATATGTGATAGCTTATTGGTGACATGTTTCCCTTTATGGAGACATTGGGTCTTTTAGACCCTGAATCGGGTTCCATCAGTTGCTTCACCAGACACTGATCCCAGAGAATGACAGCTCTGGTGCAGAAAATTATGTCATACAAGTCACAAGAGAAAAACCATCGTTCTGCCGATTAGTAGGAAATAGGTGATACAGACAGGAAGCCAGCACGCCATATACCGCGGTTCTCTGATTTTTACATGCTTGATTACATTTAGTGTTTGAGCGTACCCCTTTTTTTTTTTCTAAATCAATAAATAAGATTGTTTTTTTTCTGATGGCTTCACTATGTTCTTCCTCATTCTTTCTTTGTATGGTAATTATCGCTCTGGCCACTGGAGCGGAGACTGCTTTTTAAAAAAAAATATTAAAACATATTTTTATGGCAGTTTTACGACATACAGACATAAAACAAAAAGGCACAAACAAAAACTACAACACTGATAACAGAATGCTCCTAATCCAGCATATGATGAAAATCCGGGTAGTGTGTAACTGCTTATTGATGACTTTGGAAACTGCAGAGGATCCTTATACTTGTGAGCTCGTAGTTTTGAAAACGATAACCGATTTGATATTACCTGCCTGAAGTGTTTGGATGAGTCATATACCATATGCTTGTTATTCACCCGTTTCTGGTAAGAAGATATATTTTACAGCACAGTGGTGTGATTATCATACACTCAAGTTGGTGAGAGGTTCTACTTAACTACCTGCCGCCGTCAACTAATCGCTCCATTGTTCTTTTGAGAGGCGTCATATGACGTCCTTGTCTTTTATAGCCACTAGGGGGCCTGCGCGCGTTACTGGGAACCCGATGCGCGTGCCGGGCGCCCGCGATTGCCCAGTAACTTAGCAGGACATGGATCTCTGTGTGTAAACACAGAGATCCACGTCCTGTCAGGGAGAGGAGACCGATGCTGTGTCCCTTGTACATAGGGACACAGATCGGTCACCTCCCCCAGTCAGTCCCCTTTCCCCACAGTTAGAAACACTATGCAGAGCACACATTGAACCCCTTCCTCGCCCCCTAGTGTTAACCCCTTACCTTCCAGTCACATTTATACAGTAATCAGTGCATATTTATAGCACTGTTTTTTTTTAATCCTTTGCTGCATCTTATTGCAGCCACTTCTGTCAACATGCATGCACTCCAGTCATCTCAGGAATCAGCTATCATCAAAAGCCTATGTGTCAAAGTGACAACACAGAAGCACAATTGAGAGGCAGGGAAAGATCATGGTCATGGAAAAGATACATTAAAAAAAGAAAACCTTTATAGCAGGATCACCAGGTATTAAAAAAACTGAAAATGACTTTTGAAATTACACCAACATGTTAACATTTTACGAAGAAAACAGGTCACCATAACCAACAAAAAGATAGCTGGCTAGCAGAAACCATGGCAACATCCTACAAAATCACAAAAAGAGTGGCGGCAAAACTCCTGAGCTGATCCCTTTCTTACAAAATTCTCAATACCGTTTTAGACGCTGGAAGCAGATTTTAAAATTAGAGGTGGCAGGAAGCCCCCTACATGCTGTAACTTCTATGCACCCAATACTGTACATCCTCTTTTTCTTTACCAATCTCATCCAATTCCTTTCAACCAAGAAATATTCCAATTTAGTGGTGGCTGGAGATTTTCAACGCTACCTTGAATCCATCACTTGATCTCTCCAACACCACCAGCATTACACAACCCACCACTAAACAAGGGCTTACAGTGCTTTTCATCTAATCAATATTTAAAGGCTACTCCATACCACTAAGAGGGATTTACACATGTTACTCCAAAGCTCATGCAACCTTTTTTCAGAATAGACTACTTCTTGCCTTCTTTTATTCCAAAGCTATATACCACCATGGAACCCTTTTCTGTCTCTGATCACCACCCCATTACATATTGCTACCCATAAAGGTAATTCCACTTGAAAATTGCCCACTTACCTCACTAAATCAAAATCAATTTGAAGATTTCCTTCAGATGCATAGGGCAAATTATCTTGATGACAATAAATCCCAGAGACAAACCTGTCCTGTTCTACCACATGACAAATATGGTTCTTAGGGGTCACATAATATTTTAAAACATAAAAAAAAAAACTGCCCAACAATACTCTCACCTACAATAAAGTGTTCTCTGAATCTACAGTATAGACAACATTTATCAGGGGATTTGCTTGACATGAAAAACAAAAGCAGTAAACCGTTGTTCTATTAAATGCCTTTTTAACCTCCCATAACAAGCAAAAACTATTATATACAAATAAACATTTTCAGATGGGTTAACAAAATAGGTCTTACCCTTGTCAAATTAACTGGACCTCATGGCCCAAAATGTAGTTTTCAATGTAATGGAGCCAACCCTACAAACCAGCAACACTTGAAAATCACTAATCTCAGATTTGTGTGCCATTATTCTCACTTTTATACCACCCAGGGCCTCACAACCACTTCCAACAACTTCTAGATCAAGCCAGTTTACCCAAGCACTGACATAACCAGCGTGAACTCAAATCAACTCTATCGCTACCTTGGAAATCCAACAAGGAAATAACAAAACCCCTTGCCTGGATGGTCACCCAGACGATTTTGATAAACTTTTATCCAGGGAAACCTCCTCAGTACTTGCGCACCTTTACAATTCTATTCTTACTCAATGTCCCATATCCTGAATTTAATGAAGCCTACACTAATCAAATGTTAAAACCAGGAAAAACAGTCCAAGCAAAACAACGATTTTCCTCTTTCCCTTCACTGATGCATTTAAGCCTTGATGCTGAGAAAGCTTTTGACAAAACAGAATGATCCCTTCTGAACTACTAGTGTTTTTGGCCATACCTTTTTAGCGCTTATATCTACCATAATCCTCACACAAAACCAATCAACCACCAACACTCCGCCCCAATACCAATGTCCTGTGGCATGACACAAGACTATCTCCTCACCTCTATCCTCTTTATTCTCACACTGGGCGCCTCTGATTTTTGATTACCTGCCTACATAACTACAGAGAAAAAATGATCAAAATTCCAGCTTTCTCGGATGACCTGCGCTTAAAGTGGATGTAAACCCGATTTTTTTTTGATGTCACAATGTACAGTATAAGTTTTCCTATCATCTGTGCCCAGTCTTGCCACACAGAGTTAATCCAGCTCTGAGCAATTCTCTTTTATTGTTCAGCGAAATAAAACGGACTTACAGAGAAAAACCTTAGTCCGTTCTGCCCCCTTGCTTTGAGTGACAGGTTATATACATATCTCATGCACTAGCCTGGAGACAGGCATTATTTTTTTTAACTCCCACCACCACTCCTTTTCTGAAGTCATGTGGTTATTTTTCTGGATTTTGATTGGATATTAGTGATCATAGCAGACTTTAGTGTAAGGAATACAAAGGAAAAAATGCATGTTGACAAGGGGAGTGTAGAGCAGGGTGGGGAGTCTACTGACATCATGACTCCACCCACAGAATCTGCAGTTTTTTAGTTCTCATAACAGACAGAGGGGAAACATTTGACAGGTAAGGATACATGCAGGAGGCATGTATATCCTTATAGATCAGCACTATGGCAGTAGTTTAGAAAGGATGAGAGTGGGTTTACATCCACTTTAAATATTTTTCATCTGAAATTCTCTATTCCCAATATACGATCTCTTACTAAATAGTTTGGTCTAAACTCTGGTTACATCATCAATTTAGACAGATCCAAAGGCACTTTATCTAACCAACAGTGTTAAGAACCCTTGAAGCAATCCTTACATTTTTATTTAGAAATTTCAAACCTTGAAGTATCTAGAACAAAAATCCTTATAACTTATACAAGACCAATGCCTCCCCTTTGCTGTGCTTACTTATCCACTTGCCGACCTCCTCATGTACATTTACGTCAGCAAAATGGCACGGACAGGCACATGTACGTACCTGTACGTCCTCTGCTTGACGTGGGTCGGGGGTCCGATCGGGACCCCCCCGGTACATGCGGTGGTCGGTAAGCCTCGGGGAGCGATCCGGGACGACGGCGCGGCTATTCGTTTATAGCCGCCCCATCGCGATCGCTCCCCGGAGCTGAAGAACGGGGAGAGCCGTATGTAAACACGGCTTCCCCGTGCTTCACTATGGCGGCGCATCGATCATGTGATCCCTTTTATTAGGGAGACTCGATCGATGATGTCAGTCCTACAGCCACACCCCCCTACAGTTGTAAACACACACACAGTGAACCCTAAATGTTACAGCACCCCTGTGGTTAACTCCCAAACTGCAACTGTCATTTTCACAATAAAGAATGCAATTTAAATGCATTTTTTGCTGTGAAAATGACAATGGTCCCAAAAATGTGTCAAAATTGTCCGAAGTGTCCGCCATAATGTCGCAGTCACGAAAAAAATTCGCCGATCGCCGCCATTAGTAGTAAAAAAAATAAAAATGCAATAAAACTATCCCCTATTTTGTAAACGCTATAAATTTTGCGCAAACCAACCGATAAACATTTTTTTTTACCAAAAATAGGTAGAAGAATACGTATCGGCCTAAACTGAGGAAAAAAAAAATTGTTATATGTTTTTGGGGGATATTTATTATAGCAAAAAGTAAAAAATATTGCATTTTTTTCAAAATTGTCGCTCTATTTTTGTTTATAGCGCAAAAAATAAAAACCGCAGAGGTGATCAAATACCACCAAAAGAAAGCTCTATTTGTGGGGAAAAAAGGACGCCAATTTTGTTTGGGAGCCACATCGCACAACCGCGCAATTGTCTGTTAAAGCGACGCAGTCCCGAACTGTAAAAACCCCTTGGGTCTTTAGGCAGCATATTGGTCCGGGGCTTAACCACTTCCAGGCCTGTGCACGACGATGTACGTCCTATTTTTAAAGATTGATATCTCGGTAACGGCAGCAGCTGCTGCCACAACCGAGGTATCGATCTTTAGTGTGCGCGGTCCGGTACACGATAACGGCGCCCTCCGCCGCTTACCGGAGCCGTCGGTAGCGGCGGAGGAGATCGGGACCGTTCGGCAGCTGAGCGGGGACGAGACTGAAGGAAAAATCTCCTTCGCCCGTCCCCATAGCTCTGCTGGGCGGAAGTGACGTCAAAACGTCAGTCCCGCCCAGCCTCTTAAAGAGACAATTTTTTTTTTTGTCATTTGAAAAAATGACAGTTTCAATTTTTTTTTGCATTTTAGTCTAATTATGAGATCTGAGGTCTTTTTGACCCCAGATCTCATATTTAAGAGGACCTGTCATGCTTTTTTCTATTACAAGGGATGTTTACATTCCTTATAATAGGAATAAAAGTGATCAATTTTTTTTTTTCAGTGTAAAAAGTAATAAAATAAATAAAAATAAATAAGAAAACCCCCAAAAACATTTTTTAAAGCGCCCCGTCCCGACGAGCTCACGCGCAGAAGCGAACGCCTACGCGAATAGCGCCCGCATATGAAAACGGTGTTCAAATCACACAAGTGAGGTATCGCCGCGATCGTTGGAGCGAGAGTAATAATTCTAGCCCTAGGCCTACTCTGTAGCTCTAGAATTTTTTTAAATCGCCTATCGAGATTTTTAAGGGTAAAAGTTTGACGCCATGCCACGAGCGGGCGCAATTTTTAAGCGTGACATGTTGGGTATCATTTTACTCGGCGTAACATTATCTTTCACAATATATAAAAAAATTGGGCCAAATTTATTGTTGTCTTATTTTTTAATAAAAAAAAGTGAATTTTTTCCAAAAAAAGTGCGCTTGTAAGACCGCTGCGCAAATACGGTGTGACAAAAAGTATTGGAATGACCACTATTTTATTCTCTAGGGTGTTAGAAAAAAATATATATAATGTTTGGGGGTTTTAAGTAATTTCCTAGCAGAAAAAACAGTTTTAGTCTTGCAAACACCAAATCTGAAAAACACCTAAGGTCTGGAAGTGGTTAAGTGGTTAAAGCTACTCTTGCTACTTGGAGACACTTTAAAATGTCTTGCATGGGCAGAATCAGCTTATTAAAAATAGTAGCCTTTCCCAAACTGTTCTACACCATAAAGACCCTCCCCACATATCTCAAACATTCGGACTTTAAAAATATTTATAGTACGTTTTGAGAGTTAATTTGGGGCAGTAAGCGAGCAACAAAAAGAGCCTGCACACATTGAAAAGCCTACCAGTAATGGGGGACTTAAAGTGATTGTAGACCTTTTTTTTTTTTTTTTTTAAATAACAAACATATCATACTTGCCTCCACTGTGCAGTTCGTTTTGCACAGTGTGGCCCCAAACCTTGTCTTCTGGGGTTCCAATAGTGGCGCTTGTGGCTCCTCCTCACATATGTAAAGCCCGTGGGAGAAGTGCTCTCCCTGGGGGTTACCTTGCGGGCGTGCTCCCGAGTCCAGTATTTGCGTGCATAGACACAGAACGCTAGACTCAGCCCCACCCCCACATCATTGGATTTAATTGACAGCAGTGGGGGCCAATGGCTGCACTGCTATCAATCTATTCAATCAAGTGGCGAGAACCCTGGGCAGAGAGGAAGAGCGCATTTCCGCTGAGGGAACAAACGGGCTCAGGTGAGTAAATTGAGGGGGGGGGGGGCAGTGTTTAGAGGTTTTTTCACCTAGATGCATTAAGATGAAAAAACATGAGGGTTTACAACCCCTTTCATTTTTCTGACCTTGAATTGTACAATTGATAACCAGATACATTAGGGATTGGATCATGGTACCTCAATGTATATGGATACTTAATAAAAACACAATTACACGTAACAATTTGTTATATGTCTTCCATATTTAAAGAAGAGGTGATTGCGGATAATCTTTTGTATACCAAGTGGTTAGCATGGCACAAGATCAGTGCTTGCAGTGTATTGAATAGCCATGCATCTCTTTTTATCCTCTTATGGAACAACTCAGACTTCTCAGAGTCCACAAGACTTCACACTCCCAAAGGCATCACAAGGTTCTTCGCTGTATTAAACTCTTAGTTGATGTCAATCCCAAACAACCACTTCCCTCTAAAATGGCCATGGAGAAATTCCCATATCCATCCAATTTGCAATAGTGAGTGGAAAGGTGGAGTTGGCGGCGTGTTTAATTTTTAGGATACATGTCTTTATATACATTTATGTACAATTGTATGCTTATAATGCTCTTTTTTGTATTTTTTGTATGTTTTTATATTTGTCACCACCCCTTTTTTGGTCATGTGACCTTTATGGTTGACCGTGTGATTTAGTCTACACGATTTAAGCTGATTTGCGTCACTTATTTGTTAGCCATGATTAAGGCCTGATAGCCGAAAACATGTTGACATTGAGTGCTGTTCACCTGCAATAATAAAACAACTTTCGTGGCACCAGCCTTTCTCCTTTTTTTGGTTGTGTGCAAACACAGCCAGTGTTAACACCTGTGAACACTGTGATAGGCCCACAATGAACACAAGGCACAGAGTCACTTTAATCAGTTCTTTTAATTTTACCTATGATCTGTGCCGTCTGCACACAGGCATTGTGAAAGTGCTTAGCAGGTGCATGTGAAAAACAAAATGAAGACATGTTTAACCACTTCCCGACCTCCTCATGTACATTTACGTCGGCAGAATGGCACGGACAGGCACATCAACGTACCTGTACGTGCCTGCCTAGACGTGGGTGGGGGGTCCGATCGGGACCCCCCCCCCGGTACATGCGGAGGTCGAGTCCGCTCGGGGAGCGATCCGGGACGACGGCGCGGCTATTTGTTTATAGCCGTTCCGTCGCGATTGTGGAGCTAAAGAACGGGGAGAGCCGTGTTTAAACACGGCTTCCCCGTGCTTCACTGTGGCGGCGCATCGTTAGAGTGATCCCTTTTATTAGGGAGACTCGATCGATGATGTCAGTCCTACAGCCACACCCCCCTACACTAGTAAACACATACACAGTGATCCCTAAATGTTACAGCGCCCCCTGTGTTTAACTCCCAAACCGCAACTGTCATTTTCACAATAAACAATGCAATTTAAATGCATTTTTTGCTGTGAAAATGACAATGGTCCCAAAAATGTGTCAAAATTGTCCGAAGTGTCCGCCATAATGTCGCAGTCACGAAAAAAATCGCTGATCGCCGCCATTACTAGTAAAAAAAATAAAAAAAATAAAAATGCAAAAAAACTATCCCCTATTTTGTAAACGCTATACATTTTGCGCAAACCAACCGATTAACGATTATTGCGATTTTTTTTACCAAAAATAGGTAGAAGAATACGTATCGGCCTAAACTGAGGAAAAAAAATTTTATATATGTTTTTGGGGGATATTTATTACAGCAAAAAGTTAAAAATATTGCATTTTTTTCAAAATTGTCGCTCTATTTTTGTTTATAGCGCAAAAAATAAAAAACGCAGAGGTGATCAAATACCACCAAAAGAAAGCTCTATTTGTGGGGAAAAAAGGACGCCAATTTTGTTTGGGAGCCACGTCGCACGACCGCGCAATTGTCTGTTAAAGTGACGCAGTCCCGAACTGTAAAAACCCCTTGGGTCTTTAGCCAGCATATTGGTCCGGGGCTTAAGTGGTTAAATGTCCTCTTCAGAGCAACAGGTTCCCAGACTGGCTGTTTCATTATAATAAATAGCCAGGGGTTTGAAATATACAAAACCACTTTACAGATAATTATCAAAAACCTACAGATAATCTTGTCTGTTACTCTATATAATAAAGAAAATTTACAATTCCAAACTAGAAAACCAAAACAAAAACTGACAAAACAGGGAAAACACTTTCCACAGCTATAAAAGGATAAGGTCTTCCATATAGTTCGATTAATAACGGAAATGTTCCAATTAGTGATTAGAAAGAGTGGAGCCCAGCTGGCTATGTGTGCTTCTATGATAGCCTGAATAGACTGCCTGGGCACTTCATCATTCTGCCTTCTTACATTTATCTGTTAAAATTACTATCAAATATCAGGCAGGCTGCAGTTGTGAATCACACACTGCTCCAGGTCTATAGGGAATGATACAATGAGGGCCTATTCATCAGAATGGCAATCGGCACAAGTAATTAGTTCCCAAGACTGGGATCTCCTGCAAGGCTTATTCCAGCTAGAGACAAACATATGACAACGAAAAGCTAATGAAACCTGCAAAAATGTGTTAACCTTCATCACCATCAATTCTTCTTTCAGTGTTAGGCAAAGATAGTAAATTATTCATATATTTGGCCAATACCATTAGGCAAATTGTCACAAGTAAAATGTGAAATGAGTTAGTAAAGCAAACTACTGTGGTTAACTCTTCGGATTCAGTTACTAGCAGTGGTGGTTTATTATTGTTTTTAACAAAGGTAGTTTAGAAACAATTTAAGATACAAATAAAGCCGAAAAATGTGATCAATAAAAATGACAGGTTTTCCAGAAGCAAGCTTTCTATGGAGGCTCGCTTTCTTTGGCCAAAAGAGATGGTTTCACAATGTGAACTACATAAACAAGTATTCTCAACTACACCTGTAGGCATTGTCAGGAAGAACATTCTTATGGGTTTGAGTTATTTTATGCCTGCTGTAAAATATTTCTCTATAATCTTCTAAAGTTTTCTACATTGGCTTACTTTACTTAAAAATATTCCCTTTTCGAGTTCCCAGAGGAAACAATTTAGAACTTGGCTTAAAATATGAATAAACTGTTATGATGCAGTTTCCCACATTAGTGATGCCATGTGTGATTTTACAAAGGCAGGACATGCACAAAGACACATGGGTGATAACCATAGGTTAGCCAAACCAGCCTGCACAGTTTGTTCAGCCTACAGCATCATCCAATGGTCAAGTAATATAAATTGTTAAAGGGTAAAGGTGCAGCACTATACACTTATAGCTAAAAACCTAAAAATGTCCATAGCTGAAATTCCGTAAGAAATATCCAAAGAATGTGTTAATGTGCAGCTAAAATATGTGTGAGAAACCCACCACCGGCACTTGATCACACTACCTTTTACCATCCACTCCAGACCCTCATTACAAAGGTCAAATATGCAATAGGCAGCAGTGGACCCTCCAATGTCGGTGTTTCCTCTCCAGATAACATGAACGTCTCCAGCAGGACTTCCCCAATCTCATGAGGGGACAAAAGAGACAGGGGCTCTGTCGATGTCATCTGATGATGAAATGCGTAGGGAGAAGTTGAAGATGCACACAAGAGTGTGTCGGGACACGACGGCCATCTTGTTGGTTGAAAACACTGTTTTTTAAATGACAAGCAAGTTTTTTTTTTACTTCTATCATGTGAGTGAATTTCTTTATTAAATAAATATCAATAAATTCTACTGTGATATCTGCACCTCGAGGAGTGTCTTTTGTCCCCTCATGCGATTGGGTGAGTCCTGCTGGAGATGTTCATGTTATCTGGATAGGAAACACTGACATCGGAGAGTCCACTGCATTGCTGCCCATTGCATATTTGACCTTTGTAATGAGGGTCTGGCGAGAAAGGTAAGGGGCAGTGTGATTGGGTGCAGGTGGTTGTTAACTCACATATTTTATCTGCACGATATCATCAACACATTCTTTGGACATCTCTTGTAGTTTTTACGCATTTCAGCTATTAGTGTTTAGTGCTGCACCTTTACCCTTTGTGTATTTGTGTTGACATCCAACAATATTGTGCTAGCAGCTTACTTAGGGAATAGTTACTAGTTGTATATTTGTTAACAATTTATACTAAGCGCAGCAGTTGTGTTTATTGCAATATAAGATGTTCATCAGACACTGAGATCCTTTAGGTGCAGCCCAAAAAGATCTAATGCTCTCGAGAAAGCAACCTCTGCCGAATCCTGGCAATCTTTAAGCAGGGAAAGGCTTCTCTTTACTGATCTAAATAATTACATAATCATTTATTCAAGAATAAATTCCACCAGCATTAACTACACATTAATTGACAGCTTTTTAAGAAAAGCTTCTTGCTTTCCTAATTTGGTTGAAATAAACCAGTTATACTTGTCAAACTATTTTTAAATTTTTGTCCAGTAAAAAAAAAAAGTGAACATGTTCCACTATAAACACAAAGGAAACAGTACAATCTGTAAATGCTTATTTGAATAAATAGATTTCCTATTTAAACACAGACCAGGACATACAGAAATGTAACGGTAACCTTTTTTTTCTGGGATTGTGGAAACTTTGATAGCACTCTTATTTCAATGCCTGCATTTTTCTTCTTTTCTGACAAAGACAAATGATTGCCATCAATCAAGATCCAATCGGGTACATGGAGAGCCATGCAAATGTATCACTCTTCACTCGTTTGCCTGCTATTTGTGCAGCCTTTGCTACATATTATTTTACAGAATGATCAAAAAAAGCGCCCATAACAGATCATTCACACCCACTGTAAAATTAACTTTCATGAATAATGAACGGTTCAAGCCGCAGATAATGTATATGTTCCACAGCAAATGCAGCAAACACTTCATTTTCTCACTGGAAGATTATGTAAATGATACTATATGACCTTTATCATTCCAAACAGGACATGCAAAATGCATATTATTTCATACATCATTGCAAAGCTAGTCACTTTCTTATGGAGAAACCGTCATTTATAATGTCCTGGGTGAAGTGCAGAGACTGCTTGGAAATGATTTCTGCCTTTCATTCTCCCAAATGTTCCCATCTCGCTCTGTACATACGCACAGATATCTAAAATTGTCTGCTTGTATTATACAGTGCAAAGGTGAATTGGCATATGTGAAGACCAGACTTCTGCTCTGGGAGATATATGGTCTTCTAAAAGTTAAATGTATTCTTCATTGCTGAATATTTCATGTAAAATGCTTATGTTGTTGAAAAAAAAAACTTGCAAACTCATGCCTAAAGGACAACAAACTATTTTAACCCAAGAATGGTTTATTTAGAGGGATAAATATCAGACACTGATAAAAGGATACAATGGAAAAGGAAACAATGTTGATCAGAATACAACACATGTTAATTTTGACGTCAAATTTTTATATCGTTTTAGTCACAGTCTTGACTAAAATGACAATTTTAGTTTTAGTCATATTTTAGTCATCTGAATTGTATTATTTATATCTTAGTTGACTAACATTTTCTACATTTTACATGACTAAAATCAAATGGGTTTAGTTTAAATTGTAATGCATTATTTAAGCATTTCTCTAGAATTTCTAAATTTCTAAAATGTTATACTCATGGAGTAAAAATCTAACATGTTGTGGGGATGGGAAATATATGGGAGTGAGGGAGTGTACAAAGCAGAGAACTGGCCTGGAGAGGATGTTTTTTTTTACACAGTGCTCAGCAATGCTACCTTGCTGGGAGGAGAAGCACTCACCACGTGGTTTGCAGGGCGTTGTTGCAGAACTCCCAGGCAGCAGGCAGACCGAGGGAGTTGGGGCTTTAACAGACAGGTGGAGCTCCGAGTAAAGCGAAAGTTCAGGTGGGTAAACATTGCTCCCTCACTTTCATTCCATTTTTGTTGGTTAATGAAAATTGGAATACATTCTTGTCAGTTTTAGTCAATTAATCCCTTGCCGACCGCTGCACGACTATATACATTGGCAGAATGGCACGGCTAGGCAGATTACTATATATATACGTCACCTTCAAGGCCCGGGATTGTGGGCACGCGCCCACCCCGAGCTCCGTGAGTCTGACCGCGGGTCCTGTGGACTCGATGCCTGCCAGGAGTCCCATGATCATCTCACGGAGAGGAAGAATGGGAAAATGCTAATGTAAACAAGCACTTCCCCGTTCTGCCTAGTGACAGGACACTGATCACCGCTCCCTGTGATTGGGAGCGGTGATCAGTGTCGTGTCACATGTAGCCCATCCCCCTACAGTTAGAACACATCCCTAGGATACACTTAATCCCTTCCCCGCCACCTACTGGTTAAGCTCTTCACTGCCAGTCACATTTACAAAGTAATCAGTGCATTTTTATAGCTGTATAAATGTGAATGGTCCCAAAATAGCGCCAAAAGTGTCCGATGTGTCCGCCATAATGTCACGCTCACGATAAAAATCGGAGCGCCGCCATTACTAGTAAATAAATAATAAAAATGTCATAAAACTATCCCCTATTTTGTAGATGCTACAACTTTTGCGCAAACCAAACGCTTATTGCGTTTTTTAACAAAAATATGTAGAAGAATATGGTCTAAAGTGAGGACATTTTTTTATACATTTTTGGGGGATATTTATTACAGCAAAAAGTAAAAAATATTGCTTTTTTTTCAAAATTGACGCTCTATTTTTGTTTATAGGGCAAAAAAATAAAAACTGCAGGGGTGATCAAATACCACCAAAAGAAATCTCTATGTGTGGTTAAAAAAAAAAAAGGACATAAATATTGTTTGGGAGCCACGTCGCATGACCGCAAAAAAAGTTCTCTGGTCTTGGGCCAGCCAAATGGTCTAGGGCTGAAGTGGTTAACAACATTTTTTAAAGCGGAGTTCCACCCAAAAATGGAACTTCCGCTTTTCAAAACTCTCCCCCCCTCCAGTGTCACATTTGGCACCTTTCAGGGGGGGAGTGGGTGCAGATACCTGTATAATACAGGGGGGGGGGAGGTTGGTGGGACTTTAAATGAAGCACACTGCTAAAAATAAAAATGCATTTGTTTATTGATTCCTGATACATAATTGTATACTGGTAATGACTGTAATAATAGCATTGGATAACAAATTAATGGTTGATGTGTATACACATATATTCCAGCATAGATAGGGTTAGTAAATAAATACATATAACCATATATTGCCATAGCCACAGTAAACAGTTGAATCTCAGACATAGTTTTGCAATGTGATAGCATGTAACAGTCGTTGAGTAGCTCTATGCGTTTCATGGGCTTTCCCAATCATCAGGAGCAGTTAAAAGCAAAAATTATCTATAATAAAACATAATAATGAGATTAAGTGCCATATACCTTCATGGATGGGACAAGGGGGAATGCCCTTTGAGCTATAGTCTATTTCTCCGCCAACGTTGCAGGCTGTATCATTTATATATACATTGTCTTCTCCACAGAAACTGTCTGGGAATCTTATACAGTATTTACAAATACTATGTATCATGCCCCGTGGGTCTCACACCCATTGATATGTCGTCACATTGTGTTTGGTCAGCCAGCGTGGCCTTGGACTATGGGTTCAGACGCTGATGTTTCTGACGTTTTAGACGCCAGACGCGCCTAAACGTGGTACCGGCATTTACGCAAACTTTCCTTTAGAAGCGTTTTTAAAGGTTCCCTGTTTTATTTGAGGGTCCAATGATGTTATCTTAAATAAATGCTCCTAGAGACTCGGCTAAACGTGGCATGCAAACGTGGCTAAACTGACATTTTTAAATGCCGGTTTCAAGATGTCAAGAAAAACATTCAGAAGAGGTTGCCTGAGCTTTCCGTGCTCATTAGGCCTAAATCCTTAATATCAATTTCTAAATTTGAGAGTCAGTAGGAGCTATTCTGTCCCCCTGTTCTCTTAAGAACTTATCAAAATGTGTTTTATTAAAAATACAACCCCCACCCTTTCCCATATCATGACAGGTAGCACATAGCACAAGAAAGAAAATATACTTGCTCCCAATTCAGAACTAGTCAGACATGAGGTGGCAGAGTGATTACAGACAAATCCTAGGCATTTCTTAAAAAACTCTTCAAAATGTAAGCAAGGTTACATCCATGGGGGCTCTATAATATAGATAGTGTTCTTCAAGAGGCACAGTACAAGAATGGTATTTTTGTTTTCATTGTATCTTCTAATATAGAGAACTTCAAGACTTTTCATAGACTAATAATTTTTAACACCATACACCAACTGAGCAATGCATTAGATAACAATGGACATCATTCATGTTCCCTGCTTAAAAATGCTTAATGCTTAAAAATACAAATAACAAAAAAACAAAAAAAAAACAAAACTGAACTGTCAATTGGTTTAATGCATGTGTTGGAACACCAATATTGGAAAATTTGCAAAAATTACTGCTTTGTCCACCTGCTAAACTCATACCACCTGGTCTTTGTAACCTGGAGTGGGATTTTAAGGTTTGCATACACAGTGGGGAGGGTGGCAGATGTCACAATTCTAGTCATTAAAACTGTGGATTCTTCTCATACACTTTCAGATTGTAGCTATGGCAGCAGTCAACATATATCAATTCCATATCTACTGATTTCAAACTATATTTGATAACTTATTGTAAAAAAACAATAAAAATTTATTAGCACACCATTATACAAGTTGGAGGCCAGGGCTACTGTATTAAAGCGGGGGTTCACCCTATAAACAAAAAAAAAAAAATTCTAGCATAAAATTAGGCATAGTAGCGCGATTTTTTTAGCGCGGTACTCACAGTGCAATCCTACATTGAAGATACCGACTCCCCGCGGGGAATGGGTGTTCCTATCCAGACGGAGGATGATTGACGGCCGGCTCTGGCACGTCACGCTTCTCCGGAAATAGGCTTGGCTCTTCACGGCGCCTGCGCATAGTCTGTGCGCAGGCGCCGTATAGCGCCGTGAAGAGCCGAGACCTACTCCGGCTGTCTTCGGGGAGCGTGATGTGCCA
This sequence comes from Rana temporaria, assembly GCF_905171775.1. Taxonomy (NCBI): domain Eukaryota; kingdom Metazoa; phylum Chordata; class Amphibia; order Anura; family Ranidae; genus Rana; species Rana temporaria. The sequence continues at coordinate 523,898,926 of NC_053489.1, forward strand.
GAGCCGGCTGTCAATCATCCTCCGTCTGGATAGGAACGCCCATTCCCCGCGGGGAGTCGGAATCTCCTATACAGGATTGCACTGTGAGTACCGCGCTAAAAAAATCAAGACAGGCATACTGTAGCTCGCGCTACTATGCCTTAATTTATGCTAAAATGTTGCTATGGAGGGTGAACCACCGCTTTAAGTAGAGCTTTGCGATTCTGTGTGGTGAGCAGCATCATCATGGCACTGGTTCAAGTAAACGCTGCAGGGTTACAAGGTCACTATAGAAAGCTGAATCATTTATCATATCAGAGTCATCACTTTGATAGCACCCAGTTAAGTGAGGCATTAGCCAGAGCTTGTCTTTCATTAAGAAAAGGTTAATATGAATGTTTACTTAGTAATACAGTAGAAGGTATGTGTTACATAAACTAAATTCATTTCTAGAAATCCATCCTGACAGGCTATTTCACATGATACTAAAGTAAACATCTCGTCTCAATAGCAGTATTAGGAGGATATAAGACCCAGCTATTAAAGAGCAGTGCTCCAAAATATTTAAATTCACACACACAGAGCTTACTATATTATATAACTGTTGCGCAATATAAATCAGATCAATACCGTAATCCACTATAGGCATTAAAAATGTATATCTTAGGCAGAACATCTTTTTTTTTTTTATAGGGCACAAACGGCATTGTAAAAATAGTTTGAATAATCCAAGACATTACAGACCTGTAAAATCCAATTTAAACCTGTTCTTTCTACCACTTCAGATTTACTGTATTTATATGTAACCCCAGCACTACAAATGACTGCATACCACTGCCATCAATCTATGATCAACTAACCCAAACATTGTCACAGATAAGTTTGGTCTTGCAAAACTTTATGGTTATAATCACATAATCACCTGTACTGTAGCCAGTCAATAGTCACATATTTTGCCTTTGCAATAACATGCTAACTGTTCCCAAATGCAACGTGCCATGAATATTATGCATCTACAAAATTAAATCCTACACTGCAGAATTAGGGCAATATTATGTTACATATGTTACAGGGAATAGTCAAATTTAAAAGAGAAGTACCGTATATACTTGAGTATAAGCCGACCCAAATATAAGCCGAGGCACCTAATTTTACCACAAAAAAATGGGAAAACGTATTGACTTGAATATAAGCCTAGGGTGTCAATCTGCATGCCTCACTGTGTCCATGTGCATGCTTTACTGTGCCCATGACTAAACTAACGTTTAACATTGGAGTATATAGAATGGGTGCCCGGCTTTGAAAAATCGGTGCTCCCCGGCCATAAGTCCCCCAGACACACTTGTAGAGGAGAACTGAGGCTACATGTGTGGCAAGTTTCGGGTCCATGGGATCTATGGCCAGCAGGTACCGGGACCACAAAGTTACCGGAGAAATGATCGTTTTAAATAGGAGTCCATGGAAGGGGTGCCCAAATTTTAAAAATCGGTGCTCCCCGGCCGTAGTTCCCCCGGACAACATACTTTGCACACTTGTAGAGAAAAAGTGGGGGGTCCGGGGGACCTAAGGCCGGCCCGTACCGGGTCCCCAAAGTCCGGGAGATTAGGCGCAAAAGGGTGACACACGTATAAGCCAAGGGGGGCATTTTCAGCTTATACTCGAGTATATACTGTATGTTTTTCCCAAGCAGAGCCATACTGACTGTTAGTCAGCATGGCTTCTGCTCTATTTCTCAGCGCTCATTGGAGCACCGAGCAGTGGAGGGGCAGGGATAAGCTGTCCCAGCGGCTCGCTGAGACTGCCATCAATCAAGGCAGCTGGCGGATCTCGACTTGGAAGTCTTGATGATGCGCTGCCCCGACTGATGTCAGTGGAGAGTGGACTTCAGACCGCTCTCTGCTAAAAATGGGTCACAGGAGTGCAAAACGAATTGCACCCCTGTGACTCAGAGGAGAAGCCCAGCCTAAAAAGCTCAGGCTGGACTTCTCCTTTAAGGTCTAAAGCTTCAATGCATTTAAAGGGGTAGAAGTTTTTTTTTATCTTAATGCATTCTATGCTCCCATTGTTAGATGGACATTGACAGCACTATGCAATGGTGCAATACAATTTATAAAAAAATAAGCATTTAATGATGACCGAAACATATTTTTTAATAGAACAGGGAACTTTAAAACACCTGTTGGATCAATATCTCCTGATAACCACTATCACTTGAAAAGAAAGCGATGGGAAATTCCAAATTTTAAAGATTCAGAGAAAAATTAGGTACTGAAATGGGAAATTATGTTCTGTTAAAATCTAAGAGGGAATTCCCCCTCACTTTAAAACTCTATGCTACAGGATGGGGGCTCTTATCTGGGTATTTTAACACTATGGGAAGGCAATTTTAATGCTGAAAAAATAGGTATTATGCTCAATGGTAAGTAATGTCAAAGATCTAATCACAGAAAAAAATCCCATGCCACAAATGAAAAGGTTTTCCCACTTAAAAGCTTTAGACTAACTTGATAAGGACCTTTAGAAGTCTTATTATATAAGAAAGTATACATTTCAATTGCAAAATGACAAATGCAAGCTTGTGCCGTCATGCATTAGGGATACTAAGTAAGCAACCTATGAACCATATTAACTGGTTGCAGCACTGCACAAATCACACAAGGGATATTTGCTGCAGTGTACATGCAAAAACACAAAGACACAGTCCGAAACCTCTGAAGGAATATCTACTGCAAATCTACCAGTTACACATAAGTTCTGCAAGTGGGTATTACTTTAAACACAGCAGACACACACCATAAAACCCTTTTCACACCGAGGCACTTTTCAGACGTTTTAGTGCTAAAATAGCGCATGTAAAAAGCCTGAAAAGAGCCTCTCATGCCTCCCCACTGAGGCAGTGCACTAGCGGGATGGGAAAAAAGGCCGCTCCCAAAATGCCCTACCCATTCATTGAAATTAATGGGCAGCACTGCCAAAGCGCCTGCAAAGCACTACGGCAGCGTCACTATATGGGCTCTTTAAACCCTTTCTTGGGTTGTTGGCGGGGTTAAAAGTGCCCCCATATCGGCCTTAAAGTGCAGCTAAAACGATGATAAAGCACTTCTAAAACTAGCAAGGCTTTACCGCTAACGCACCCCGGCCCCAGTGTTAAGTAGCCTAAAGAGTGTAGCAACGTAATGCAATTTAAAGGGCCTAGCGTGCATCATTATGGGCACATATTGTGCTATAAATGCTATGCAGGATATCACAGTTAGCTAGTCCACTATTTGGGGACTAAACCCAGCACTCAAACTCTGCAAAACAAGCTGCCCACCACTGTGATGTGACTGTCTATACTGCATACGCACCATTAGGATCAGTTACATTTTCCGGTTTGGAAAGTTTCAACCAATAAAGGATCAGTCTGTGGACTGAGAAAGTTCATAATTCAGTGAAATCAAGCCCAGATCTAGTGGAACATGAAGGCTACTCTATAGGTGAAAACAGTGCAACTCAGAGCTTGCAGCAAATAAAAGACAGCATTGGCCTGGAGGTTGTAGCCTGCGCATACACATGTACTAACAAAAATGGTGGAGATCTGTATGACTGAAAACAAACCAATATTTGCGTTATTTGCAGCATAACATAACGCAATGACACCAGTGTCAGAAAGCTCTTCCCTTTTCACGTCGTGCCACAAATGATGCATGTGGCGGTTCAATTTCAAACAGTTGTGTTGTCAGTATTTTTTTTTATAAATTATTTTGGGGATAATTTGCACTCATTTCATTCCATGTTCTAGATCCATTGGTGGTTGATCTAAATCAGCGGGTGGTTTTATTATTCCATATAGGGATGGTAGTGCACACAAGTGCATACTAACCTCTGTGCTGGGATCAATCTCTCTGGAAAACCCCTTTCTTCATGTTGTGGAAGTAATTTATGTCAACGGTCAAAAGAGTACCACTCATGCCACTGCATGTGCTAAAAATATGGATTAAGAAGCAAAGTTATACGCACAGGGTATTTCAAAACCCTGTGGTGGTGAATAGTTTTATTGACATTATCAGAGAAGACGTTTAATTACAAAGTTTGTGGTGATACGTTTCTGGTCCCTAGTGGAGGAGGTGCCCATCTATCATGCGCTTCCCAGGAAGATGATTCAGGGAATAAAGCATTCTTTTTTCTGGGTTGCTTTGAGACATTTCCCCATCCTTCCCAGGGGCAGGATATTACATTTAGAATGATGTAGGCTTCACCTCCCTGTTGTAAGACACAGCTTTTGACTGGCAGAAATCTGCCCACACCATGTTATTGCCAAAAAATAATAAAGATTTGATTTAAAATATATATTTGTATGACAATTTGAAAAGAGTTTATTGACATTTTTATTCTGCATTCCAAAGGCTGTTTTTTAATTAATTTATTTGTTAACATGGTACCCGCAGCAGAGGACTAGAAGCTCCTCCTGCATATACATCCCTGCAGACAGGCTGAGAAAGATCTGGGTCATGTGACAGTTTTATATTGATTGGGAAAAAGGTACTTAGATTTTTTTTAACCACTTGCTTACGGGGGAAAAATATACTCCACTCCCTTCCTGCCCAGGTGAAATTTCAGCTTTCAGCACTGTCACGCTTTGAATGACAATTGCGTGGTCGTGTGACGTGGCTCCCAAACAAAATTGGCGTTAGTTTTCCCCACAAATAGAGCTTTCTTTTGGTGGTATTTGATCACCTCTGCGTTTTTTATTTTGTGCGCTATAAACAAAAACAGAGCGACAATTTTGAAAAAAAAAAATGTTTTACTTGTTGCTATAATAAATATCCATAAAAAAAATTCTCAGTTTAGTCCAAAACTTATTATTCTACATATTTTTGGCAAAAATAAAAATAGCAATAAGCGTATAGTGATTTGTTTGCGCAAACGTTTTAGCGTCTACAAAATAGGGGATAGAATCATGACATTTTATTCTTAATAATTTTTTTTTTTTTACTATTAATGGCGGCGATCTGCGATTTTTGTCAGGACTGCAATACTGCGCCGGACACATCGGACACGCTTGACACATTTTTGGAACCATTCACATTTATACAGCGAACAATGATATAAATATGCACAGGTTACTGTATAAATGTGACTGGCATGGAAGGGGTTAACACTAGGGGGCGAGGAAGGGGTTAATGTATTCCCTAATTAGTGATTCTTACTGTGGGGGGTGACTGGGGGAGGTGACTGATAGTGTGTCCCTTGTACATAGGGACAACTATCAGTCTCCTCTCCCTGACAGGACGTGGAGCTCTGTGTTTACACACAGAGCTCCACGTCCCTGTCTCCGTGACCGCCGATCGCGGGTGCCTGGCGGACATCGCGGCTGCCAGGCACGCGCATCGTCACCTGTTAGACGCGACGGGCATGCGCGTGCACCGCCAGCGCCGCTCGCGTGCCCCCCCAGTGGCCTGGAAGCCGTATAAAGACGGCCTCCAGGCAATTCAGAGCCACAATGTGGCCGCAAAAACCAGCCGGGCGGGAAGAGGTTAATTACAATATTTACAGTGCCATCATCCATATACAGAAAGAGGTTACAATGTAAAATTAAACAGTGTGCGTTTAGTATCACTTTAATAAAGAAGACCTTTGCTTATACATTGCAGTACTGTGTATTTTTTTTTTTAATGCGTTACTTGATTTCCTATTGATAAACAATCTACAATACAAGGATCCTTCAATGCTGCCTAATTATTGAGAGCACAGTACCACAGACATAGAAAAGAAAATGTTTTAGCAAGCAGTACGATACAACCCTCAAGAGGAAAACAAAAGAATAAAGATATTGCAAACGCAAAGAAAATTTGTATGAAAAAATATGCAAATAAGCTCCTAATTATCTTCAGTCTTTTAACACGCAATCCTGATTACTGGCAATTAAAACCCACTTACATTTTTATGACAAAAGTTCAATGGAACGTTGAAAATGATATACTAATTATTGCTTCATAAATTTTACTACATGTTAAAGTGGGTCATAAATAAAAGGGAGATTCACCATTACCAGAACACATACTGCACTATGTATTCTGACAGATACACCAAACTAAAAGGTGTTTAAAAGGACAAATTAAAAATCAACAGATTAGCTTACTAAACAACACTAGCAAATGTTTTGGGGTAATCCTTTCCTGTTCCAACATGACTGTGCACCAGTGCACAAAGCAAGGTCCATAAAGACATGGATGAGAGAGTTTGGGGTGGAACTTGACTGGCCTGCACATAGTCCTGACCTCAACTCGATAGAACACCTTTGGGATGAATTAGAGTGGAAACTGCAAGCCAGGCCTTCCCGTCAAATATCTGTGCATGATCTTACAAATGCTCTTCTGGAAGAATGGACAAACATTCCCATAGACACTCCTAATCCTTGTGGACGGCCTTTCCAGAAGAGTTGGAGCTCCTATAGCTGCAAAGGGAGGTCCAACTGAATATTGAACCCTACAGACTAATACTGGGATGCCATTAAAGTTCATGTGCGTGTAACACCCTGGGTTGGGCTGTGATTTTGGACATCGCTATTGTTGGATGTTTTTGTTAGAGCCCATTATGGCATTTGCCAAGGTACCGGTCCTGGGCAAGCGAATACGTATCACACAATTGATGCATCTCCTGCCACTAAACCCACGTTTGCAGAATTGTATTGTTTCACCACAAACATTCATGTGTACTGTAGGCACTTAGGGGCAGATCCACAGACAGAGTACGCCGGCGTATCTACTGATACGCCGGCATACTTTCAAATTACCCGCGTTGTATCTTTAGTTTGAATCCTCAAACCAAGATACGACAGCATCTGGGTTTAATCCGACAGGCGTACGGCTTCGTACGCCTTCGGATCGTAGGTGCAATACTTTGGCGTCCGCTGGGTGGAGTTTGCGTAATTTTCCGCGTCGGGTATGCAAATTAGCTATTTCCGGCGATCCACGAACGTACGCGCGGCCGTCGCATTCTCTTACGTCGTCTCTTGTCGGCTTTTTCCGGCGTATAGTTAAAGCTACTTTTTTGCGGCGTATAGTTAGATTTGCCATGTCAAGTATGGCCGTTGTTCCTGCGTCGAAATTTGAATTTTTTCTTTTTTTTGCGCAAGTCGTCCGTGAATCGGGATGGACGTAAGTTACGTCTAAGTTTAAAAAATGATGTCCTTGCGACGTCATTTCGCGCAATGCACGGCGGGAAATTTAGAAACGGAGCATGCGCAGTTCATTCGGCCCGGGGACGCGCTTCATTTAAATGAAACACGCCCCCTAATCGCCGATTTGAATTACGCGCCGTCAGAGATGGACTACGCCGCCGCAACTTTCGGCGCGCAATCTTTCAGGATTCAAACCTAAGCCGGGAAAGTTACGGCGGCGTAGCGTATCTCTGATACGCTGCGCGGGTGCAGATCTCTGTGGATCTGCCCCTCAATTTGTAGGTGTTTTGTTTGTCTATAAATATAAAACTTGCAATGAAAATGATTTTCAAAAAATGTGCGTGTAAAGGCAGGTGTCAATACGTTTAGTAATCTAGTGTGTGTATATATATATATATATATATATATATATATTATATATTATATATATATATTATATATATTGTAGAATTGTTAATGGGCTGTCCAGCTGGACATTAATAGTAAGACCAGTGTGAATGGGCAAAATTCCATATCGTAGTGAGGATATGTAAAAAGGTGATCGGTGAGGGTAAAACAATGTGTGTGTGGTCCCCTTAATGTCTGGCTGGACAGCCCATTAACAATTTTTGATTGCTGATCTTTTTCTAGCATTTAAATGACCCTTTGTTGGTCTAAACGACTCCCCTTTCACACACTAGTTATGACACTATCCCGATGACCTTATTGATTGTCATCTCCTCCCTTTTTTTGCAGCACACCACACACAAAGATATCATCTTTTCACTAGCCACGGTGTTATTCACACACCCTATGAAGGGTGATTCACACGTCTGGTTAAAGTGCTGTGTCTCTCTCCATCTCTTTTTCCTACACACGTTCACAATTGACGATCACCAACACAAAATACATAATGGTATTCCTGTTGAGATGGATATATGTTTTTTTTAACCAGGAGGTTTTTATGTCATTTTTAAACCTGCATTTATTGCATTTTATTTTATCTTATTTTACATATATTTTCTTAGGGGTAAATACTATGATTGTTGTAACTAGATTGATTGACTGTTTTTCATCAGCCGACTTTTGCATTATCTTTTCACCTGGCTTTAGTAGGAGTTGCCTTTGTTCTATTGCATTCCTCCAACAGGTGTGTGTGATTACTGACATCAGCCAGGACCTATCACAAATTGAATTGACCATCAGATGGTTTTTGGACTTTTTTCTATAAATGAGATTGTTTTTATCATTATGTTTAGCTATGAGTAAGCATCGGTTATCGACGTGAAACGCGTCAGCTCTGTTACCCCACGGTTTGCAGTTTTTTTTTTTTGCTGTTGTAGTTTTCGTTTTACTGGAATAAAAGGCACCATTTTTTACACTTTATTGAAGTGCGGCTGTCCATCATCTTCTCCCTTTTATTTATGCTTTGTGCATTGCCTGCACCCATCGGGTTTTGAACCATACTCACCGCTGAAGTGCATTTGTCTGGAGCGGCGGTTTTCTTTCTCTAAGAATACTCAGGTAGGTTGTGGCATTTAAACACTCAATTGGTACCAAGGGGCCCAAAGTGTGCCAAGAATATCCCCCACACCATTACACAACCACCACCACCAGCCTAAACCGTTGATACAAGGCAGGATGGAGCCATGCTTTCATGTTATTTACGCCAAATTCTAAACCCTACCATCTTAATGTCGCAGCTGAAATTTAGACTCGTCAGACCAGGCAACGTTTTTGGTGAGCTTGTGCAAATTGCAGCCTCAGTTTCCTCTTCTTAGCCGACAGTGGCATCCAGTGTGGTGTTCTGTTTTAGCCCATCTTCTTCAAGGTTCAATGTGTTTTCAGACCATTCCATGTAAACCCTAGAGATGGTTGTGAGTGAAAATCCCAGTAGATCAGCAGTTTTTGACATACTCAGAGGCCCGCCTGGCACCAACAACCGTGTAACGTTCAAAGTCACCTTAATCCTCTTTCTTCTTCATTTTGATGGTCGCCACATCTAGATGCCTAAATGCATTGAGTTGCTGCCATGTGATTGGCTGATTAACAATTTGTGTTACCAAGCAATTGAACAGGTGTACCTAATAGAGGCCGGTGAGTGTGTGTTTCATATACTGCAAAGATTTTCCAAGTCAGAAGTTCTCTAAAATATTTGTACACAACTTTTTATCCTGAAATACAATTGCACATACCAACATGAAAAATACCAATATGTTTGACATTGCCATTTAACAGAAATACAGTTCGGTCATCTAGCATGTAAAAGTTGAAGCTGAGTTCTGGTTTGCTTCCAGCTCACTTTTGTAAACAGCTGTGTTTTATGTTACCATTAACTTACTTTTACTGCAAGGAGAATAGCTGGCTTCTAAAGATAAAGGAGATTTTTGGTAAATGGTGAAGGTGCAGAAATAAATGACCCACTTGGCTAGTGTGTAATTACACTGGCTGAGATTGTAACAATCTATCAAAGGGAGGAGGATGACACTGCGCTAAAGGGTTAGTCAGGGGAGATAGCCTTTGACTAACTACTGGACCCTGACGATCGATACTGCCCAGATACTGCACTCCTGAAAAACAATTGAATGTAAAAAAGAATGTAAAAAAAAAAGTGTTTTATATCCCTTTTACACACTGTTGAAGCCCCAAGCATTGATCTCACATTGAATAATTGCGCTAACCCAAAATAACAGCAAAATGTATAGTACTTTAACAATACAAAAGCGATTGCTGTACAATAAGAAATTATAAAAGTACATTTTTATCAAACGTTTTATTTGAAAGGGATTTTATTTAAAACTGTTTGTGATCATAAGGTTGTATACTCCAAAAATAACTACTGTATTTAAAACAGAGCTGGCTGCTATCATTCTTTTTGAGTGTAAAAATAAATATAATTTGAAAAAGACCAGTACCATCACTGTACAACACATGTCAGCAAATGTCATCCAGACAAATTTGAATAAATATGATCATCTTGGATTGCCTTCAAGTTCATGATGTTTACCTCTAATCTCCTTAACACTTTACCAAAGAGATACAGGGCTACATTCCTTGTATAAATGCCATCTCTGTCTAGCCGTCTTTAGCATCAGTACTTTGAGAGTCAGGCACCCAAACTGGGAACGAGTATGCTGATCAGAAAGTAAGGCCCCTTTCAGGCAAGGTAAGGCGTAAGGCTTATTTCAGGCATTTTAGCTCTAAAAATAGCGCTAAAATATGCGCTATAAATAGCGCATAAATAACACCTGAAATACTCCGGCCCCAGCACTCTCAATGTGAAAGCCCTAGGGCTTTCACACTGAGGCGATACGCTTGCAGGAGGAAAAAAATCTCCTGCTAGTGGCATCTTTGGAACGGTGAGAGGAGCGCCGCATTGCGGGCGGTATTAACCTTCTTTCGGCCGCTACCGGGGGTTAATACCGCACCGCTAGCGGCCGAATACCGCGGCAATTCCGACGGTATAGCGTGGCTAAAAATAGCAGCGCTATATCGCCACCGCACATACTGCCCCAGTGTGAAAGGGGCCTAAGGGAAAAAGGAGAATTCTTAAAGCTAGAGAAAAAAATTCTGATCAAACAGAAAACTTTTAATTGTGTAAGATTTAAAGTGTTACTAAACCCACAATAATAAAATCAATAATTGCTATACTCACTGTGGAACCTGAACGGGTAATTCTCTGCATTGTGTATAAAGGCTGTTTGATTATGTTTCTCTGATCTTCCTCTTCTTTCACAGTCTCCGAAAAATAACCTGCTATTTACAGAACCAGGGGACAGCCTGCACATGCTCAGTTTTGTGTGCATTGCTAGAGTGGTTTTTTTTTCCTTGGGAGAGTGCATGTGATCAGCATATGGCCAATCAGAACTGTCCAGACAGAGGATCAGGGAGAATGAAAATGCCTCTTCCAAGCTTTACTAGGCACTGTTACAAGTCACAAGGCTGCTATATTCTGTTGACGAGAAAAGGTATGTATCCATTTATATTTACTAAAATAATTGCATTTCCATGTTCTGTGTACTGTGGGTAACCAGATATAGTGAATGCAGGTTCTGGGTTTAGTAACACTGAGTTATTTAAAAAAAATCACCAGTATACAACACCATCGTGTTTGCACTAATATTGAGCAGCGTGTACCATGTTCCTTTAACTGCTACAGTAGGCAGACTACATGTGCCAGCATGCTATACCAGTAAAATTACACAGGTTTGCCATTTGTATGGTAGTTTTTACTTTTGGATTTTATGGGCAGCACAGTAGCTTAGTGGGTATCACTTATGTTCTGTAGCATTGAGTTACCGGTTTGGATAAATAAAAAAAAAAAAAAATGGAAAATCTATCATAATGAAAATAGAAAATAAATGAAATTGGAAGGACAAAATTAGTACACAGAAAGGTGTAAAAAGCTGGCGAGATACAAAGAGTGAGACAAGTGGCTGCACTAGCCACTATGGCTCAAGCAGGTAGCTGGCTAACCACTCTTGGAGCCAAATCAATCTGACAGACCTGAAAAAAATGCTCAAACACCATTATATACCAAAATATAGACCAATGTTCTCTACCTCCATAAAAATGCAGCCATGAATGGCCTAAGTATTATGTGTATGCCTGCACCTGCCGCAAATACTTTTTTCCCAGTGGTTGGATTACACCTATAACCGTTATTTAAAGTCTATGACAAGCTTTAAAGTCAGAAAAAATGTGTTAAGCACTCCCTAATGAAATGCTCAAATTGCCCCAAAAAAAAAAAGAAGATTCCTGCACCATTTTGGTGCAAATTTGCATCGCACAGACATTGCATGTGATCTGCACAGTAATGCGGTTGTTACATGTTATGTCTGTGTTCGCACTAGTGTGAACCCAGCCAAAAGGAATGGAAAAAAAAAAAACTTTGTAAAGTGAATTTTCACTTCACATACTGAATAAGGTGAGGCTAAGGCCCCGTACACACGACCAAACATGTATGCTGAAACTGTTCCGCGGACCAGTTTCAGCAAACATGTTCGGTCGTGTGTAGGCGCGAGCGGGCCGAATTCCAGCAAACATTGGCCCGCCGGGCCTTTTCCCAGCAGACAAATATTCCTGGACGTGTTTTAAAACCGTCCGCTGGAATCCTGCCCGCTCGGACATGTACGGTCGTCAGTACAGACCTACCGTACATGTCCGAGCGCCCGCCGTCCCACGCATGCGTCGAATGACTTCGACGCATGCGTGGAAGCCTTTAAATGGCAGGCCCGCCCACGTCGCACGCGGACACGGCCCGCGTATTGTTTACGCGCGGACTTCTGTACGATGGTTAGTACAGCCATCGTACACAAGCCCTCTGGCAGACATGTACGGTGAAAACGGTCCGACGGACCGGTTTCATCGTACATGTTTGCCCGTGTGTACCGGGCCTAAGGGAAAATTCACTTTGCAAAAGAATACCCAATCATGTGTAAGGAAAAACAATATGCTTACACAAAATAGGATTATTCAAGTCAGCACAACTTCACCTAATTTAGAAAACAAAGTAAAAACTGACTTTGCATAGTGACAAGCCAGTTTACTAAACAAATAATCTATATATTCCCTTAGCAAATCTACCCTCCTTCTTTACCTAGCAGAAGCAGAATAATGTCTGGGGCTCTTGCGACTGGTACAAAATTGTATTTTAAATCTAAAGGATTTCTCCAGACACAAAATGCAGACACAATTCGGTACTGATCTAAAGTCTCCTATGATACACATATGCTAGCACTAGTATATTGCAAATTTTACATCAGTCTATACTGGCACAACTAAACCAGACCACAGTAAGCCCGACTGACTGCATTATATACAGTTTTTACAAAATGCTTGCTAACTAGAGAGACATTGCCAAGTGGAAGGTGGTCAATAATATCTAACTCCTCCCACAGGATGCTATACTGAAATAAGCCCTTCTGACCAAGCAGAAAAATCAATAAACAGCGCAACAATTTGACATTGATTAAGGTTTTTGTTCACAATCACCACAAATCTTAAACATGTTGACGTTCTATTAACAGTGAACCGTCTATCCCATAAAATCCTGTAAGTAGGATGATATAGTTTGTGCCACAGCCTTCTTGGCCTAGTAATTACAGTAGGAAACCTATGACTTGACCTAAACAGACAGTTAAAAACACAGACAGTGACTAGATCAGTCTGACAAAATGAAAGTTACCCAGAAAAAGTTTGAAATCATTAAGGATGTTTATGCTATTCCTCCATCTCGATTCTAAACAGGACCCAAAGTGAGGATGTTTTGATAAATCTCTGTGCAGAGGGAACCACCATATGGAAAGCTTTATCAGTTATATATTCCCCAGCTAGTCATACACTTGACATCTTGTTGGTATTCTTTTTATTCTCAACAACTCTGATGTTTAGACGACAAAAGGTAAATGTTATCGTAAATGATTTTCTAACTAAATTCTTTTAAATCCTGTCTGGTACAAAACACATTAATTTTCCTCTGGCTACAAAGTGGTAAGGCTTCTCTGCTTAGTGTAAAGTAATCAAGTTCCACAATGATGGGAATGGCTGCTGGACAAAAAAAAAAAATCTTAAAGCAAGCTATGAGAATTTACATCACAGATAATCTGTGTTTGTGAATTCCCCAGAATATAGCACAGGACAAAGCAGTTTTACACTAGAAAACCACCAGCTTATAAAAGGAACTACAGCACATTACTACTGACATAAACTATATAATCACATTAAAAATAGATTAGCTCCTCACTTCTTGACAGAAAGTAAAACAAATGAAATGACAACGTGAATAACACTAACTTGATCTTCTAACACATTTGCAAAGCTGTGGCTAGCTAAAAAAGAACTAGGAGAAATGAAATAAAAAGGATATTATATTCAGTTACATGCATTGTAAATAAATATTACTGGCAAACTGCACTTAAAAGTCTTTAGTGAGGAGAATTAAGGCCAGTTGAAGCACAAGTGTACATTAAAGTGGTTGTAAAGATTCATAAAAAAAATAACAAACATGTCATACTTGCCTCCACTGTCCAGTTAGTTTTGCAGAGTGGCCCTGATCCCCCTGTACTGGGGTCCCACGGTGGCTCCTCCGCGCAATAGATAGCCCCCTCTGGGAAGCTCTCTCGAAGGGGGTTACCTTACGGGCGCGCTCCCTTGTCATACATTCGATGTCCCAAGCCCCCCTGGCGGCCGCATCATTGGATTTGATTTACAGCAGCGGGAGCCAATGGCTGTGATGCGATCAATCTATCCAATGAAGAGCTGAGAAGCCGTGGAGAGAGAGTTACACGGGGTCGCACCCATGGACATTCGGGGCACAGGTAAGTAAAAGGGGGTTACGGGGGTGGTGTCCAGACACTGCAAAGCGTTTTTTTCACCTTAATACATAGGATGCATTAGGGTGAAAAAACATAAGGGTTTGCAACCCCTTTAAGGGCGATGCTACATTTATTGAAACTGCAGTATGCAATCCCCAATATAAGCAGACTGACCTCCAGAAAATAGAACACAGGGTTTTCTGAAGATGATGGCTGCTATGCGGACGTTGCATTTATCAGGATGATAAAATGCTGCTTATGGAATATTATTATTATACAGGATTTATATAGCACCAACAGTTTGCGCAGCGCTTTAAAATCAGGGGGGCAGACAGTACTGTTACAATTCAATAGAGGGGGGATCGGAGGGTCCTGCTTGTTAGAGATTACAATCTAGAAGGGGGAGGGTCAAGTGGAACAAAAGGTAGTAGCTGTGGGGGATGATCAGATGGAGAAAATAAAAATACAGTTGTTAGGTGTGGGTAGGAGAGGCTTCCCTGAAGAGGAGTGTTTTCAGGGATAGTCTAAAAGCTAATAGAGTAGGAAATAAATCGGACAGTTTGGGGTAAGGAGTTCCATAGGATTAGAGAGGCTCTGTAAAAGTCCTGAAGACGAGCATTGGAGGAGGTGATGAGGGAGCTAGAGAGCAGGAGGTCTTGAGAAGCACGAAGAATAGTTTAGGCTTTTTCCAAAATTCTTAGTATTTTCTTTAATGTCTCTGAACACGTGTGTGTATATTTGAGTACATGTGAGCACGTAAATTAAAACACTAGCAGCTAGAAGTGAATGAAGAAGAATTTTATGCATGCAAATATACAGGTATTTACACAGTCTTAATGAAACATAGCTTGCATTTTTACTCTGGATCTTTCTGGCAGCAAGATTCTGCATATAAACATCAGTAAATTGTTACAACTGTGTGCAAAAGGTTTTATACACTTTACTCACATCTAGCTATGCAGGACAGTTACATTTTTCACATAGGATTTTTTTGCTGCAGGTAAGAAGATAAAGGAAAATGGGGCCATATTACAAAACTATGCATAAGCATTTAAAACAAAAAAAGAAGTATACTGTTTTAGGCCTAACCATAATGAAGATGCATTAAATGTATTTAAGCCCTCTATAAATTTAAATTTCATGTATAACTAAAGGCAAATCTTTTTTTTTTTTTTTTGTTCTAGAATGGAGAGGGATTAGAGTTTGTCAGATTTTTATTGCAGTCTGTGTCCCATAAGGTATATTCACCTTCCTTTATTGTTCTGGTTAGCATTATCACAGAGTAAAAGTGAAAGGAAATCCCACATTTTGAGTTGTCACCAGAATGGCAATAGAGGGGAAATGTAACAATGGGAACACTGGTCCTGAAGACCGTGGTGACTACCAGCAATTTTGATGGGGTGGGGCGTTGCAAGCAATGTAAAGTAACAAAAGGGAGATTAGGGAGGGTGGCTTGTACTTTAGGAAATGGAATTGACAGGTAAGTCAAAATTCCTGGATATAAAGAAAAACAACTGCGCTAATCAAGGAAAATAATTAAATGAATAATTAAGTGAATAGTAAGTGGCCGGCACACATACAAAGTACAAACAACATAGGAAATAAAGTGCCGCGCTGAATAGACAGTCTGGATAAACCCTGACTGATAAAATTAGTGAAATAAAGTCCTTGTGATAAGAACTCCAAGTGGCTGAATCAAATGCTCCAAGTGGTAAATGATGCACAGTTCAAATAAACTGATGGAGATCTTGTATATTTGTCTGTAGCTAACATCAAAGAGTAAATGGGTACTCTTATCCGGATGTTGTAGACTGAATGCCCCTGTTGAATGCTTTTTTAGCCGAAACGCGCCGGGTACAGCTATACTAGCACCCTAAACTGCTTTTTTACTATTTTGTCACGTGATTTTATGTATTTTATTTTTCAAATAAACCTTCATTGGTTAAGTTTGATTTGCACCATTTGGAGCATTTTTTTCTACTTCCATGACCATACTTGCCCCACATGCTCATTGAGGGTGGCCATCTGACCTGCATCATTGAATACATCCACCTGGTTCCCTGATTGGAGGTGTTCGTCCAAATAGGATTGATACAGCCGTCGTTACCTGGAGTAACCATCTGTGCAGAGTCCATGGGTCTGCTGAGACCAATAAGCCGTTTATGACTTGCTGTTTGTATAAACACGTAAGTCTACAACATCCGGTAAGAGTACCCATTTACTCTAATTTTTTATGTTAGCTACAGACAAATATACAAGATCTCCATCCGTTTATTTGAACTGTGCATCATTTACCACTTGGAGCATTTGATTCAGCCACTTGGAGTTCTTATCACAAGGACTTTATTTCACTAATTTTATCAGTCAGGCTTTATCCAGACTGTCTATTCAGCGCGGCACTTTATTTCCCAAGTCAAAATTTCTTCTCTTAATCGTACAATACAGGACACAGACAACGTATTCATACACAATGGAATGTCTCCAAGCAATGAATACAAGCGTGGGCAACAACAAGGCAAATAAAAACTGTACACACAGGCCCAAAGTACAACCGGGTTAAAAGAGCCAGTCTAAGTGCTGGTTCACACTACAGCGACTTGGGATCCGACTTGTGTCGCCCCAAGTCGTGCGACATGAGAAATTCAACTGAAGTGAATGAAAGTCATCTTAATGTACACTACTGAAGTTGTTTCGACTTCAGAAAAGGTTCCTATACTACTTCAAGGCGACTTCTAGGAAACGTGTAATTATAGATTTCAATTTTAACTAAAGCAATATCACAGAGCTGAATATTCTGTGATTGGCCACAAAGTCGCCTGTCCTGGAGGCAACTTTAAAGCGGGGGTTCCGCTGGTATTCGTTTTTTTTTATGATTCTGCCGGTGTTACCTTGCTTAATCCTGCACTGGCGTGTCCTAATACTTGAGCCGTCCACATAGTCATTCTGCAGGAAAAGATACTTTATAAAAATTTGCGATGGACCTTTCCATCTTGCTTGTGGGCAGTCTGAAGCCCACAAGCAAATGTTTCCAGGATACGGTAAATGCTGATGTCCCAGCATTCACCGCTCTATCCCGCGCATGTGCAGTGTTGACGGCGAGCGGCGCCATCAACACTACACAGTTGCCATCACAACGGGCGGCGTACTGAGGTCACGCCCCGTTGTGACGACATCCACCTTTTCTATCAGCTCTAGCTCAGAACGTACACTCACTGAGCAGCTGAAAGAAAAGGTGTCACAAGTCACGTGACCCGCGATATCGCGGGATTACAGTACAGCACGTCTCCTGGGATTCTCATCACTCACTCCCAGGAGACATCGCGCTTGTCGGGGGAAAAGATAATACACGCCCACTCCCGCGGGGAAAGGATGACTGACACAGAACTGAAGGCAGGATTACAAAGGTAAAGAATCGGATTAAAAAAAAAAAAAACGGATTGTGCATAAACGATGGGTAGCAGTTTGATTATACCTTATATTACAACCTTCAGTACCTAAACATTTACATTTTTTTGGACTAAAGAAGACAACACTTGAGAGGCTTGGGCAACCTCTTCAGAGGATTCAGAGGATTCATCTGCTTCGGCAGAGGCTGCTTGCTCAGACCCCGTCTCCTTCAATTCCTCCTCAACCAACACCCAAAAGGATGGTAAATGAAAGTCACACGGTAGCTCCTGTAGGGACCGAGACCTAGAGGTCTAAAAAGGCAGCTGAAGCTTCCTCCCTGGACACAAAGATCCCAGCTATCATGGGCTTTTGCACCACAGAAAGCGAGAAATGTGGTAAGGTCTAACCTCAATGGGGGGAAATGTAATGCACACCCTGGAATAAAATGTTAGGGCTTGTGTCATGTGTACTCACCACACCAGTAGCAGGAAAAAACAGATTGTGTCAAACTGCTGCTCTGAACTACTCAGACATGCGATTGGTTTTTACAAAAAGTTTACATTTTTGCTAAAGAAAAAACCAAAGATGTAAAAAGAAGGTATATAAAATAACATAACTACTACAATATCATACTATTGCCTATTTTTTTTTACATACTCTTTCCTGTACTGGGTTTCTAGAGGAGAGGTGAGCTGGCTATCTCTTATGGTAGGTTCTTGGAGAGAAGGAGTGAGGATGCAAACGAGACAGGAAAATTAAACTTGAATTTCACCCTGGTGGTTCAGTGGCACATTAGCACTATGTATGTCTTAGGCCTGCCAAGGACCCAAAGTGCTATGTGCAAGTGTGTGTGTGTGTGTGTGTGTGTGTGTGTGTGTAAGTGCCCCTTGGATCGCATCATCCTGCCTATCAACACCTAATATTTTAGGCCATATGTGTTATGGCACGTGTGGGCTTATTTCAGAATTGAAATCAATCAGCAAAAGGCTAAAATATACATTATTTTTCAAAGTATTAAATTCATGAACATACTATAGCTGCTCATAGAACACAAATCATTAATATGAATAGTTAATATGGACAGTTGGAAAAAAAATTACATTAAATTAACTACTTAAAGTCCACCCTATAACCGTTTTACTGCTACAGGGGGGCACCAGTGCATCAGATCACATTCAGATCACATTTTATATATATATATATATCATACATACACACACATACATGATCCAACACTTCAGGAAAGGGGGCATGCATGCGCACCGCTGGAGGCTCGCTTGCGCTGTGATTACACACAGCAGGAGGTGTGCACGGTACTTGATGTCTGCCCGCACCCACCAATCGCCAGGCAGAAAGACAGAACTGCGATCTGCCTATGGAAACAAGACAGATCGCTGTTCTGATAGGAGGGAACAGATTGAGTTTATGTCCTAAAGCAGGGAATAAATTCTATCCCTTCCCCAACTCAAAGCACCTCACACAGTAAAGTAAAACACTGGCTAGGCACACAATAACCATTTGATCACCCATGATATTAACTCCTTCACAGCTAGTGTTATTAGCACATTAACAGTGCATATTTTTAGCACTGAGCACTCTATTAGTGTCAATTGTACCCAAACAGTGTCAAAAGTGTCAGTATGTCCACAGCAATATCACAGCCCTGCTATGAGTCGCTGATCAGCGCCTTTACTGAAAAAATTTAAATATCCCATAGTTTGTAGAATCTATAACTTTTGTACAAACCAATCAATATACGCTTATTGGGATTTGTTTTGCCAAAATATGTAGCAAATTAAATATTGGCCTAAATTTATGAAGAAATTTGATTATTTACATTTCTCTATTGGATATGTTTTATAGCAGAAAGTAAAAAACACACACACATTATATATATATATATATATATATATATATATATATATATATATATATATATATATATATATATATATATATATATATATACATACATATACATATACATATACACATACACACACACACATACATATATTTTTTCCAAAAAATTTTTTTGGTTTAGAGCATAAAAAAAAAAAAAAAGGTGATCAACTACCACCAAAATAAATCTGGGGCAGAATGGACATACATTTTATTTTGGTACAGCGTTCTATGACCGTGCAACTGTCAGTTAACCACTAGCCGACCAGCCGCCGGGGGCCGGTCAGCTCGGCTGCGCGAAATCAAGTAGCTATACGTTATTTCGCATTGCAGCCATTAGGGGCGCGTGCCTGGTGCCGACACGCGTGCCCGGCGGGCGCGATCACCGCCGAGCACCTGTGATTGCTCGTCACAGAGCGAGAACCGGGAGCTGTGTGTATAAACACACAGCTCCCGGTCCTGTCAGGGGGAGAAATGACTGATCGCATGTTCATACAATGTCCCACCCCCCCTTCAGTTAGAACACACCTAGGGAACATAATTCACCTAGGGTTGGGGGCCCTCTTATAAAAGAGGGCTCCCGGATTCCGATAAGCTCCCCATCCGCAGACCCCGACAACCAACGCCCAGGGTTTCCCCATAAAATCCATAGCAGACCCAAGGTTCTGGTATGCTCTTGGAGGGGGAACCCATGCCAGTTTTTTTATTTGAAATTTGGCATGGAGTTCCCCCTCAAGATTCATACCAGACACAGTGCTTGGTATTGGCAGGGATCCAAGTCAGATCCCTGTTCAATATCGTGACGCGGCTAAATGCAACCGCAGCTAATCGCACTGTACAAATGCAGCTGACCGCTGTGCCTGGCGTCTTGAATTCCAGCAAAATATAAACATGCTTTTATCTGCGGCAAAACAGCCGTCCGTGTGAAAGGGGCCTTAATGTCTATACCGCTAGCAACAAAAGTGAGTACACACCTAAGTGAAAATGTCCAAATTGGGCGCAAAGTGTCAATATTTTGTGTGGCCACCATTATTTTCCAGCACTGCTTTAACACTCTTGGGCATTGAGTTCACCGGAGCTTCACGGGTTGCCACTGTAGTCCTCTTCTATGAGTCCATGACGCTCCTTCACCTTCCATTTGAAGATGCCCCACAGATGATGCTCAATAGGGTTTAGGTCTGGAGAAATGTTTGGTCAATCCATCACCTTTACCCTCAGTTTCTTAAGCAAGGCAGTGGTCATCTTGGAGGTGTGTTTGGGGTCGTTATGTTGGAATATTGACCTGTAGCCCAGTCTCCAAAGGGAGTGGATCATGCTCTGCATTGTTTGTATTGGTATGGCACACAAAAGTGGAGAAACAAAAAGCCAAATCTGACACATTCCATGCAAAAAAAATAAAAAATGGACTGGACAAAATTATTGCCACCCTCAATTTAATATCTGGTAGCACACCCCTTTGAAAACATAACTGAAATCAATTGCTTCCTAAAACCATCAATGGAGTTTCTTACACCTCTCTACTGGAATTTTGGACCCCTCTATTTTTGCCAACTCCTCCAGGTCTCTCAGATTGGAAGGGTTCCTTTCTAAGTGCTTTTTGACGTGTGCTGTAAGACCTTTCTGGCACTGAACCCTACATTACACCCCATCATTTTTTGGTAGTCTTCAGATTTCATAATGCCATGCACACTGTCAAGACATCCAGTGCCTGAAGCAGCAGAGCAACCCCAAAACATCAGTGAACCTCCACCATGTTTTACTGTAGCGACTGTATTCTTTTCTTGATAGGTTTTTACCAAAAAGCTGTAATTTTAATTTGTCTGTCCACAGCACATTCTCCCAAAAGGATTTTGGCTTCCTCAGGTAAGTTTTGGCAAAGTCCAATCTGTCTTTTTTTCTGTTTCTGTGTCAGCAGTGGGGTCCTCCTGGGTCTTCTACCATAGCATGTCTTTTCATTCATATGGTGATGTATACTGTGAGCTGACACAGTTGTATTCTGTGCCTGAAGGACTGCTTGAATTTGTTTGGAAGCCGATCAAGGTTTTTTTTACCCACCATTTGAGTAATCATTTGTTGCATCAATTTTTCTCTTTTAATCATGTCCAGGGAGATTAGCTACAGTTCCATGGGCTGTAAACTTCTTGCCAATGTTGCGCACAGTGGACACAGGGACATTATGATCTCTGAAGATGGACTTGTAACCTTAAGATTGTCCATGCTTTTCCACAATTTTTACTCTCAAATCCTCAGACAACTCTTTGCTGCTCTTTCTCTTCTCCATGCTCCACGTGGCACAGACACACAACAGAAAGGTTGAGACAATTTTTTACCATTTAAACTGGTTACCGGTGCAATTTCAATATTGTCAGCACCTGTTAATTGATACAGGGGAGCAGGCCCGGACTGGCCATAGGGCATACCGGGCATATGCCCGGTGGGCCGCGGCGGCCCGCGGGCCGGTAGTGGCCCGCGAATGGCCCTTGGCGGCCCGCGGGCCGATCGCGGCCCGCGAATGGCCCTCGGCGGCCCGCGAACGGCCCTTGGCGGCCCGCATGTCACTTCTACCCAGAGGTGTACCAAGGCCCTTGGGGTGGACTGGGCTGGGTTGCAAGAATGCATTTGCCCCCTGGGCTGCTCTAATGTCCTGCAAAAAGGCCACTGAGCTGGCCGAGTGCGCCACCTGCCACAAGTTGTGGATTGTCCACTGGCCACGTCACCTGCCATGTCACCTGGCCACGTCACCTGCCACAAGTTGTGGATTGTCCACTTGCCATGTCACCTGGCCACGTCACCTGCCACGTCACCTGGCCACGTCACCTGCCACGTCACCTGGCCACATCACCTGCCACGTCACCTGGCCACATCACCTGCCACAAGTTGTGGATTGTCCACTGGCCACGTCACCTGCCACGTCAACTGGCCACGTCACCTGCCACAAGTTGTGGATTGTCCACTTGCCACGTCACCTGACCACGACACCTGCCACAAGTTGTGGATTGTCCATTTGCCACGTCACCTGCCACAAGTGGATTATGCACTTGCCAAATCACCTGGCCACGTCACCTGCCACAAGTTGTGGATTGTCCACTGGCCACGTCACCTGCCATGTCACCTGGCCACGTTACCTGCCACAAGTTGTGGATTGTCCACTTGCCATGTCACCTGGCCACGTCACCTGCCACGTCACCTGGCCACGTCACCTGCCACAAGTTGTGGATTATCCACTGGCCACATCACCTGACACGTCAATTGGCCACATCAATTTTCCACAAGTTGTGGATTGTCCACTGGTCACGTGACCTGGCCACGTCACCTGCCACATCACCTGGCCACGTCACCTACCACAAGTTGTGGATTTTCCACTTGCCACGTCACCTGCTTCAAGTTGTGTATTGTCCACTTGCCATGTCATCTGCCATGTCACCTGGCCATGCCACCTGCCACAAGTTGTGGGTTGTCCACTGGCCACGTCACCTGGCCACGTCACCTGCCACAAGTTGTAGATTGTCCACTTGCCATGTCACCTGCCACGTCACCTGGCCACGTCACCTGCCACATCACCTGGCCACGTCACCTGCCACAAGTTGTGGAATGTCCACTGGCCACGTCACCTGCCACGTCAACTGGCCACGTCACCTGCCACAAGTTGTGGATTGTCCACTTGAAACGTCACCTGCCTCAAGTTGTGTATTGTCCACTTGCCACGTCATCTGCCATGTCACCTGGCCATGCCACCTGCCACAAGTTGTGGATTGTCCACTGGCCATGTCACCTGCCACAAGTTGTGGATTGTCCACTTGCCACATCACCTGCCACGTCAACTGGCCACGTCACCTGCCACAAGTTGTGGATTGTCCACTTGAAACGTCACCTGCCTCAAGTTGTGTATTGTCCACTTGCCACGTCATCTGCCATGTCACCTGGCCACGCCACCTGCCACAAGTTGTGGATTGTCCACTGGCCACGTCACCTGGCCACGTCACCTGCCACAAGTTGTGGATTGTCCACTTGCCACGTCACCTGGCCACGTCACCTGCCACAAGTTGTGGATTGTCCACTTGTCACGTCACCTGCCACAAGTGGATTATGCACTTGCCAAATCACCTGGCCACGTCACCTGCCACAAGTTGTGGATTGTCCACTGGCCACGTCACCTGGCCACGTCACCTGCCATGTCACCTGGCCACGTTACCTGCCACAAGTTGTGGATTGTCCACTTGCCATGTCACCTGGCCACGTCACCTGCCACGTCACCTGGCCACATCACCTGCCACATCACCTGCCACAAGTTGTGGATTATCCACTGGCCACGTCACCTGCCACGTCAACTGGCCACGTCAATTGCCACAAGTTGTGGATTGTCCACTGGCTACGTGACCTGGCCACGTCACCTGCCACATCACCTGGCCATGTCACCTACCACAAGTTGTGGATTTTCCACTTGCCACGTCACCTGCTTCAAGTTGTGTATTGTCCACTTGCCATGTCATCTGCCATGTCACCTGGCCACGCCACCTGCCACAAGTTGTGGGTTGTCCACTGGCCACGTCACCTGGCCACGCCACCTGCCACAAGTTGTGGGTTGTCCACTTGCCATGTCACCTGGCCACGTCACCTGCCACGTCACCTGGCCACATCACCTGCCACATCACCTGGCCACGTCACCTGCCACAAGTT
This sequence comes from Rana temporaria, assembly GCF_905171775.1. Classification (NCBI taxonomy): domain Eukaryota; kingdom Metazoa; phylum Chordata; class Amphibia; order Anura; family Ranidae; genus Rana; species Rana temporaria. Next base: position 523,923,328 of record NC_053489.1, read on the forward strand.
GTGGATTGTCCACTTGCCACGTCACCTGCCTCAAGTTGTGTATTGTCCACTTGCCATGTCACCTGGCCACGTCACCTGCCACATCACCTGGCCACGTCACCTGCCACATCACCTGGCCACGTCACCTGCCACAAGTTGTGGAATGTCCACTGGCCACGTCACCTGCCTCAAGTTGTGTATTGTCCACTTGCCACGTCATCTGCCACATCAACTGGTCATGTCACCTGCCACAAGTTGTGGATTGTCCACTTGCCACGTCACCTGACCACGACACCTGCCACAAGTGGATTATCCACTTGCCAAATCACCTGGCCACGTCACCTGCCACAAGATGTGGATTGTACACTGCCCACGTCCCCCTCTCTGCATATTAAGTGTTATATTACAGCAGCCTGTGACAGTTTCTTGCCCTCCTAGATGTTATGATGTGGGTTCACACTGGCAAGCTGCAGTTTAGCTGCAGTTCTGGCATGTTACCCTCCAGTCCCATAGACTTCTATTAGGTTGTACATTTTTGCTGCATGTCCTGAAAGTGCACAAAAAGTCCTGCATCTGTGGTGCAATTCCAAAAAATGCAGCAAAAACGCACAATTTCTAATTAGAAGTCTGAGGGACTGGGGCTATGGAAAACCTCCACAGTGGCGGCCTGTCCATTAAGGGCACACAGGCACTGCCCCCTCCATTATGCCACCCCCATATGTAAAATGGATAGATTCATGCCTGACCCGCCACTAAGATGGGGTAAGTGTCGGTCAGACAGCGAGTGGGTGGAGGGTGTGTCACAGTGGCTGCATTTGATGGGACAAAGTGGCTGCATTTGATGGGGCACAGTGGCTGCATTTGATGGGGCACAGTGGCTGCATTTGATGGGGCACAGTGGCTGCATTTGATGGGACAAAGTGGCTGCATTTGATGGGGCACAGTGGCTGCATTTGATGGGGCACAGTGGCTGCATTTGATGGGACACAGTGGCTGCATTTGATGGGGCACAGTGGCTGCATTTGATGGGACACAGTGGCTGCATTTGATGGGGCACAGTGGCTGCATTTGATGGGACAAAGTGGCTGCATTTGATGGGGCACAGTGGCTGCATTTGATGGGACAAAGTGGCTGCATTTGATGGGACAAAGTGGCTGCATTTGATGGGGCACAGTGGCTGCATTTGATGGGGCACAGTGGCTGCATTTGATGGGGCACAGTGGCTGCATTTGATGGGGCACAGTGGCTGCATTTGATGGGACAAAGTGGCTGCATTTGATGGGACAAAGTGGCTGCATTTGATGGGACAAAGTGGCTGCATTTGATGGGACACAGTGACTGCATTTGATGGGGCACAGTGGCTGCATTTGATGGGGCACAGTGGCTGCATTTGATGGGGCACAGTGGCTGCATTTGATGGGACACAGTGGCTGCATTTGATGGGGCACAGTGGCTGCATTTGATGGGGCACAGTGGCTGCATTTGATGGGGCACAGTGGCTGCATTTGATGGGGCACAGTGGCTGCATTTGATGGGACAAAGTGGCTGCATTTGATGGGGCACAGTGGCTGCATTTGATGGGGCACAGTGGCTGCATTTGATGGGACAAAGTGGCTGCATTTGATGGTACAAAGTGACTGCATTTGATGGGGCACAGTGGCTGCATTTGATGGGGCACAGTGGCTGCATTTGATGGGGCACAGTGGCTGCATTTGATGGGACAAAGTGGCTGCATTTGATGGGCACAGTGGCTGCATTTAATGGGGCACAGTGGCTGCATATAATGGGGCACAGTGGCTGCATTTGATGGGGCACAATGGCTGCATTTGATGGGGCACAGTGGCTGCATATAATGGGGCACAGTGGCTGCATTTGATGTTTTTGTTCAGTTTGATTGCTTCCCCCCAAAAAAATGTTGAGCACCAGTGTGAGCCAAAAGGCTTGCACTCACAGATACTCCACTGAAAAGTTATCAATTCTCATGTCACTTTTCAGAGGCATTTGACAGACAGTAAGGAGGTGATGCCTAATTTCCTCCCTGCCTGTTTTAACCTCAGCCAGTCCCTCCAGATATTTCACTTTGTACTCCACCTTATTTTCATTACTCTTTATAGGTATTAGATGTTCTCTCACCTTATTCTTTGCACATCTAATACATAATGAGAGTTCTGGAAATAAGGTGGAGTTCAAAGTGAATTTCTAAACCTAAGTGGAGAACCCCTTTCAGAAGATTTGAGGATATTATTAAACTCAGAGACTGGTGGACTTAGGCCATCATAGATTGAAAATCTGCCAGTTCAGCAGGAATTTCAATCTATTAATGTGCAGACTGGTTATACAGACTCCGATCTATCAACTGACTTCAGTACAACAATGGGAAATGTCCAACGATTTCTCTCTGTTCCAGCAATGTGGAGTGATTTCTCTCTCTGTGCCACAAATGTGGAGCAGTCTCTCTCTCTGTGCGGGCATCCCATCATTAACCCCCGCCGCGTGCCCCCCCCCCCCCCGGGCTGCTCAGTCTAAAATGCCCGGGCCTATTTTTTGTCCCAGTCCGGGCCTGCAGGGGAGTTTAATTTACAAATTGCAGGAGCACCACAAGTTGGAATGCAATTATTCTGTACAATTTCGTGAAGGTGCCAATACTTTTTTGGGGTTTTGCGTGAAATGTGTCAGATTTGTCTTTTTGTGTAAAACAATACAAACAAAAGAAACATGAGAATGCTTAAACATTTGTAATTGTAAAAAATTTCTGGGCAAAGTGGGGCATTATCTGACAAAAATGCAGGGGTGCCAATATTTTTGCTCACAACTATATATATATATATATATATATATATATATATATATATATATATATATACACACACACACAAACAAATATATATATATATATATATATATATATATATATATACATACACACACACAAACAATTATTTTATATATATATATATATATATATATATATATATATATATATATATATACACACACACACACACATACATACATACATATACACACACACACACACACACACACACACACACACACACACATACATACATACACATTCATACACACACAGAAAAAGCATACATTTCAGGAAATAATAAAATATTAGATCTGCTTTACAGAGATTTTATTATTCCAGTTGTATTAATTTGCTCAGAAGTTTTACCGTTACGCCTCACATTACACTGCCTTTTTATAAATGGTTTGTCATTCTGGAGGTGCGTAGGGGGTTCAGCAGTGGTATGACTGGGAGAATTGTTAGTTTTATTAAGCTATTTCACAATATTATTACATGGGCCGATGCTGGCAATAAAAAAAAAAAAATCTAAACATCTTCAGAGCTCCAGAGAGCAATGAATGTTACTTTACACTGATGTCAAGTGCAATAACTGCAGGGTGGGGAAACGGCGGAAGAAAAGCACTGAGGGGGCTGGGAGAAGCTTTTTTTTTTTTTGCCTGCATACATTTGCTTTGATTGCATTTCACATTTCAGTGCACTGCAGGCTAATGGGATTGCAAGTCTACAAGGTACCAGTTTTCATTCATTATAAAAATGCTAAGTGAAATCTCATCACAAAAGTAATAAACATAAAAAAAGAAACCAGACTGTGTAACTCCTTCTCTGCTGTAAGAGACTGCAAACAATAGAATCAGAGCATTCAACTGTAGTGACGAGCTGTGCAGGGGCCAAAATGGAGGTCAACAGTCATAATGGTAACCTTAAGATTGGAGGAAGGCAGCTCTAATCGAGTTTAGTCTTGGCAAGGTTTTGTTACGTCTACAAGGAATAAATTGGAATGTGGAAGAAACATCCCGATTTTAAATGAGCCTAATGTTATCAGGGTCTGACAAGTGTTCTCCTTATCTACAAGCGAGTAGGGAGATGTGCAGGAAGGCAATGAAAGAATCCACTAGTATATAACATTAGAATATCAGTCCAGGCCCCCGCTCTTTGTGGTGGGTGATCTGCTCCAAAATGACATACTACAAGATAAAATAGTAATGCTAATATTGATAGTTTGTCCATTACAGGTCAGCTAACTGTCCACTGGAACAGTTACAAAGCTGTTAGTTTCGATTTCACAAGGCCAATCAATACCAAGGCATACTGTTTCAATTTTGCCCGCATTGATTTTTCTCAGTCTCCTTTCTTTCTTTTATAACACCCGCTCCTACTAGCATTCATCTTTTCTGAAAGGAAGAAGATTTGATTTACTGAAGAAAAATTGAAGAGAGCATCACAAAGATTTTACCGGCAGGGCTCTTGACATGCAGGGGGAAAAAAAGGGGGGAAAAAGATGAATGTTTCACAGAAGAAAAAAAAATCTAGCTTCTTGCTTGAGGGCATCCATTAGAACATATTCCTTGAAATCTTAAACAGTGTCTTGAAAGCAGCTGCAACCTGATTCTGCTTCTTTGCCCTAATTTAAAATATACTGGCAGTTTGATATAAAAACGCCGAAACTCTTATTGCAACGCCTATGATAATTTATATCTGCAATTTTGTTTATGATTTTTTTTTTTATGACAAGTGCCACTTTCTTTTTTCCCCCCCAACTATCCGAAGACCCAGAGTGAATTTCTATGGTACATTAGTCAGCCTATTAGAATGCAATGAAGGACACGATGAAAAAAGGGTAGCGTGTCCTCAGAGACTTTCATCTACTGTTCTCCATCATCTCTTCTCATCCTTCTTGCATTCAGCCACTTTACCAGGTGTCATCTACATGAAAGATGATTTGTCTCCTGACCCAAATAAACACAATGCCTGTTAGGTGCATAGTGTGTGGATGAAAAAAATTGCTCCTGCACTCCGTTCATTTTATGCATTTTTTTTATCTAATCCACTGTTCCTTATCAGCGTTGCTTCTTCTTTTCACCTGAGCCTCACATCAATGACATTAATGTATGAACAGGTAGTAGATGGCAGCTACATTTTTTATTTTGTGAATCTGTAACTGCTTGGAATTTACAAGAAAAAATAAATTGTGACAGCAAAGGGCAAATATTCACAAATTCTATGTGAGCTGAATACTTTCACTCACTGTGCTAGAAGGGGAAAAAAACACTGCACAAATCTCAAGAAATAAGGAACATGTTGACTTTCTGTAGCAGCAGCTTGTGTAAGCCTGATATTAAGACACAAATTGCATTCAGACAGGTCACCAGGTGTCAAAAGATATTAGATGCCTGCTGTGAGGAAACAACAAATCCCATCTGCTTCAGAGAAAATAATATTTTCATTGAAATGGAACCTGGGAATCTTTTTATGTATAACAGAATTAGGTGTAATAACAACACTATGTAAAAAAAAGAACATGTAATCATCGGTGGTTTGCCTATAATAATGTAGATTTCATTTGATCTGCCTCAAATGGGCAATACAGTTTTTTTCCCCCATTCCTGCCAACCTGCATCTTGGTTGCTGCACCAGATGTTTTCTCAAAATGCCACATGCTGGAGTGTCATTGCCGAATGCAGCACCTGACCTTCTCTATAATTGACTAAAAATATTGATGTAATGGCATGGGTCTGATTGTGATTTATTAAAACCACTGCCGATCCTGGGCCAGCTGCCAGCATTGCAGCCTACTGATCAGACAGCATTAGGAAAGCCATCAATACTGAAACAAAATAAATGACATTAATGGGAAAGTATTAAGGCTCCAGGTCCTGGCAACAAGCAAGCGATATGAATTCCAAAGGACAGAAAGGAATGAAAATAGCATAAATGAAATTAAACCAAAATCCTTGGGAGATTCAATTTACTAAGAGACATGAAGCAAAATTGTGTTAACACTTGCAGTGCTAAACTGGAATAGAAAAAAAAAAAAAAAATATATATATATATATATATATATATATATATATATATATATATATATATATATATATATATATATATATATATATATATATATATATATATATATATATATATATATATATATATATATATATATATATATATATATATATAATGTTTCTGTTTATTATTCCAGTTTACCATTGACACCACTGCAAAACTAAAATCCAGATAGCCAAGTGCACACAGAAAATAATATTAGCAGAGCTCAGAATTCAGTTAGGTGAATTGCATTTAGATTCCCCTCATTATGCCCTCATCTGTAAAACAAGATAAATATAGCATGCTACAATTCATGCTATTAACTCACTCAAATAGACTGACTGCACCTCTGTATTATACATTATAATATGCATTTATGTAGGTTATGAAAAATGTCATATGAAATAGCTAGTTCAAACAGCACAATACACAATTAATAAATAATTCATGTTGTCTATGAATGCCTATACCTTTCTACATAGACTAACAAATTGATTGCAAATGTCTGCCCTATTCCAGTCAAGCAGGTAACATTTGCCATTCCTAGTCATATTCTAGTCCAGTGCTAAATGGCAATAAAAAAACTGTTTTCCAAAACAAACGGAAAACCCCACCTGCAGTGCCAAAAAGTGAGGATAGAAACTTGAGATTGGGTGCATGATGTCAGCCTAACCCTTCCCTTAATGCTTGATGAGTTACTGACTTAGAACAAGCATGTAAATATTAGTTGTCAGACATGTGATGTACACAGACTTGCTCCATGCACCAAAAAATTTCTAGCTGCCAGACTGCAATGCTAATGGTCTGGCTTTAGTATTTGGAAATATGGACCTGAAATGTGTATAAAGACCTGGAGAGGCAGAACCCTCGATCTGCCCACTTGTTTGTAATAGCAGCTTCAAGCAAGATATTCAAGAATGACAGGCATGTAAATATGATGCACTATGCCAGCAATTCTCAACCAGAGCTCCATGGAATGCTAGGGCTCCTCCAGAAGTTGGTTAAGGCCGCATACACACGGTCGCTGCAAACCGATGAGAATGGACCGAAGTTCAGTTTTATCGGTCCAAACCGACCGTGTGTATGGCCCATCAGTCTGTTGTCCTTCGGTCCAAAATTTTAAAACCTGCTTTAAAATCGAACCGATGGAGCGCTGACCGATCGGTCCAAACTGATGGTTGGAACAGAAAAGCATCGGTTCAAAACCCGTGCATGCTCAGAATCAAGTCAACGCATGCTTGGAAGCATTGAACTTCGTTTTTTTTCAGCATGTCGTGTGCTTTATGTCACCGCGTTCTGACCCGATCGTTTTTTAGAACAATGGTGTTTAAGCACATCAGACCGTCAAGCCACTTCAGCGGTGAACTGATGGAAACGGCCCATCGGACCATTCTCATTGGTTTGGATCGACCGTGTGTACGCGGCCTAGGAGTTCATTGCACTGTGGCTGATTGACCTTCCATCTGATGGTGTGTGCATTGCATTGGGTCAACACCACTTCACAGACACCAATGATCCTGTCTGTATAGAGGACATTCTTCTCAATGAGCATAAATTGAAGGCACATTTTCCCAAAGACTGCCAATAAATTTATTTTAGCAGGGGTTCCCTGAGACCTGAAAATTCATCTAGGGTAAAAAGGTGGAGAAAGTAATGGTAAACACATAGGAAAGAGTCCATGTCTGTGAGGTTACCACACATGCCAAACCTGTTGATCGATTCCCAGGAATGTTTAGATTAATACGCGCTGGATTTTATTGGAATTTTTGTAAGTGCATAGTACAATTGCATTTTAAGAAACTATCATACAATTTTACACTATGTGGGCATTTTATCACTTCCTTATGAGTAACTTTTATCAACAGTCACGACTCCTCCATTGCCTTTAAACATAGAGGAGGAAGCTGGCTGGATGCTTTGAGATGGTATACCACTTGTGTCTAGACTCCTATAAACTTGGAGTCTAGCCTTCTGGAAAGAGGCAATGTATATGTTTTTTGGTGGAGGAACAGGAAGACCAGAATGTGCATTTGTCTCATTCACTTCAGTTGGATATTCACCAAGAAGGTCATCATTTATAAAAAAAAATATTCACTTAATGGACACTTGTTTTTTTTTTCCACTATCTGTTTAGTGTGGCAACGTATTCTTTTTAAATTGTCTAGCACAGCCCAAAATTAGGCCAGGTTTTGTTGTTTAAACAGGTATGTTATTCCTTATTGTTGGCTCTGTAATAATTCAAACATTTTATTTCATTCTTTGACACATCCTGCTGCTGTGTTGATTGCCAAAACACTGACTATATTGTACAGCTAGAAATGGAGGCCATGTACCAATATACCCTTTTTCTCCATAACCAATCTATATCTATATCTATATCTATATCTATATCTATCTATCTATATATATATATATTGTGACAGGAAGTCAGGTAAATCTGTGGGTGTTGTCACAGACGGGACATACATTTCTGCCTTGTTTAGCCAATACACCAATTGTTATTAGGCGTCGGCTGCAACAGTAGCCAGAAAAGGTCTAAGGGCGTTGGAAAACTTCAGCTGTTCAGAATGAGGCAATTAAGGCCTCTATAAGTAATCCAGAGGATTACCACTGATTTGCTGCCTCCTGAGGCTTTCTGAGTGAAGGAGAGCAGTAGCTGAAAGTCTTCTGAGGAGGTGAGGAGAGGATTGATTTTTCTGTGTGATAAAAATCAAAAGACTATTGGTTTTCTGCTGTATGACCAGCAGTGTCTGCCCAGCACTAGGCTGTGCCAGACTCCATAGATAGGTTCCTGTGTGGTGAAGATAGACGCCCCAAGTGGCCAGGGTTTATTTTATGTTTGATTTTGTTTATGCTGTTTGGATGCTTGCACTTGTTTCCAGCAAGATGGAAGAATAAACCAAAATCTTCGACTGCCTGTCTGTATAAATTTAGTGTGTAGTGAACCCATCCAAGAGGTCACAAACCCCGCTACCGAGCTAACCCCTTACAATATTATATGTATGTAATACAAGGAGCTCAACTCTAGATCAGGATTATGCAAGTATTGGTGATGTCCTTAATAACACAACATATTCTTCATACATTACTGCAAACCTGTTCAAATTCTGAACAATTATACTACCGCATATCTCAAACATTTTTTACTATCGTTTTTTTTTTTAAACCGTTAACCTTCTAATAGTTGTTCTTTTAGCATGATGGTCAAGATTTTTGGGTGTAAGGAGGCCAAAGCCCTTCAAAACAGGGACATATAATATAAACATACTGTAAGTGAGGAGCATGGTTTAATATCATTTTGTGGGATCCTTGTTTCCACTATGTCAAATCATATCACATGCTCATTTAGAGAATGCCATTAAGCAAGGCTGTATATTAAAGTTTTAATACTGAAAATCCCATTGCTGGAGTTTTGGTTATTAAGAGATGTTGTTTTTACTGGCATCTTACATCTATTGTAGACAGCCTTAACCATTAAAAGCTTTACTTGCCCCTTTCCCCTACCTCCAGTGATTTTGTTTTGCATGTTGTAAATTAATTTAATTGACAGGTAATACTCTTCATCTATTAAATTAAAAAGATATGGTTAAAAAAAAAAGAAATAAAAAAAAAATCTTACTTTGATGAAGAACTTCCCCAAGCTCCATGTTTATCTGTGAGAATATTGATAATTTTTTGTACGAGTTGGGTTGCTGTCACATGATCTCTATACTTGGCTGCCCTTATTAAATGGTCACACATCTTTTCATCTTCTCTCTTGTCTGCAGAATACTGTGCAGAAATTGACTGAAAGAAAACAACAAAACCTCCTTAAAACATCAGATTTTACATGAAAATTTTTACAAAATATCTGTACACATTACTTCGATTTTCTGTTTACCATTACTTGAAAGCCAACAAGGGCAGATTGTGCAGAGCTCAGAAGTAGAATGCAACTGCCACCTTAAGGAGCCCGAATCTTTTGCTCCATTGAAGCCCACGGCCCCATATTCTTTTTATACAATAACACCCATTTAAAAAAAAAAAAAAAAAAAAAACAACACACTAGTAGATCCAAACAGTTCAATTGTTTCAGAGATGTGTGGGGTAGCTACTGGGGGTCAGGGTTATGGTCACTGCACCCTATGTCAAATGCATTTGATACAATTTACAAAGCATTGCATACAATTTGTGTACAAATCAGTATCATTCTCTTCACACATTTTGAATGCAATATGTTTAGGAAACTTGTACAGTAAGACTAAAAATACATAATAGTTTTAACTACAGGACATTGTTTAAGGTGTATCTTGATATGCATGTAGTACTGCTAATCTGTACAGTTTTACAATTACTAGGCTACGCTCTGCATCAAGCTATACCTACTGTTGATCAATGATCAGATGATGCTTAGAGCTATACTAGTGATAGCAAAGTCATCGGTAGGGACACACGTTCTAGGAAAAGGGGAACCTTGCGTTCTAGGCTAGATAATGGGTAGGGGGGCAATAACCACATGCTGTAAAAAGAAGTAATGATTGCAATGCATAACCTGTAATCCAAGGCCTTTCATGGAGTATAGTGTCCTAAAGTAAAAAAAAACTGATGCGACCGAGGGCACAAAGGCTTACAGGGCATTCTATATTGCAAAATAGACACCTGCAATTCAAAACTATATCTGTACATATATACATGTCAAATAAATTCAAAATATACTATATAAACATCCAACCAATATAAAAAAGCACATTTCCAAAATAGGCAGGCAAAGAGGTAATAAATGCTTTCAAGTGCTTCCTAATGGTCTAATGGATCAGTCTTTACAATTTGAAGAGCAACTTTTCATACCTGACATAAAATCTATAGATATAAATCACATTAGTGGTCCATTTTTTACCGATTATCAATCTCTGTCTCTTTGCAAAACATTAGTGCTGCATTTGACCTTATATTATAAAATTAAGACCAGCAATGCCATGTATAATAAAAACAATAAAAAACAAAAAAACATGTTTCTAAAAATGGTATTCACAAGTTTTCCTTGTTATAAAAGAATGGTAATAAATATTACAAAAAAATGTAAAGGACAAGAATCCGACTGCAAGATCATTCTCTAAACTAACATATGAAACATTTTCTGTATATATGTTTACAATAAAATTATATATTATATATCATGCCTAAAAATACTCCTAAAACCCACGATAAGGCAAATGCTGATGTTCATAACAGAACATACGTGCACTGATCTCTAAAAAACTGCCTTAATGCAATTGTTCTTGGTTTTAACTGTGAACGCATAATCGGTCGCCTCTACCAAGGTGGTGTCATAACTGCATGGTAATACATTTTATTTTTGGATCAGTGGTAAATTTTAATAAAGTATAACTAAAAGCAAAACATAGCATTAAAAGTTATTAACTGCAAGTGCTGCTGGCTCCTGCTCTCTTACTGCTGCATCTCTTAACTTCCAGGCTTCACATTGGATAGTACAGCCTCCAGCCCGTCTTTTAGCTTTGGGGGAGAGCAAGAGTGGAGAAAGAGGGAGGAGCAAGTTCTAGGCTACAGGGCTGTGTGTTTCTATTAATGCACATGGTGTAAGGATAAAACTCTAGCCCCTGCATGCAAGGATGGCTCCATAGAATACTACAATAAAAAGGAGCCACCACAAAACCAGAAAAATGGGGAAGTGATCACAGCACCAGCCTAAACAGGACATAGGCGAGGATCCAAAGATAAAGAAGCTGCATACCCACTAAGTTATTAGGGTGGAACTCAAGTCATAAATTAAGTCCTGCTAGTTCCCTTTAGGCTGGCTCCTTTTGCAAGTATAGCTGTAAAACATAAAAAAAATTGTGCCTATACCGTTTCACCCACACACTAATTTTTGTAGCATAATTATTAATGTGGAATGTATTTTCCTTGCTAAAGAACATTATTTTTTACTAAGGTGTTATGGGTAAAGTTCCACTTTAAATCAGTTGCTTAAAATATCACCTAAACTCAAAGTACCTAGGTCAAAAGCCATACCCAGCAAGCCAGAGTCCTAGCTCACATGGTTTAACTATTCTTGTAAATAAAAGGGGCAGTGGCTTCTAAACAATTATGAGACATATATTGCAATACATAAAACCATTAGCAGTTGGAAAACATATGTAAAACGGTTTTGCATAATTAATAACCAGCTACAGTCTGTACCAATTGTGCTTACTTAAATGTTTTTAGTAAAAATGAGTTACATGTGCAGCTGGAAATGCAAAGCCTCCAAGACCCCTTTGACACTGGGGCAGCAGGCGTGTTAGCGCTAATATAAAAATGGGGGGACTAATGCGCAAACCAACCTAACCACGGCACATACGGTTAAAAATAAATGAACAACTAAAACTATAAAAGCAGCAGCCACAACTAATAGTGCTCACACACTGATAACAGATTGAAAATATGGGGTGTGTAATGGCGCTTGCAAATAACTAAATAAATATAGTTCCTATTAATAATTTACGGAATAGTGCGTCAGAAATGAAATTCTTGCTGTGTATCAAAAAGTGTTCCACTCCAAATAAGATCAGAACGCCATCCAACATCAATGAATTTATGTGGAGGGTGATGGGAGTGAAAAAATAATAGGAATACAACTAATGAAATAAACAAACGTGCCAATGAAAGCACAGTGTTGATGAAGTGAGATGCAATATGGTAATCCTTCAGTGTCCAAATAATGCTCAGCAATAATACTTCATATCACATAATAGATACATAATTAATAATTAAATGAGTGATAAATCAATAAAGTGCTCCATCCATTAAAGTGCAATAATGCAATAGTGAGTGTCAGAACCAATGAATATCAATATAATAACGCATGCAACAAAATTCCTCAAAACGATGTTCAGCATGCATGGGTGAACGCAACCCAATCCATAACGTGTCTACAGTGAAAATAGTCCCAAAAAATCCAATCACGAGGTTAAAGAAAAAAAAAATATATATATAAAAAGAATTAAATGGTTTAATAATGATAAAAAATATATAATATAAAATGAATAATGTGCTCAGTGCACAACCGTGCAAGTTAAAATGACAATCCGGAATTTTCAAAGTGCTCCACTGATAATCAAATTTTTTCACAGAAATTCCTGCAGTGCAAAAATAATATTGTGCACACGTGCTTGCAAATCCAAACGTTAGGTGATCGGCAGTGTGGATATAGGTGTTCTCACCAGCCCCTCACCTTTAAGAGGCTATGACTAAGTGACGTGTGGTCGTCACGATACGCGTGAGGAAGAAGAGGGTTGCTGGTGACGTCATCCGCTCGCGGCCGCAGAGCGGAGACATTCGATACAAGCTGTACTACACACTGCCTACGCTGTATACACAGCATTGTCTGTAAATCTACTTGTTTTTTTATATATTAAATGCATACGTTTTCTACACTATGGAGGCGTCCATGTTTCTTTGTTTGAGTGCCAACGCTGCCACCTTGTGAGCTGCTTTTTGGGGGATCAATAACAGCAGGCTGGCTGTGGAATACCTGGCTATCAGGATTAATACAGGCTTTATACAAGCCTCTTAAAGGTAAGGGGCTGGTGTTTTGAATTGCGGGCAGATGAAGAAATATGTTTTTAAAAAATATTTTGTTGGGATATTTATTATAGCAAAAAGTAAAAAATATATATATTTTTTCAAAATAGTTTTTTGTTTGTAGGGCAAAAAAAATAAAAAAACGCAGAGGTGAACAAATACCACCAAAAGAAAGCTCTATTTGTGGGGGAAAAAGGACGTACATTATATTTGGGTACAACGTGCAATTGTCAGTTAAAGCAATGCTGTGCCGTATCACAAAAGGTGGCCTGGTCATTAAGGAGGGCAAATCCTTCCGGGGCTGAAGTGGTTAAATTGATTCTTTCATGAGAAAGTATGGGGCTGCAATTGTTACTCATCTGTTTAAAAAGCTAGTTGCCTCTCTAGGTTTGGCTTCAATACTTTTAAGCGGGCCTCGAAACATGCATGCTGTGACTGTCGGAATTTCTCATCTAGGGCCATGCTGGGTATGGATGCCACCCAAGGTGCCTATTTTGCCAACATTAAACCTCATCCAGGCAAAGATGCATGCCTGTGCACAGACAGTCAGCTAAGTGATGTTGAGCCTGTTAAAAAGAAAGACTTAACATCACGGAACAGAGTATCCTGCCTGTCTGCTGTGCCTGACACATTGGAAGGTACAGTGGCCAGCAGAACTGTGCTCAGCGATGCTGAACCTGCATTTCAACTAGCTGCATCACTGAAGAGGCTGAACTGCTGCCCCTGTGTGACAAACAGAGAAATTGGGCAGTGAAACTCAACTGCACTGATGACAAATTGTCTAGAATGGACACTCCAGCCTCAGTGCCGCCCCTCCCATTTGAGGCATCCTCCTCAACTGGCCTCAGCATGGCCCTGCTTTTTATATTTGATACTGACTGATAAGCAATGAACACCTAGAATGTGTTAGGCTGCATTAACACGTCAGCGTTTTGAATCGTGGGCAGATTTCCTGCGATCTACAAGCGATTTGAAAGCGCTGATGTGCTGCAATCGTGGCAACACGCATTGTGGGAAGCATGTCGCCCAAAAGTAGCTCCTGAACTTTTTTGGGAGACAAGCGTGTTGCCACTATTGCAGTGCGATTTATCACACAAGAACTGCGGCAGACCCACACAGCGATTTAAGGTGTCCAACGAATTGGATCTCAAATGCGAGTCCTGCAAATCAATTTAACCACTTCACCCCCCGGAAGGATTTGCCCCCCTTAAAGCGGGGGTTCACCCTATCGACGAAAAAAATTTTTTTTTTTTTTCTTTTACCATAAAATCAGGCATTGTAGCGCGAGCTACAGTATGCCTGTCCCGAATTTTTTACCCCCGTACTCACCTTGTACGCGTAGATCGAAGATACCGGGGAATGGGCGTGCCTATGGAGACGGAGGATGATTGACGGCCGGCTCTGGCGCGTCACGCTTCTCCGGAAATAGCCGAAATAGGCTTGGTCTTCACGACGCGTGCGCATAGCCTGTGCGCAGGCGCCGTGAAGAGCCGAGACCTACTCCGGCTGTCTTCGGGGAGAGTGACGTGCCAGGGCTGGCCGTCAATCATCCTCCCTCTCCATAGGCACGCCCATTCCCCGCGGGAGCCGAAAAATACGATCTCCGATTACAAGGTGAGTCCGGGGTTAAAAAAATCGGGACAGGCATACTGTAGCTCGCGCTACAATGCCTGTCTCGATGGTAAAATCGTGTCGGGGGGGGGTGAACTACCGCTTTAATGATCAGGCCAATTTTTGTGGTGTGGCACTGCATTGCTTTAACTGACAATTACGAGGTCGTGCGATGTTGTACCCAAATAAAAAATGACGTCCCTTTTTCCCCACAAATAGAGCTTTTTTTTGGTGGCATTTGAAAACCTCTGAGGTTTTTATTTTTTGCGCTATAATTAAAAACAGACAATTTAAAAACAAATACATTTTTTTTGCTATAAATATCAAATAATATAAAAAAAAGAATCTTCAACAGTTTAGGCCATTCTTCTACATATTTTTGGTAAAAAATAAAATAAATAAATTGCAATAAGCGTATATTGATTGGTCTGCGCAAAAGTTAGTGTCTAATACTACTAATAATGGCGGTAATGTGGCAATTTTTAACGAGACGGCGACATTGTGGTGGACAGATCGGGCACTAGAGGGCAATCGAGGGGTTAAATGTGTTCCCTAGGGAGTGTTTCTAACTGTGGGAGGATAGGACTGACTAGGGGAGGAGACATATCACTGTTCCTAATTAACACGGACAGAAGCTCTGTCTCTTCTCTCCTGTCAGAATGAGGATTTGTGTGTTTACACACACAAATCCCCGTTCTGGCTCTCGGCCCACGATCAAAGAAGTATCGGTGTTCTCTACCTGTAATTGCAAAAAATTGCAAAAGAGCCCGACGTCTCAACGATCATGGCCTGCTATAGCTCTTAAAGGAGCCACCATGCAGGTACAGCTCCATAGGAGCTGGTTGGCAAGTGGTCAACCACTTTAATACTGGGCACTTTTACCCCCTTCTTGCCCAGACCAATTTTCAGCTTTCAGTGCTGTCACGCTTTGAATGGCAATTGCACTACCCATAAGAAATTTAAATTTTTATAAACACAAATAGAGCTTTCTTTTGGTGGTATTGAATCACCACTGGGGTGTTTTTTTTACTAAACAAAAAACATTTTGAAAAAAAACATGTCTGTTCCTGTTAAAAAAAATTGCAAATAAATAATTTCTTCATTCATTTAGGCCAAAAAGTATTCTGCTACATGAAAATAACCCAAATCAGTGTACATTATTTAGTCTGTAGGAAAATTATAGAGTCCACAAACTATAAATATATATATATATATATATATATATATATATATATATATATATATATATATATATGGATCAATCCTGATATACTGACCCCCCTATAATAGTTCAAGTGGCAAGAAAATGCTAGGACAGTACAAATACATCAAATTAACCCTTTCTCGAAAGCAGCCAGTGCAAGGTATTTGGACATGGCAAATTTTTTGCATTTTTTTTATAAAAAATAAAAAATTACATTATATATATATATATATATATATATATATATATATATATATATATATATATATATATATATATATATATATATATAATGTGTATAAGACATACAGTGCCTTGCGAAAGTATCCGGCCCCCTTGAACTTTGCGACCTTTTGCCACATTTCAGGCTTCAAACATAAAGATATAAAACTGTAATTTTTTTTGAAGAATCAACAAGTGGGACACAATCATGAAGTGCAACGAAATTTATTGGATATTTCAAACTTTAACAAATAAAAAACTGAAAAATTGGGCGTGCAAAATTATTCAGCCCCTTTACTTTAGGTGCAGCAAACTTTCTCCAGAAGTTCAGTGAGGATCTCTGAATGATCCAATGTTGACCTAAATGACTAATGATGATAAATAGAATCCACCTGTGTGTAATCAAGTCTCCGTATAAATGTACCTGCACTGTGATAGTCTCAGAGGTCCGTTTAAAGCGCAGAGAGCATCATGAAGAACAAGGAACACACCAGGCAGGTCCGAGATACTGTTGTGGAGAAGTTTAAAGCCGGATTTGGATACAAAAAGATTGCCCAAGCTTTAAACATCCCAAGGAGCACTGTGCAAGCGATAATATTGAAATGGAAGTATCAGACCACTGCAAATCTACGAAGACCTGGCCGTCCCTCTAATTTTTCAACTCATACAAGGAGAAGACTGATCAGAGATGCACCCAAGAGGCCCATGATCACTCTGGACGAACTGCAGAGATCTACAGCTGAGGTGGGAGACTCTGTCCATAGGACAACAATCAGTCGTATACTGCACAAATCTGGCCTTTATGGAAGAATGGCAAGAAGAAAGCCATTTCTTACAGATATCCATAAAAAAGTGTAGTTTAAAGTTTGCCACAAGCCACCTGGAAGACACACCAAACATGTGGAAGAAGGTGCTCTGGTCAGATGAAACCAAAATCGAACTTTTTGGCAACAATGCAAAACGTTATGTTTGGCGTAAAAGCAACACAGCTCATCACCCTGAACACACCATCCCCACTGTCAAACATGGTGGTGGCAGCATCATGGTTTGGGCCTGCTTTTCTTCAGCAGGGACAGGGAAGATGGTTACAATTGATGGGAAGATGGATGGAGCCAAATACAGGACCATTCTGGAAGAAAACCTGATGGAGTCTGCAAAAGTCCTGAGACTGGGACGGAGATTTGTCTTCCAACAAGACAATGATCCAAAACATAAAGCAAAATCTACAATGGAATGGTTCACAAATAAACATATCCAGGTGTTAGAATGGCCAAGTCAAAGTCCAGATCTGAATCCAATCGAGAATCTGTGGAAAGAACTGAAAACTGCTGTTCACAAACGCTCTCTATACAACCTCAGCTGTTTTGCAAGGAGGAATGGGCAAAAATTTCAGTCTCTCGATGTGCAAAACTGATAGAGACATACCCCAAGCGACTTACAGCTGTAATCGCAGCAAAATATGGCGCTACAAAGTATTAACTTAAGGGGGCTGAATAATTTTGCACGCCCAATTTTTCAGTTTTTTATTTTTTTTAAAAGTTTGAAATATCCAATAAATTTCGTTCCTCTTCATGATTGTGTTCCACTTGTTGATTCTTCAAAAAAAATTACAGTTTTATATCTTTATGTTTGAAACCTGAAATGTGGCAAAAGGTCGTAAAGTTCAAGGGGGCCGAATACTTTCGCAAGGCACTGTGATCAGGGATACTGAAGAAAATATATCTTTTTTTTTTTCTTTCTTTTTACCTTTTTATTTAAAGACACTGCGACCAGTGTTTTTTTACACATATTACGATTGATTATACCAGTGAATTTCATTGGTACAAGCAATGTTTTTTACTGTATGAAACTGATTAATTCAGTGTCTTCTGATGTAATTAGTTGTGTTTGGCCAAAGCTAATCATATGATACAGGTGGGCTGTGTGTGATAAGCCCTGGCTGTACCATGCGATCCCTGTGACCAATCAATGCTAGCAACACAATTGTAAACAATGAATGACATGAAAGAAAACCATTCATTGTTTACAATTGTCATGTGATCTGCTATGATTTGTCACAGCGATCACATGATACTGGCAGCGAGCTGGTATAGTGAACAGTCATCGGCTGTGTCCGATAGAAAGAGCCAGTGACAGATCCTGCCGCTGTGCAGCCCCACGCAAGAAGCGCACTCTGGGAGGACATCCTAGACGTCCATTCAAAAGAATGAAAAGCCTGCCAGCCATCACTCTGCTACAGGCTGGGCAGGAAGGTATAAACATTTAACACTAAAATGGGAAACGTAACATCACAGCAAAACTTTAAAAAAAAAAAAAATAGCTACACATCATTTTGTAATTTAACATTATTAACTGGGACCTGTCAATAAAATTAATTATCAACCATTTGCTAGTCCCCCTTACCCCAGCTTATAAATCACTTGGCCTAAAAAAAAAAAAAGAATAAACATAGAAAAAGGAACACAGATCTTTTTCTCCATTCCAAATTTCGTATTTTACAATTTGAATTAGCAACTTTTGGGGTGGCTAAAGCTGGGTATACACATTGACTAGTTCCTCTTTTTTTTTTTTTTTTTTTTCAATTCAGCCCGCTGGCCTGCCAGGCATAACAATTGGAGGATAGTTACGCTTTAGTCAAAGGTCAGCTTCAAAAAGTACCATTCCATTTTAATGTGCAGTCACTAAAATGTTTCTAACAAAATTACCAAAAAAATGTAATTATAATTTCCTTACAAACACCATGCATGACGCATCCTGGAATCACAATTTATGAGCACTAGTTTTCTTAAAGGTTGGCACAGGGCTTTCAATGTACATTTCAGTTTTGCTGAAACAGAGCAATGCAGCCTAAAAGGATGTAGCTAAAAGAAAATCTGCAAAACAGAACGTATATAGTTTGAGGATCATCAAGTACTAATGTTTTACAAACCACATTTTGATATTTTTATTTTGTTAGAAGATAATAGCAAAATGCCATTATGCTACCATGAGGGAATAAACCTGCTGACAGAGCATATCCTGCCATTCACCAATAACAAATACATGTGTTAAAGTCTTGTATGGCTATTACCTTCTTACAAGCCTGTTCTGTCAATCTTATTCATCTATGACACAAACTACCATAATAAAACATACCGTGGGTGGGATTTAGTGCCTGAGAACAGGTTTGATGTTACTTTTAGAATACCAGAATATGATTGAAGACATTAGCTGGTCCGGAATAGAGATCCTTAAAGTACCATAGACAGTAACCTATGCAGTGCCACCCCTATCTTCCCAATTAAGCAAACCATTGTAAACTTACACTGGTGTAGCCTTTTCTTGAGAAATGGCCCTCCCCAACAAGGATACTGAGCCAAGAAGTCTATAGGTGAACAAGACAGCCAGAACCTTTGCTAAGTGGAAGAGTGGGTAAAGTTGGAAGTGCCTCCACCCATCATAGGGCGTCTGTGAGCAGATAGGATTCCCCGCCTGATAAATTAACCAATAATCGAATCAAAGTAATTGGGAGGAGAGGAATTACTGCAGGCAGCATATAACATTAACTATACAAATAAGCACCAGTATGGGAATAATGCAAGATTATATATATATATATATATATATATATATATATATATATATATATATAAAAATAAAAAGAAGGTTAATACTAGAACATACATTCAACAAGGGCCCAATAGGAATGCTGGTAAAATTGTGCACATACCCGGGTATATTAACAAAGATACCTCTAGATGAATGTTGCAGCAAAATCCAATCACAGGGAAACATGAGAGATAGCTGCGCCTGTCTTGGTTTCATACACCTGAAGACAGAATCAGTGATTATGGGGAGATCCTCCAACCATTGATCAACCAGCCTGGATCATAGCTTCTCAGCAGCAGAAACCGTGGTCCGATTCTTGAACTCAGAATATCTACTCTGAATCTTAGTCCCTAGTAACTTCTAATCTGCCATGCAACAGATCCTCTATCTGTGACCATTGGATGCTTAACCTGACTTTAGCCTATGCTGGACTTTGAGGCCTGAGCCAAAACTAGCTATAGAATCCCAGACTAGAGGTCGACCGATATGGGTTTTTCTCTGGCCGATGCCGATATTTGGAAATCGGGGCGGCCGATATGTGTTGCCGATTTTTGCGGCCGATATTTTAGGCCGATTTTTTTTCCCCTCATCTCCAAAAACCTAGGGTGGAGAGGAGATAATTGTTTAGGGTGGAGTGCAGCCTGTCAGTGCCACATCAGTGCAGCCCATCAGTGCCCACCAGTGCAGCCTATCAGTGTCCATCAGGGCCACCTCATTGGTGTCTAACAGTGCCCACCAGTGCCACCTCATCAGTGCCCACCAATGCACCAGTGCATCTCATCATTGCCCACCAGTGCATCACTTCATCAGTGCATCTCACCAGCGCATATCACCAGTGCATCACCTCATCAGTGGCCACCAGTGCATCTCACCAGCACATATCACCGGTGCATCACCTCATCAGTGCCCACCAGTGCATCACCTCATCAGTGCCCACCAGCGCATATCACCAGTGCATCACCTCATCAGTGCCCACCAGTGCATCTCACCAGCGCATATCACCAGTGCATCACCTCATCAGTGCCCACCAGTGCATCTCACCAGCGCATATCCTCATCAGTGCCCACCAGTGCATCTCACCAGCGCGCATCACCTCATCAGTGCCAACCAGCGCGCATCACCTCATCAGTGCCAACCAGCGCGCATCACCTCATCAGTGCCAACCAGCGCGCATCACCTCATCAGTGCCAACCAGCGCGCATCACCTCATCAGTGCCAACCAGCGCGCATCACCTCATCAGTGCCAACCAGCGCGCATCACCTCATCAGTGCCAACCAGCGCGCATCACCTCATCAGTGCCAACCAGTGCGCATCACCTCATCAGTGCCAACCAGCGCATCACCTCATCAGTGCCAACCAGCGCGCATCACCTCATCAGTGCCAACCAGTGCATCACCTCATCAGTGCCAACCAGTGCATCACCTCATCAGTGCCAACCAGTGCATCACCTCATCAGTGCATCACCTCATCAGTGCCTCACATCAGTGCCCACCAGTACAGCCCAATGTCATTCACTGCCACCTCACTGCCACCAGCGGAGCGCTCCAGTCTCCGTTCCATCTCCCAGCACAAGAAAGTTCCAATGTCCCTGGCCCTGACGTGCTGCCCCGCCTCTGCCTACAATCCCCAGAAGGCAGAGCGGGCCTGTAACAGCCAATCGGCGGCGGCCGCTGCCGACATCCTCCACTCTAGAAAAAAAACGTCCCCTGACATGCTGCGCGCCTCTGCCTACAAATCCTAGAATGCAGCGCGGGCCGGTAACTGCCGGCCCGCGCTGCATTCTGAGGTTTGTAGGCAGAGGCAGGGCGCGCAGCATGTCAGGGGACGTTTTTTTCCCCAGAGTGGAGGATGTCGGCAGCGGCCGCCGCCGATTGGCTGTTACAGGCCCGCTGGTTGGCTGCCGCGCAGGGTGTACCAAGATAGCCGCGGCTCCGGAGCTAGGCCGAAGCCGCGGCCTTTCCTGATGCTGTGACCGCGGCGGCAATCCGCGGATTGCCGCCGCGGTCACAGCATCAGGAAAGGCCGCGGCTTCGGCCTAGCTCCGGAGCCGTGGCACCGCTAGCGGCCATGTTAAAAATCGGCGTAATTTGGAAAAAAATCGGCCGACGACGATTTCTCCAAAACGGCCAAATATCGGCCGATATATTGGTCGACCTCTATCCCAGACCATAAAGGACAGCACCCACCAGCCACTTTATTAGGTACACCTTCCTAGTTCCAGGTCGGACACCCTCCTTTTGCCTTCAGAACTGCCTTAACCACTTCAATACACTTACACCCCCTTCCTGCCCAAGCAAATATTCAACTTTCAGCACTGTCGCTCTTTAAATGACAATTGCGCGTTCATGCTACACTGTACCCAAACAGAATTTTTATCATTTTGTTCCCACAAATAGAGCTTTCTTTTGGAGGTCTTTGCTCACCTCTGCGGTTTTTAATTTTTGCTAAACAAATAAAAAAATGACCAAAAAAAAAAAAAGTTTTTCTTTTGTTTCCGTTATAAAATTCTGTAAATAAGTATGTTTTCGCCTTCACTGATGGGCACCGATAAGGCAGCAGTGATGAGGTGGCACTGATATGCAACACTGATGGGCACTCATGGGTGGTACTGGTGGGCACTGATAAATGGCACTGATATGCATCACTGATGGCACTGGCAGGCATTGGGGATGGGCACTGATTGGCAGCTGCATGGGCACTGACTGCCATTTCCCTGGTGGTCTAGAGTGGCATACCTGGTGGTCCAGTGTTGTGGCCTTCCCTGGTGGTCCTGGGCAGGCATCCAAGGGGGGACTGCGCTGATAATCAGCAAAGACCCCCCTTTTCAGGAGAGCAGCTGTCAAATGCGAGTAAGAAAAAGCCGATCAGCGGCTCTTACCGTTTACATTGTGATCAGCCGTGATTGGACACAGCTGATCAAGTGGTAAAGAGCCTCCGTCGGACGCTCTTTACCCAGATTGGCATGCCACACCACTGTGATGCGCACCCCCACTGGCGCGCAGCGCGGTTATCCTGCTGAACGTCATATGACATTTAGTCAGGATAACTGAACCACCACCGTCATTCTGTTATAGGCCAGGCAGGAAGTGGTTAAAGAGGTTGTAAACCTCGAAAAAAAAAACCTGCAAGACAACGGCATAATGAGCCAGCATTGCATACTAGTGCATTATTTAATACTTACCTTAGAACGATGCACTGGATCGGCATCGGCCCTCCGAGTACAGCACGGTTATCTTCCACCGAAGTTACTTCCCGGGTTCACAGCTCCAGCGCTGTGATTGGGCAGAGCCACGATGATGTCACTCCCGTGCATGCGTGCGGAAGCCGTCGGTTATGACACAACTCCTAAAGAAACTGCACCAACTGCCCAATTCTTCAGTGCGCATGCGCCAATGACATCGGTAAGCGCACATATACTGAATATTTCCTTAACCACTTAAGGACCTTGGCTGTTATTCAGATTTGGCGTTTACAAGACTAAAACCGTTTTTCTAGAAAATTACTTAAAACCCCCAAACATTATATATATATATTTTTTTTCTAACACCCTAGAGAATAAAATGGCGGTCATTGCAATACTTTTTGTCACACCGTATTTGCGCAGCGGTCTTACAAGCGCACTTTTTTTTTGAAAAAAAATCACTATTTTGAATTAAAAAAATAAGACAACAGTAAAGTTAGCCCAATTTTTTTATATATTGTGAAAGATAATGTTACGCCGAGTAAAATGATGCCCAACATGTCACGCTGCAAAATTGCGCCCGCTCGTGGAATGGCGTCAAACTTTTACCCTTAAAAATCTCCATAGGCGACGTTTAAAAAATTCTATAGGTTGCATCTTTTGAGCTACAGAGGAGGTGAAGGGCTAGAATTATTGCTCTCACTCCAACGATAGCGGTGATACCTCACTTATGTGGATTGAACACCGTTTTTCATATGTGGGCGCTACTCACGTATGCGTTCGCTTCTGCGTGCGAGCTCGTCGGAACGGGGCGCTTTAAAAATTTTTTTGTTTTCTTATTTATTTTTATTTAATTTATACATTTTTACACTGAAAAAAAAAATAAAAAAAAATGGATCACTTTTATTCCTATTACAAGGAATGTAAACATCCCTTCTAATGGAAAAAAGCATGACAAGTCCTCTTAAATATAAGATCTGGGGTCAAAAAGACCTCAGATCTCATATTTAGACTTAATTGCAAAAAGCTATGCTATGGGGCCATCTTGCCCTCACTCGTATCCCAGCCGAGCAGGGGACAGGACCCGATCGCCTCCGCCGCTACCGTCGGCTCCGGTAAGCGGCGGAGGGCACGGGAGAGCAGGCCCTCTCCCACCGCCGATAACGGTGATCTTGTGGCGAATCCGTCGCAGAGACCACCGTTATCGTTTACAGGACCGCTCAAGGAAAATATGGATATCTCGGTTGTGGCAGCAGCTGCTGCCGTTACCGAGATATCCATCTTTAAAAACAGGACGTATATAGTCGTGAGCGGGTCCTTAAGTGGTTAATTGTGCAAATTTAGAAGATATTCAAGGTACCTACAGGCAAGACTTGTTATAGGCTTACCTGTAGGTAAAAGTGGTGTAACAGGGTTTACAAACACTTTAATTATCCATGGCATAGATTCAACAAGATGTCTGAAACATTCCGCAGAGATTTGTCCATATTGACATACCTCTTATCATCATTAGTCATTTAGGTCAACATTGGATCATTCAGAGATACTCACTGAACTTCTGGAGAGAGTTTGCTGCACTGAAAGTAAAGGGGCTGAATAATTTTGCACGCCCAATTTTTGTTTTTTATTTGTTAAAAAGGTTGAAATATCCAATAAATTTCGTTTCACTTCATGATTGTGTCCCACTTGTTGTTGATTCTTCAAAAAAAATTACAGTTTTATATCTTTATGTTTGAAGCCTGAAATGTGGCAAAAGGTCGCAAAGTTCAAGGGGGCCGAATACTTTCGCAAGGCACTGTATGTCTTCAAGCCTTGCGTAGTCCATTTGAAACATAAACCTGGCATGATCAGCAGGTATTTTACAGCGACACATACAATAAAACAAGTTACAGGCAACACTCGCTAAGCAGTATAAATAACTGAATATATGGGTTTTAAGTTTTAGGGGTAATAAACATATAAATCATATTTAGCATACTGTGGATAAAAAATGTGTAGCGCTGAAATTAAATCACATGTTACCAAAATGATTCAGAAATAAAACAAATATGTATAAGAAAAGCGACTTTCATAAGTGTCCAATAAAGTGTTAAAGTTTATATGGGAAAAAATCCTGTGATAAAAGCAGGAAAAAATGTATTCCCGTGAAAAAAAAGGGGAGGCTTACCGACTAGCCTGTGACCGGAGGAGGAGAGATTTGAGGGGAAGAGATTGGAGGAAGGAAGGCACTGGGATCATTCTGTAATGATTGGATTGAGCTGACAACTGCTACAGAGGGCATTGTTAACCACTTGACGCCCACCCTTTAACAAAATGACGGCGGCAAAGTGGTTTCAATATCCTGACTGGACGTCATATGACGTCCTCAGGATATTGAGCCGCTGCGCGCCCCCGGGGGCGAGCATCGCGGCGATCATTGTTGCAGGGTGTCAGTTTGACACCCGCAACACCGATCTAGGTAAAAAGAGTCTATGACGGAGACTCTTTACCACGGGATCAGCCGTGTCCAATCATGGCTGATCACGATGTAAACAAGAGCCGGTTATCGGCTTTTCCTCACACGCATCTGTCAGACGCGAGTAGAGGAGAGCCGATCGGCTGCTCCTCTGACAGGGGGAGTTTGTGCTGATCGATTATCAGCACAGCCCCCCCCCGAGCATACCCACACTAGACCACCAGGGATGCCAATCAGTGCCTACAATGGATGCCAATCAGTGCCCACAATGGATGCCAATCAGTGCCCACAATGGATGCCAATCAGTGCCCACAATGGGCATCACTGATTGGCAGGCATTGTTGTTTGGCACTGATTGGCATCCATAAGTACAATACAGTAAATTCGTGCCACCTATCAGTGCCCATCCATGCCCATCGGTGCCACCTATCAGTGCCCATCCATGCCCATCTGTGCCACCTATCAGTGCCCATCCGTGTCACCTATCTGTGCCCATCCGTGCCGCCTATCAGTGCTCATCCGTGCCGCCTATCAGTGCTCATCTGTGCCGCCTATCCTTGCCCTATCCGTGCTGCATATTAGTGCCCATCAATTCCACCTCATCAGTGCCACCTTATCAGTGCCCATCAGTGCCACCTTATCAGTGTCCATCAGTGAAGGAGAAAACGTACTTATTTACAAAGTTTTGTAACGGAAACAAAAAAAAAAGCATTTGTTTTTCTGAATTTTCGGTCTTTTTGATTTTTTTTTTTTTTTGCAGAAAATAAAAATCCCAGAGGTGATCAAATACCACCAAAAGAAAGCTCTATTTGTGGACACAAAATGATAAAAATGTAGTTTGGGTACAGTGTAGCATGACCGCGCAATTGTCATTCAAGGTGCAACAGCACTGAAAGCTGAAAATTGGTCTGGGCAGGAAGGTGTATAAGTGCCCTGTATGGAAGTGGTTAAGGATCACTCCTGGAGGTTTCTACAATACGCCACTGAGGATCACCTGTATCTGTGCTGAGCCTGTTTTGACCCCCCTGAGAAGGGCGGTCACAGGCTAGTCGGTAAGCCTCCCCTTTTTTTCACTGGTGGTGGGTCTCCACACAGACCGGATCACAACATTGAAGAAACACAGGAATACATTTTTCCCTGCTTTTCTCACAGGATTTTTTCCCATATGAATTTTAACACTTTATTGGACACTTATGAAAGTCACTTCTTATACATATTTGTTTTATTTCTGAATCATTTTGGTAACATGCGATTTAATTTCAGCTCTACACATTTTTTATCCACATTTGTTTTGCCTTGTATGTAGGTATAGTGTTTAGCAGCAGAATCTTTCATCAGACACATTCATTTTGTTTTTTTACTGATTATTCACCTAGCGCAATTTTTTTTTCATATTTAGCCTACTGTTCCTGCAGGTGACAGTACAGTAGGTGCCTCTGATTTTGTATATCCAGCGCCATGAGATCGCACTGGATATCGCCACTGGAGGCTGTGCTTCTCGCGCTCGCTCCCCCCATGAGATGCCGCGCATTCCATAGCAATTCATTTGGAGCGGTGGGAGGAGCAACATAGCTCGGCGCTGGCTCCCGCAACGGGGATCGCGGGTGGTCAATCTTGCTGCTAGCAAAGGCGAGATTGACACAAAATTGGGGGCACCTACTGTATACCCAGTAGGTGATGATCTAAGCTCCATTCTTCAAAGAAGAAAAAAGTTTTGCCTTTAGTTTTACTTTATCCAGCACCAGCTGGGACTCACCTCAACTGTTTATGCAAATACAATATTACAGTCAGTATCTGCTTAGACATGGGTACCACCCCCTCCAAAGTAGTAGTATAAGATCAGGCCCTAAGCACCGTGTTGTAAAATAATTCACTGGCCTAGAGGAATGTCGTCCTGGCATCAAGAGTGATGGGATCGCTGCATGAACTTTGCAGAGTGTTAAACCATATTTAAAAAAATATATAAGTAGATGAATAAAATAATTAATAGTTAAAATGTATTACTTCTTTCATGCTTACTGAAGTGTTTAGTTCAGAAGGACAATGGCTTGCTTTGGTAAAGAGTTAAATTAAATCATTACATATATATGTTGAATATCTTACAGACCAGCTCAGGAGGAACTGCAGAGTTTCCACTTCTATGAGAGTGATAATGTATTTTCCCTGAACATGGACTACTGATTTAATGATCTGAAGACATTAAAGCAGCAGTGCCAGATAAATTAGTTGTAAATAATTCAGAAGGCAGTTAGCCTGAATATACATTTACAGACCCCTTGTTCTGTGTCATTTATACTTCCATGTTGTTGATACACCACTTTAATTACAAGGATGAGATTAAGTATAACCCTATTGTGTCCATTTTATACAAATAGGGATATACTATAAATAGGATTAAAAAAGAATGTAAAAAAATATATATATGTATAAAACAAGATGAAACCTGATATTCATCTTTGTTTTTACTGCAAAACAAAAGGAAATAACACTAGTAATAAATAATGGAATAAAGCATATTTAATGCGTTAACATAAGACTACCAATCAAATGACCTGTATCGCTAAGAAGCCAATTCTGCTGAACTGCCAATGTAACAGAACACTCCAGTAAAATGAAGACGACATTGTCTACCTAGAACTATTTGTACACTTGACCTCTGGTTTCAAAGTCTACCTAGGGAAATCCTACAAAAACGCTTGAATAAGCCCTAGAAAAATGAAAGCTTGAAGCCACAATAGCAAACAAAAGTCAGCCAATGACAATGTCTGTCAGGCATGTTCAGCTCTAAAGTGATGCTTCTGTCATCCCGTGCCTGCAAGTATTGATTTTTCTCTGTGAGGAAAAAAAAAGAAATAAAGTACAAGCCAATGAAATAGATATAGTATCATCCTCTCGATAATAGCCATCAAGGTTAGCAGAGGCAGCACACTTATCAAACTATCGTTCCTATTTCTTCTTTTAATGGACTGGATACAATATGGGAGATTTCAGATATTTGCTATCTTGCAGCCTCCAAATGAATTAATTCAATATACTAAGGTAGCCACACAAGTTTGAAAAAAATTCCAAGTAAGGGGATATAATGTTTGTTATGGAAGTAATGTAGACTAAAAGCAAACAGAGCAACATTTGTACCCAAATCGAAACAATTAAAACTAAACTGGAGTATTTTTGTTGATTCTATTCTAGCTGCATAGCTTTGCCAGTCTTTGCACTTCACAAATGAGGACAACACATGGAACAGATTAACAGCTTCTGTTCGAAGCAGTTTAGGGTTTTTGTAAATGATATGCTTGACAAATAGTACAATGAATAGACACTACTGGGACCTCACCTAGATTTGCAGGCCTGTTTTTCAAAGCTTTACATCAATGAACAGTCTCAAAATAAGTAAAACAAAGAAATGCAGTGATCTTGTTGACCATTAGGTTGTCGACTAAACAATGGGAGCACTCTACGGCAGTGAAGGAGTTTCAGGAGTCATGACATCAACCATAGGCTCCCATGGCCCAGATGTTGTCAGTGTTCCCTCCTCCCCCTGCAGGGACCGGGGACATGACAACTGAAGCTGACATGACCAAACCGGAGCAGATCAAAAAATGGTAGGTAAACCGGTCTTTTTATACAGGGTATGCTGGACAGGTAGAAGGAGGGTTGAGATAACACTTAAAGGAGTTGTAAAGGAAAAAAAAAAGTTTTGCTGAAATGACTGTTTACAGGGTATAGAGACATAATAGTTAACTGATTCCTTTTAAAAATGATTAAAAATAGATACAAATCAACCATATAATGTACCTGCAGTTTCTAGTTTCGTTTGTGCATGTTGTTTCCTGCTTCTGTGATGTACAGAGCCACAGAGCCAATACAGGGCAGTGATGGTTTGGAAAACGAAACCGATTGGTGCTGTGGGGTTTTAGACACACAGTAATCACACCTCCTTGATTAGTGACCACATAGAGAAAGCTCCCAGCACTGTGGTTATCAGGAAACAGACAGACAACCAGGAAGTGTGGAGATCAGAGAAGAATGAACAACGAGGACATGAAAACAGCACTGCATTAAGGTAAAGGAAGCTATTAAGATAAAAAAAAAAAGTCCTTTACAAACCCTTTAATAATTTGCATTTGCCTCATCTTCCACTTTAGGTTGATAATCTCATCTTTAATAACAATCATTAAACTATCATGTACCTTTTACCAACATGCAACATTGAAATCACTCATCCATATAGAACAGTTTCCAAGCATTATTACAAAGACACAACAAACATTTATAATTGTGTTCAATTACAGGTTTAGTCCTCCCAAAACTGATATTTATTAGTAGATGCTAAGGAGTTAAAATAAATGAAAGCTGAACCTTCCCCCTTTAAGCAGCCCATAGAAGATTTTCTTTTTCTATTAATAATTTTATTTATTCAACCAGCATGTTAAACAATAAAAACAAAAAGACTAGATTTAAACATTTACACACACTATGTGAATTGGGGAGTCCTCCCCACATAGGTATTCTATTCTGACAGCGGGCAGTTTTTTTCCACTGCCAGAATACACTGATTAGCGCTGGCAACTATAGCAGGAAGCGCTTATCGAGCAGGGGAAAACCCGACAGGCTGGCTGTACAGAAGTCAATCGGTAGATCGACTTCTGCACAACCAGCCTTTCTTCGGCTAGTCCATGGGAACCGGTCAAATTTCAATCCATGTATGGCCAGCTTACCACAAACTTTCTACTGTTGGCTTAGAATTTTTGCACATGAATTAATATAGACAATTTTTTTTTTTTGTTATGCCTACCATAAATTTCCAGGTACTTTCTTGCTCCCATGCTGAATATTGCCTGCCATTCACTTGTATAGCAGGCTGTACGAAGTATGTGTGGCTCCCCCGGTCACATGTAAGTGGCAATGGGGATCACCTTCCCTGGGAAAAAGGTAGTGCAGACGGCAGGTTTTCTTAAGGCCGAGTAGACACTATAGCAGGAGATTCTGACTGGCAGAGGCGGCTCTCTAATTAGGCGGTCGCCTAAGGTCTCGCTCTCACAGGGGCCTTGCGGTCGACCAGTTTACCCAGTTAGAGAGATGCCCTGCCATCAGCACAGTCCTGAGTCTGCTCGTTCTGCTACAGGGAGAGATAACAGGCTGCGAGTGGGATCAAGTTATCTGGTGATCAGAGCTCATGTACAGCTCTAGACCACAGCCAGGGAGAGCCACTCAGCAGAGCCAGCTCTGACACTTCTCCCCTCCCCCTACTGCCCGCACAGTCAGACAGGAGAGGAAACTGCTTCTGCTCCTCCTCTCGCCCTCTCCTACTGTGCTGCCACGCCCACGCTCCCTGTCATTGTTCTCTGTTCGGCCTCCGAGAAGGGGATGTGTGGGCGGGAAGATTCAAGCTTAAACCCAGCAAACAGAAAGATGGAATTTCATCCACCCAGTCCCTCCTGCCTCCCAGTGAGTACACTGTACATATTGTAGGGGTGCCCTTCTTCTTATCCCACTCTCTTTCCATCTTTCCTTCTATCTCTCTTTCTTTCCTTATTTCTCTTTATTTCCTTCTCTTTATTTTGTTTTGTCTTTCCTTCCATCTTTCTTTCTTTCATTCCTTCCTCCACCCCAATCTCTCTTTTTTTCTTCCTTTCCTACTTTATATCTTTCCTTCCATCTTTCTTTCTTCCTCCATCCCTCCATCTTTCTTAATTTCTTCCTGCACCCCCCTCTCTTTCTTTCCATCTTTCCTTCCTCCATCCCCCTTTCTTTCTTCCTCCACTCCCTCTTTCTCTTTCATTTCATCTTTCCTTTTCTTTCTCTTTCTTTCTTATTTATTTTTAATTTTTTATATAAGTGTATTTTGTGCGTGTACTCGAGAGAGGAGCCGGACTGCAGGAGTTGGGAGTAGGCAGGCCTCCCCCAGAGGCAATCTGCCACCTTTCTCCATGCCCCGGGTGGCAATGGCGGGTGTGTGAGGGGGTCCTCCCACACAGCCCGTCCTTCCTGCTCCGCTTTGAAGCCCAAACGGGGCAGAGGGACTCCCTATAAGGGAGTGAGAGGATTTGCCCGCTCAACCAGCCCTTAGTCCTTCGCCTCTCTTTTTTAGAGACCGCGTGGTCAAAGTGCGTGCATGTTAACCCAATTTTGAGCGCTTGTAAGTGTGGTGGTTTTTGTGGGAGGGGGTGGGCTAAGGGCACAGTACAGGGGGCTGCAGGAAGGCACAGTAAGGGGGTAGGTAAGTGAGCACAGTACAGGGGGCAGAGGGTACATTATATGATCCGTAATAAGTAATAAAGATATGTTCTCCTCAAGCAGAGCTGCACAGGGAAGCTGCTCTCACAGGTCCTAATAAAAATAAAAAAAAGGAGGAGGATGGGTAAAGAAGGAAAGAGAGGGGGATGGAGGAAGAAAGAAAGAAAAAGGAAATAAATGGGGATGGCGGAAGAAATAAAGAATGAAATGGAGGGGGATGGAGAAAGAAAGAAGGGGGGTGGAGAAAGAAAGAAGGAAGGAAAGAGAGGGGGATAGAGGAAGAAAGATGGAAGGAAAGAAAGAGGTGTACTAAGCGCAGGCTTACCTCGCATAGCACACCCACCGGGAGCCGGGCTGAGACCACCAAATTCACATGTAGCCGAGACCGGGATCCGAACCCCTAGCTGCAGAGGTGAATGGCTTGTCAGCGCAGTGCCAATCGCGTCGAGCCACCGCAGCTCCCCTTCTTTCTTTCTTCCTCCATCCCCCTCTTTCTTTCCTTCCATCTTTCTTCCTCTATCCCCCTCTCTTTCCTTCCTTCTTTCTTTCTCCACCCCCCTTCTTTCTTTCTCCATCCCCCTCCATTTCATTCTTTATTTCTTCCGCCATTCCCATTTATTTCCTTTTTCTTTCTTTCTTCCTCCATCCCCCTCTCTTTCCTTCTTTACCCATCCTCCTCTTTTTTTTTATTAGGACCTGTGAGAGCAGCTTCCCTGTGCAGCTCTGCTTGAGGAGAACATATCTTTATTACTTATTACGGATCCTATAATGTACCCTCTGCCCCCTTACTGTGCTCACTTACCTACCCCCTTACTGTGCCTTCCTGCAGCCCCCTGTACTGTGCCCTTCTGCCACTTGTACTGTGTAGTCCCCTATACTGTGCCCTCCTAATACAGTTAATTTTTATTGCTTGAATTATTTTTCCCATTATGGATGTGGGTGGGACCTCATGTCTAAGTTTTGCCTAAGGCCTCACAAAGCCTAGACCCGCTTCTGTTGACTGGCTCTCTATTGAGCCGGTTCACACATCTCTGCTGTGGCTCCGGTGCGAATTTGCACAGGAGCTCTGTGCATCTTTTGTTCCGTTTCAGGTCTGAATTCAGACAAAAATTTAGGCTGTAATCAGACCTAAAATGGTGAACAGGGACACACCGGACCCCTGCTGTGAGCCGCATGCAAAGATAGTGTGAACCCAGCCTAAAATCTGATTTGGAGTCATTTTTATTTTAAAGGTTGCAGAAAATCAAACAAACAAACAAAAACAAAAAAATAAATCGTTGCCATCCAGGCACTTAGTAAAAATTTCAGGTTCCTAACTCACAGGTCAAGGGCCTCTCCCAGTCACCCACAAAAACAAAGATAATGTAAACCTTTTTCTCTTACAAAGCAAACTTTACATTAGTAGCTCTCTCAGTTATGGCTTCCCAAGTCCCAGGCCAAGAGCAATATCTTGTGCCAGTCTTACTTTATTTATACTACCTGCTGGTGGTCACTGGAATGCAAAATCTGATCGGTAACCAACACTGCCAAAGTGGCCCAGAAAACCTGGACCAGATTACACCTTCGGTCCTTGCATATGAACACATGCAAGGTGATGCATAGCGTCCAAACACCTCGCCCTCCATAATGTCACAATATACACACACACACACACACACACTGGAGATTAAAATAAAGCACAACCTACAATTTCCTGAATTTCAAGGTCACCGCTTAGTCCTATTTGAGATTATCTAAACATAAGTAAAATTGCCGCTTTGTTAAGCATATTTCACCAGTTATATATATAAAAGTAATATTTAAAAAAGAACAATGATCAAAATTAGAGAACACTTTCTGATACCCTAGAGTTATTGGTGTTAATTTGGCACCTTGTGCCAATTTCTTTAATTACCCCTATTTAACTGGCAGCCCAACGTTACAGTTTTCACTTACTTTGCAAGACGGCGAGCCGTTCTAAATTGACTCAAACCCTCTGGCAGCAGGTTGTCCAGATGAAGGCCAAAAAGAAGACACTTTCAGCCATAGCAAGAGAAGTTTGTCTTTTCAAATCTGTGATTTCTAGACTATTGCATCATTACAATATCACAAACTCATTCAAGTCCCCCGAAGAAACATGGTCGTCCACGAAAGACAAATGCAAGACAGGACAGGATAATACAGATAATCTCAATGGACAATTGGTTCAACACTGCAGCTGCGATTGCGCGCCAGTACAGTGCTGAACAGAGTAAAGCTCTGTCTCATCATACAGTGTCTCGCCGTTTAAGAGAATTTTGACTGAAAGCCCACTCTGCAGTGACCAAACCTCTTATTAGCAGAAAAAGAGTCAAAAGGCTAGACTAACCTTTGCTGTGGAGCATGTTGTGTAGACAGAGATGAACTGGCCCAAAGTTCACCTTAGTGATGAAAGCAAGTTTAATTTATTTGGGTCCAGTGGGGAACATTATCGTCAAACTGGGGAAAGACTGAACCCAAAGTGTGTAAAGAAATTAGTGAAAGGTGGAGGGGGAATTGTCATGGTTTGGGGGATGTTTTCTGCAGCAGGAGTTGGGCCTCATATAGCTACATGGCAGCAGAGTGAATGCAAATGTGTATCGGAATCTTTGACAACATGCAGTTCCTTCCCTGCGTTCATCACCCAATCAGCCAGAAATGTTCATGCATTTTTTGGGGAAAAAATACACTAAAAATAAACAGTAAAGTTAGCCTAATATTTTTGTATAATGTGAAAGATGATGTCACCCCACGAGAATCGTGATCTTTATTCTAGGCAAAAAAAAATTGAGGATTCTCATTTTGCCCAGAATCGTGCCGCTCTACTCCCTGCTAGTTGTTGTAACCTTCAGAAATTTTAGTTGTAATCTTTCTCCATGCTACAGTCATTGCTGTAATCTCATTCTGATTATTGTGTTTTCTACAAAATATTTTTTTGCTGTTGAAGTGCCTTGGTTATTTTGAAAAACACTGTTCTATTAGCATGGTATAGCCACAACAAAAAAAATCCATCAAATGTTGAGCAATGAAGATTACATTTATTTTTCTAAAAATCGAGGGCCAGATTCTCAAAGGCGTTACGACGGCGCAAAGCCATTTGCGCCGTCGTAAGTCCTAATCTGGCCCGGCCTATCTATGCGACGGATTCTTAGAATCAGTTACGCATAGATATCCCTTAGATCTGACAAGCGTAAGGCTCTTACGCTGTCAGATCTTAAATGTAATTTTTTTTCCCGCCGCTAGGTGTCTCCTCGTCGTTTTCCCCGTCGCTTATGTAAATTACCAATTTACGTCGATTCCCGAACGTACGCGCGGACGACACAGAGAATTTACGACGTTTACGTAAGCGTAAACTTGCCCCTGCTAATATGAGGGGCAAGTTTACGTAGGTCCGTCGTATGCCATGTTAAGTATTGCATCGGGTCAGCGTCGGCTTTTTCCGTCGTTTACGTCGTTTTCGTAAGTTGTCCGCGAAAACGACTTTACGTCAATGACGCTCACGTCAGCGTCATTGACGTTTTCCGTCGTGAACTGGAGCATGCGCACTGGGCGATTTTTCCGCCCGGCGCATGCGCAGTTCGATCGGCGCGGGGGCGCACTTAGTTTAAATACAAGCCGCCCCCTTTGAATTACGCGGCCTTACGCCGGGCCAATTACACTACGCTGACGCAAATTACGGAGCAAGTGCTTGGAGAATACGGCACTTGCTCCAGTAAGTTGCGGCGGCGTAGTGTAAATGGCTTACGCTACGCCGCCGCAGATTCTACAAGAATCTGGCCCCAAGTGTTTAGAAATTGTTCTCCAGTATATTCTATATATAGGATAGCCTTCAAAAAGTTATATTTTGATTGTTTCTTTTTTACTATTTTAATTTTTTTTATATTAAGTCAATATTTGGTGCGACTGCCCTTTGGCTTCAAACAAGTATCCGTTCTTACATAAAGTCAGGGATTTTGTAGGATTAAAATCAGATGTATGATTAACCAAATATACCAAGCAGGTTCTAATGATCATCAATTTCACGTGGCTGAAACACAGTCATTAAAAAACAGCTGGTTTAGGAAGCTTACAAATGTGTGAGGAAAAGCCAAACTCTGCTAAAGTGAGGCTGTGGAAAACCGACTCATGTCACAGGTCATACACCATAGCAAGACTGAGCACAGCAACAAGACAATACTGCATCTCCAAGGTTTCTCCCAGGAAAATATTTCAAAGCAGACTGGGGTTTCAAGATGTGCTGTTCAGGCTCTTTTGAGGAAACAAAAATAACAATGTTGCAACATTGAGGATCATAGACGCGGTGGTCAGCCAAGGAAACTTAGTGATTGACATAGCTTTTTTTTGTTTGTTTCTTTAAATTAAAGTGGATGTAAACCCGGATTTTTTTTCTTTTTGCTGTCACAATGTAGAGTATAAGATTTTCAATCATCTGTGCCTAGTCTTACCACAAAAAGTTAATCCAGCTCTGAGCAATCCTCTTATTTTTTCAGTGAGATAAACGGACAAACAAGAGAAAACTTTTGTCCGTTCTTCCCCCTTGCTGTGAATGACAGGTTATTTACATATCTCATGCACTAGCCTGAGACTGGCATTATTATTTAATTCCCACCCCCACTCCTTTTCAGAAGTCATATGGTTACTTTTCTGGATTTTGATTGGATGTTGGTGATCATAGCAGAATTTAGTCTAAGAAATACACAGGAAAAAATGCATGTAGGACAAGGGGAGTGTAGAGGTGAGCGGGGAGTATACTGACATCACGACTCCACCCACCGAGCTCCAGACAACAGACACAGCCCCAGAATCTGCAGATTTTCGGGTTTCCTAACAGACAGAGGGGGAGACATTTGACAGGCAAGGATACATGCATATCCTATCCTTATCAGCACTATGGCAGTAGTTTAGAAAGGATGAGAGTGGGTTTACATCCACTTTAAAAAAAGCAAACATGTCATACTTACCTGATCTGTGCAGTGGATTTGCACAGAGCAGCCCAGAGCCTCCTCTTCTCGGGTCCCTTATTGGCTCTCTTGAACCCCCTCCTGTCGAGTTTTCCCACAACAAGCAGCTTGCTATGGGGGCACCCAAGCCGAGCCGCAGCTCCATGTGTCCATTCAGACTCTCCCCTGATTGACTAATGGACTTTGACAGCAGCGGGAGCCAATGTCCGTGTCTCAGCCAATCAAAAGGGAGAGTCCTGGACAACCGACTCATAGAATGCATGAAGATAAAACACCTTCTTCCTTTACAACCACTTTAATGCAGCAGATGAAAGACACATAATGCTTGCTTCCCTTCAACATCGAAAAGATGTCCAGCAGTGTCATCAGCACAGAACTGGCTGTAGCAGGAGGCAGTTTTTTTTGTTGAACGGTTGGTGAGCGATACAATAATGAGTGCTTGCAGGCAGGCAACAGTGAGGCATGGTGGAGGTTACTTACAAGTTTGGGCTGTATTGCTGCAAATAGAGTTGCCATACCATCAAGGTGGCCTGTGATTGGCCTCAAATTTTTTCTGCAGCAGGACAACAACCCCAACATACAGCCAATGTCATGCAAAACTATCTTCAGCATAAAAAATAACAACAAGGAGACGTGAAAGCGATGGTTTTGCCAACCCAGAGACCCCCGATCATCTGAGCGCCAAGTAGTAGTAAGGTATTTCACTACAGACTAGATTACAGAAACACACACTAGAGCTTATTTTCAGGGTAGGGCTTATATTACAGCCCTCCTGGAAAATCAGGGTAGGTCTTACTTTCGAAGAAACACGGTATATAGTATACATGTATGCATACAGTATATATATATATATATATATATATATATCAGGGCTCAAAATTTCAAGTCCTGAGCTACTAGCCAGGCCTCAAGAGTTACTCGCCACCAGTTGCCCCACCTAATTCATACACTGCCCTGCGCCTAATTGCACCCGTAAACACGCCCTCGTAGATTATCTCATGGAATGACAATGTTTTATGCAGAATCAAGTTACAAAATTAAATATTACCAACAACAACTTTAACAAAATGGGACAGGGCACTGGGGGCAGACCAGAGGTACAGGGCACTGGGGGCAGCCCAGAGGGACAGGGCACTGGGGGCAGACCAGAGGGACAGGGCACTGGGGGCAGACCAGAGGGACAGGGCACTGGGGGCAGACCAGAAGGACAGGGCACTGGGGGCAGCCCAGAGGGACAGGGCACTAGAACTGGGTCTCTTCCTCATTCTCTTCCTGTCTCCTCTGCAACTCCCATCCATCCTCTCTCTCTTTCCCATTCATCTCATCATCAGGAGCCTGTGTGTGCGGCTCCACGCTTGCATGTCCCCACTTCCCCCTTTTATTCAGGCTGGCAGAGAGGAGAGGAGCTGCAGCACAGTGGGAGGGAGTACAATCCAGCGCTGAGATCCACACAACTGCACAGCCATTGACACCATAGCACAGCGCACACTGACAGCGCACAGCACACATTGAGACCAGTCTGTTCACAGTGCTCAGGCTAAACTGTTGGACACTTACATAGAGCACAAGGAGAAGAAAACTGCACAAACTAGAAGGCTGCCGCTCTCATGTCAGGGCAATTAACCTTTAGTGAGCGCTGCACCGGAGTGGTAATTTTGGAAATCCTCCACCTCAATCATTACTTTCTGCTCTCCAGCTACATTGGTCGGGCCCGGGGGAGGGGGGCAGGCTCAGAGAGGTCATACTGTTGGGTCCCATGGCTTAATGAGAATTGTAAGGAGAGCACCTGTGTACTGCTCTGCCTGGCTCACCAGACTACTTTTCCCGAGCATGCACCTTTCCTCTTCGGCCGCCAATCTCATCGGGACTCTAAGTGTAGGCACAGATTGGAGGGAGATTGGTCATGTAGCCCTGTCATCACTCGCCCCCAGCTTAAATCCACTCGCCAAATGCTAGTAGGCGAGTGGAAATTTTGAGGGCTGTATATATTATATATATATATATATATATATATATATATTTTACACATCTTTCAACAGCATTGCTCTTTTCCTTGCCTTGAGGTTCATGGTGGAAGCATTTAATCTTAGTAGCCCCAGAGTGTGGTTTGTAGTTTTTTCTATAGTGATGTATAGCGAAGAGACTGTGAATGTTCCCACTTAATTTGAATAATTTGCTTTCACAATGATTTTCTAATAAACTGTTTTCTTTCGTTTTTTTTAAGAGCATTATTTTGGACATAACGTTAGGATTTTTGCTTTGTTTGTTACAGGGGTACACCAAATATTCCATTGTTTTTTTTCCACTCGATGCTTTATAAAGCATATTGAAAATCAATAGCGTGAGCAAATCAAATTTTTCTAAAAAATAAATGATCTTAGTCATGCAACACCCTTCTGCCAAAATGCTGGCTCTCTTAAAGTGAGGTTACAGTTTATTTTTTATTTTTAAACAAACAGGTTAATTTGCCTGCTCTGAACAATGGTTTTGAGGCACATTGCCATAGGGTAGAGCGAAACATACCTTATAGGAGATCGGAAGCGACAAGCATTTTATCACCTCCTGTTTTTTTTTCTGGAAAGCATGAGATCAATTTTTGCTTTTTTTTTATCACATACTTTAAAAAGGTAGAAGAAATATGGGGTCTTATAGACCCCAGATATCTATATTAGGTGTACCTGCCATGCTTTCTTTGCTATCACAAGGGATGTGTACATTTATTGTGACAAGAAAAGTGCTAAAAAAAAAAATAGGGACAGTGTAAATGTTAAAGTGCAGAGGCGAACGCATATGTAAATGGTATTCACACCACACGTGAGGTATCGCTGCAATTATAATAGCGAGAGCAATAATTCTAGCTTTAGACCTCCTTTGTAACTGTTAACCTGTAAACATTTTAAAAGTGTCCCGTATGGAGATTTTTGATTATTGTTGTTATTCACAATTTAATGAGCTTGCGCAATTTTAAAGCATGACGTGTTTGGTATCTAGTTACTTTGCATATCATCATATTTTATATCTTAAACAAAAATTGGGTTGTATATTGCGTTTTTCTGCATTAAAATTCATTAGTGTGTATTTTTTCCCATAAAAGTGTGCTTGAAAAACTACTGCACAAATATGCAACCACCACCATTTTACTCTTCAGGGCCTCTGCTAAAAGAAAATATATGTTAGGGGATTCTTAGCAATAAAGCAAAAAATATTGATTTTTTAACCACTTCAAGATGGCGTTACGTACATATATGTTGCAGCTTTGAAGTGCTTTACCGCAATTAGGGTTGAAGATATCAGCCATAACCCAGGTATTTTTTACAGCCGGCATTTTCATGAAAGCCTTTCCGAGCGACTCATGAGCCGCTGGAACCCTTTAAGACGCTCGCTGGTGTTTGTCAGGCTTACTGTTTCTGACCGACTTGCCTGAGAAACAATCCAATGACGTGGCCAGCTAGTCCCAGAAGCAATCAAAGAGTAGACCCTCTTTGATCACCTCTATGGCTTTGGAGGACTGGAGAAACGCAATGACATTACTTCCAGGCTGAAAGTAAACAATTTTATCTTTTAAAGCAAAAGATCAAAAATCTTTTTAGATTTTTTGCTTTTAAGAGTAAAGGAGAGATTTGAGGTCTTCTTGACCCCAGATCTCTCCATAAAGAGGACCTGGCATCCTTATTTCTATTACAAGGGATATTTACATTCCTTGTAATAGGAATAAAAGTGCTAATATATATATATATACACACACAGGGCTCAAAATTTCAAGACCTGATCTTCTAGCCAGGCCTAAAGTGTTACTCACCACCAGTTGCCTCACCTAACCCCTAAAAACACCCTTGTAGAATATCTCTTGGAATGACAATGTTAAATACTTTATGCCGAATCAAGTTACACAGTTAAATATTACCAATAACAACTTTAACAAAATGGGACCTGGCATTGGGGGCAGACCAGAGGGACATGGCATTGGGGGCAGACCAGAGGGACATGGCATTGGGGGCAGACCAGAGGGACATGGCATTGGGGGCAGACCAGAGGCATATGGCATTGGGGGAAGACCAGAGGCATATGGCATTGGGGGGAAGACCAGAGGCATATGGCATTGGGGGGAAGACCAGAGGCATATGGCATTGGGGCAAACCAGAGGGACATGGCATTGGGGCAAACCAGAGGGACATGGCACTGGGGCAAACCAGAGGGACATGGCACTGGGGCAAACCAGAGGGACATGGCACTGGGGCAAACCAGAGGGACATGGCACTGGGGCAAACCAGAGGGACATGGCACTGGGGCAAACCAGAGGGACATGGCACTGGGGCAAACCAGAGGGACATGGCACTGGGGAAAACCAGAGGGACATGGCACTGGGGAAAACCAGAGGGACA
Organism: Rana temporaria; assembly: GCF_905171775.1. Lineage (NCBI taxonomy): Eukaryota > Metazoa > Chordata > Amphibia > Anura > Ranidae > Rana > Rana temporaria. Next base: position 523,964,572 of record NC_053489.1, read on the forward strand.
TGGCACCGGGGAAAACCAGAGGGATATGGCACTGGAGCAAACCAGAGGGACATGGACTTTTTTACTTCTGCAAATATTCCTCTCCTTCTTATGTACAAGACTTCCTCCTCCTCCTCTGCCTTCTCTCTAGAACTAGATATTTTCCCCCATTCTCTTGATGTCTCCTCTGCAACCCCCATCCATCCTCCTCTCTCTCTCCCTCTCCTATTCTACCCACTCTCATAGTCAGGAGCCCCTGTGTGCGGCTCCACACTTGCATGTCCCCACTTCCCCCTTTCATTCAGTCGGGCAGTGAGGAGAGGAGCTGCAGCACAGCGGGAGGGAGTACAACCCAGTACCGAGATTCACACACCTGCATAGCCATTGACACCACAACACAGCGCACACTGACACTGCACAGCATACTGCCGCTCTCTTGTCAGGGCAACTCTTGGTGAGCGCTGTGCTGCACTGCCTACCTGGGACACCCAGAGTGGTGATAATCGCAGTCCTCCAGCTCACTTGTTCCTTCCTTCCTGCTCTCTGCTCTCCAGCTACATTGGTCAGGTTGGGAAGCCAGGCTCAGAGAGGTCATACTATCAGGTCCCATGGCTTAACGAGAATTGTAAGGAGAGCACCTGTGTACTGCTCTGCATGTGTGCGGCTCACCAGACTACTTTTCCTGGGCACGCACCTTTCCTCTTCGGCCGCCAATCGCAGCGTGGCTCTAAGTGTAGGCACAGATTGGACTGTTGGTCATGTAGAACTGTTATCACTCGCCCCCAGCTTAAATCCACTCGCCAAATGCTAGCAGGCGAGTGGAAATTTTGAGGGCTGTGTGTATATATATATATATATATATATATATATATATATATATATATTATATTATATTATATATACACACACATTTTTTTTTTAAAAGGGACAGTGTAAAAATATTTTTTTTAAATAAAAATGTAAAGCACCCCCATCCCTCTGTGCTCACCTGCAGAAGCAAACGCACATTTAAGTCATGCACGTATATGTAAACCGTATTTACACCACACATGTGAGGTATCACCGCGATCAATAGAGAGAGCAATATATCTAGTGCTAGACCTCCTCTTTTTTCCCTCCTTTTACATTGGCAGAATGGCACGGACAGGCAAATCGACATAAATATATGTCACTTTAAATTTGCCGGTGTGTGGGCGCGCGTGCCCCTGCCGCGAGTGCCGGTGATCGTGCCGGTGGGACCCACAGACTCTTTGTCCGCGATCATGTGTCACAGAGCTGCAAAACGGGGATGCCTGTGTAAACGAGCATCTCCCTGTTCTGCCTAGTGACAGGGCATTGATCGTCTACTCGCTGTCATCGGGAGCAGCGCCCCCCCCAACAGTTAGAATCACTCCCTGGGACACATTTAACCCTTCCTAGCCCCCTAGTGGTTAACCCCTATACTGCCGGTCACATTTACACAGTAATCGGTGCATTTTTTTAGCACCGATCGCTGTATAAAAGTTTATGGTGCCAAAATAGCGCCAAAAGTGTCCGATGTGTCCGCCATAATGTTACAGTCACGGTAAAAAAAATCGCTGATCGCCGCCATTACTAGTTTAAAAAAAATTATTAATACAAAATGCTATAAAAATATCCCCTATTTTGTAGACGCTATAACTTTTGTGCAAACAAATCAATAAACGCTTATTGCAGATTTTTTTGACCAAAAATATGTAGAAGAATATATATCGGCCTAAACTGAGGAAACTTTTTTTTATAAATTTTTGGGGGATATTTATTATAGCAAAATGTAAAAAATATAGATTTTTTTTCAAAATTGTCACTTTGTTTATAGCGCAAAAAAATAAAAACCTCAGAGGTGATCAAATACCACCAAAAGAAAGCTCTATTTGTGGAAAAAAAAAAAAAAAAAAAAAAGGAGGTCAATTTTGTTTGGGAGCCACCAGCGCAATTGTTAAATCGACGCAGTGCCGAATCGCAAAAAGTGCTCTGGTCAGCCAAATGGTCCTGGGCTAAAGTGGTTAAAACGTTGCCTATAGATTTTTTTTGGACTACCGTAGTTTGACGACATAACCCGAGAGTGCGCAAGTTTTAAAGTGTGATACGTTAGGTATAAGGCATATAATCTTCCACATTTTACAAAAACAGAGGTATATATTGTGGTTTGTTGTTTTTTTAATTAAAGTGTATTTTTTCTCAAAAAATTGCGTTTGCAAAAGCGCTGCACAAATCCCGTGTGGCATAAAAAATTGCAACGATCGCCATTTTATTCCCTAGGGTCTCTGGTAAAAAAATTATAATGTTTGGGGGTTAGAAGTAGCAAAAAATAAATGTAAACTTGTACACAAAAAGTGTCAGAATAGGGCTGGTAATCAGGTGGTTAAGGCAGAGCAGGGAAGGGTCAGAATCATTAACAGGTCTTTATTGTTTTCTAAAGCCTCTTGGGAGGTTATCTTAACTTTCTAGCCAGGCACAAAGTGTCACCAGTATAGAAAAGGAAAGGGGAAGCTCCAAAATGAATACACAGCAATATGCTTATCTATCTAGTAGAGCAGAGGTAGCCTACAACCCCTGCCAGCTTTTTTTCCTCACTGTCTATACCAGTGTTTCTCCAGTCCTCAAGGTGCCCCAACATGTCTGGTTTTCAGAATTTCCCTCAGATGAAATGGCTGTGGTAATTACTAAGGCAGTGAAACTGATCAAGTTATCTGTACAAAATAATGTAAAGCCTGAAACATGACCTGTTGGGGCACCTTGAGGACTCGAGTTGAGCAATACTGCTCTATACCACAGCTAGAGATTTTCCCAGAATTTTTGGGTGACAATGTTGGACTCAGGACAGGAAGTTATGGGGGAAATCTATCCAATCTAGTCTCTAATAGCCATAATATTTGAAAACTTGAGAGAAAATGGTTTGGCTTCTTTTAACTTTCTTTTACTTTTTTGATCAAATATGAAAACTGAAAAAAAAAAAAAAAAAAAAAAACAGTGCTTGAACATCATGCATGTCTATTGCCAACCCTCCCTCGCTAGCAATATGAAGCACACATCTCCAGACACCTCTAAGTAGAATCCATTACTTTTTTGTGCTCATGTCGACACACAAAAAAAAAAAAGAAAAAAATTACATTTTCGGTGAAACAAAAGCCCTGCAGGAAAACAGATATTTTTAAGACCTTACTAAGCAATAGAGGTGCATCATCTAAGGATCTTTTTCACATTAAGAATCCTATTAGAAAGAAAACACTAAAAGGTAATTGAATTTCCCTCAGTTATCTTCATCTCTGTCAGCTTCTGCTACAATAACTTACTCTCTAGAGCAGAGATAACTCAATTCCATCCGGCTAGCATATGTTATGAATCTCTAAAGCAAACTTGTCTAAATCATTCTGATCTTCTATCAAGGTTGGCTCTGGATATGAACTCTGACAAAGAGCAAGCATAAATTTATGTTTATCTTTTTAATAATTCACTTCTCCCTGTTTTGAGGGCCAAATTGAACGGCACTCTCTGTAATTCTATACTCACAGGTAACAGGTGCAGATGACCAGATATGTGAGAATTATCTAGGACTGATGCTCACTATGAGAAAAGACATATGTTTGACAAAATACTCATAGGACTGAAGCAAAAGCTGCCTGAACTTATACAAAAGATGGTCAGGTACCTTCCCTTCCTTTATAATGCAAATTGTTAAACGGTGTAATTATCTAATGGACCCTAGATCTCTCAGCTAAGAGGGAGGATGCTAATCTCTTTGGATAGCAATAAAGTTGGCGCAAAAGAAAAAATGTAAAGACATTGTAAAAAAAAAATATATATATATATCGAAATATTTTTTTTTAAAAGCACCCCCATACCCGTGTTCATGCACAATATGTAAACAGTGGTCACACCACACATGTAAGTTATCACCAAGAATTTCAGAGTGATAGCAATAATTCTAGGATCAGACCTCCTGTTCAACTGGTAACCTTTTGACGGGTCACCTATAGTGATTTTTAGGTACCATAGTTTGTTGGCAACTCTATAGGCATGCACATGTTTAAAGCATGATGTGAGATATCCATTTACTTAGCATAAAATATTTTATATTGAGAGAAAAAAAAAAAAGGGTATGTTTATGTGAACTAACACTTATTAACCACTTTCTGCCGCCATATAGCAGAATGACGGCCAGGAAGTGGTTTCATTATCCTGACTGGGCGTCATATGACGTCCAGCAAGATAAGCCAGGGGCGCGCAGCGTGGCGATCGGTGATGTGATGTGTCAGTCTGACACACCGCATCTCCGTTTAAGGTAAAGAGCCTCTGGTGGGGGCTCTTTACCATGTGATCAGCTGTGTCCAATCACAGCTGATCACGGTGTAAACAGGAAAAGCCATGTATCAGCTTTTCCTCTACTCGGCTGCTCTTCTGACAGGGGGGTCTGTCAGGTGCCTGAGGATGCCCACCCATTCCCAACACACAAGCTCATCAGAGCCCACCAGGGATGGCACTCTGTGCCCAGTGACGCCCATCAGTGCTGTCCATCAGTGCCACCTATGAGTGCTGCATATAAGTACCACCTCATCAGCGCCAATCAGTACTGCCTCATCATTGCCCATCAGTGAAGGAGAAAAACATTTACAAAAGTTTTGTAACAGAAAAACTTATTTTTTTCAATTTTTTTTTATTATTTGTAGCACAAAAAATAAAAACCCTAGGTGTTCAAATACCACCAAAAGAAAGCTCTATTTGTGGGAAAATAAATATAAAAATGTTGTTTTCGGTACAGCATCTCATGAACGCACAATTCTCTTTCAAATTGTGATGGCACTGAAAGATGAAAATTGGTCTGGGCAGGAAGGTGTATTGTATTGAAGTGGTTAAACTATTTTTTTTTTTACTGAAATGTTGCATTTGATAAAAGGTTGCACAAAAATTGTGCAACATAAATTTCAGCAACCACCATTTCATTCTTTCAGAAAATATATAATATAAAGTAATTTTCAGCAGACAAAAATGCTGGGTTTTACATGAATGAGAGAAAATGTCAGACTTGGCCTGAGCAGAAAGTGATTTAAGTGGTTCAAAAGGCTCAAGGTTTTCAATTCTATAAATGAAGGTAAAAAAACGTTCCCATCTCAGCTCTCTGGGGACTCTCATTCCTCGTTGACTGAGTCGATCACAGTCAGTGAGCCAATAAGGAGAGGGAGGGGGCGAGGACAAGCCATGGCTCTGTGTGCGAATTAGTAGAATCCGAGCTGCTCTGTGCAAAAACTACTGAACAGAGCAGGAAAGTATAACATGTTTGTTGAAAAAAAAAAAAATAGACTTTAAAGCGGAGTTCCGGCCACAATTTCACTTTTTAAATATAAATACCCCTGTAATACACAAGCCTAATGTATTCTAGTAAAGTTAGTCTGTAAACTAAGGTCAGTTTTGTTGGGTTGTTACAGCATTTAGACACTTTATAAAATAAAAATTGACTGGGGCCATCTTAAGTGTGGGCATCATGAAGCCAGACTGTATGACTTCCTGGATTTCAGCCTTGCAGCTCTTGCACATGCTCAGTGCTGCACAAGCAGTGTAATAGGTTTCAGATCAGGTTTCAGCACCTGTACTGTCCAAGTCACATGATTCTTCGAGACTGGGGAGTGCACAGACTCCTGGAAAGTTACACCCACTACATTCCCAGGAGTCTGTGCGGTGTAGGTTAGGAAGCTTAAGCACCTAGGTGCAGGAAGAGGGAAGATTAACTATTCTGCCTAGCAACAACACTTTGAAGGCATCTAAAAAAAAAAAAAATTCTTAAAGGACCAATGACATTTTTTATTAAAACTACTGATGCAATGTTATATTTATGGGTGGAACTCCACTTTAACCAATTGCTGACTAGGCCTTTTTCTGATACTTTTTTTTTTTTGCTGGAAAATTACTTAGAACCCCCCCAAACATATTTTTTAGAAGAGACCCTAGAGAATAAAATGGTGGTCGTCACCCATTTTTTGAGCAGCGTTTTTCAGTGCAATTTTTTGAAAGAAAATACACTTAAATATATACACATATACCCACACACATCTGTATTTTTATAAAATATGAAACATGTTACGCTGAGTAAATAGATACCAGACATGTCATGCTTTAAAATTGTGCACATTAATGGAATGGTGCTAAACTATGGTACTTAAAAAACTCCATAGGTGACGCTTTAAAAACTCTACAGGTTACCAGTTTGGAGTTGTAGAGGTGGTCTAGTGCTAGAATTAGAATTATTGCTATTGCTCATGTGTTCACGGAATACCTCATGTCTGGTGTGAACACCGTTTATATACGTGGGCATGACCTACATATTACTTTAAATTTTTACGCTGTAAAAAATATGTTTTTGATCACTTTAATTGCCATTGCACGGAATGTAAACATCCCTTGCGATAACAATACAGCATGACAGATCCTCTTTATGGAGAGATCTGGGCTCTAAAAGTCCTCAAATCTCTCCTTTACTCTTAAAAGCAAAAGAAAAGAAAAAAAAAATCTTTTGGATTAAAAAACCCAAAAAATTGTCCTTGTTTACATGGGGCCGAAACCAGAAGCGACGTCATGACATCAGTTCGTTCCTCCCAGGGTAAATGAGCGGAGGCTATGTTTCCTTTGCTCATCTCTGTGCCCAGGGGCCCCCAGTGCTGGATCAATTTGAGCTTCCCGATTCACTAGGTAAACTGAAAACCACCGTAAAGCGGCGGAGACGGGGTAAGAGGGAGGGGAAGGGGGGAAAACAACCCCTCGCAACATTTCTAAAAGTGACCAAGCGGCGAATCTGCTACTTAGACCACTGTTATGAGAAAAAACAGTGGGAAAAAATAACTGCAGCTATAACCCCAGTATTACATGTCAAAGTAATAACGTATTTTACCAGTAAGGTGGATGCCTAATCTCTTTAATCACTACAAGGAATGGCTCTATGAAATATGGCTTAGACATAAAAAAGTTAAGTAAAATAAAAAAAGTGTTCCACAAATATAACTAGCAAAAAGAAAAAAAATCCACATTTCATAAAAGACAGGAATATGGAAAGGATGTAAAATCCAAATGTATGTGATAACTAAAGGTCATTAGTTTGCCCCGAAACCTAGAAGCACCGGGTAGACAGACTTAACATTGAGACATTGAGGTTTATTTACTAAAGCTGGAGAGTGCAAAATCAGGCTCACTTTTGCCTAGAAACCAATCAGCTTTCAGGTTTTATTGCCAAAGCTTAATTGAACAAGCTGAGGTTAGAAGCTTTGATTGGTTTCTATGCAGAAGCAAGTCTGATTTTGCACTCTTCAGCTTTAGTAAATCTGCCCCAGTGTTCTCACAGCCTTTTCTTGGGTTTCCTCCGGATACTCAGGGCCTGATTCCCAAAAGAGATACGCAGGCGTAACTGCTGTTCAGTCTGTGCCTAACTTTGGAAACGATCCTCAAAAGGCTTTTTCCAAAGTTCGGCAGAAAATCTGACATGTGTAAGACACTTACACGGTCAAATCTTAGGATGCAGTACCGCATCCGCCGCTGGGGGCATTTCTCATTGAAATGCAGCTTTGAGTATGCAAATGAGGACTTAAGCAGATACACAAAGCATTTCATCATTGTGATTTCTGCGTAAGTTCCGAATTTGCTTGCGCAAAACTAGGGCTGGTTTTACAATGTGGAAAGTTAGTCACACCTTGTAAAGGCCCATTCAAGCGACGGCATTTGGTATGCATTCCTGAGGGTGAACTCCACGGCAATTTTTAAATTCAAAACCGGCATGGGTTCCCCCCCCCCCCAGGAGCATACCAGGCCCTTAGGTCTGGTATGGGTTGTAAGGAGACCCCCCCTACGCCGAAAATTCGACGTAGGGGTCCCCCTACAATCCATACCAGACCCGTATCCAAAGCACGCTACCCGGCCGGTCAGGAATGGGAGTGGGGACGAGCGAGCGCCCCCCCTCCTGAGCCGTGCCAGGCCGCATGCCCTCAACATGGGGGGGTTGGGTGCTCTGGGGCAGGGGGGCGCACTGCGGGCCCCCCCCACCCCAGAGCACCCTGTCCCCATGTTGATGAGGACAGGACCTCTTCCCGACAACCCTTGCCGTTGGTTGTCGGGGTCTGCGGGCGGGGGCTTATCGGAATCTGGGAGTCCCCTCAAATAAGGGGGCCCCCAGATACCGGCCCCCCACCCTAAGTGAATGGATATGGGGTACATCGTACCCCTACCCATTCACCTGGAGGCAAAAAGTAAAAGTTAGTAAACACACAACACAAGGGTTTTTAAAATAATTTATTATTCTGCTCCGGAGGCCCCCCCTGTCTTCTTTATTAGCTCTAATACCAGGGGGGGTTTCTTCTTCCGCTATCCGGGGGGGCTTCTCCGCTCTCCGGGGGTCTTCTTCTATCTTCGCCGCTCTCCGCTGTTGACTCGGCGAACCCCGGTTCTTCTGCAGCTGTCCGGTGCCTTCTTCTTCAGCGCTGGCTGCCTGCTATCTTTGTGTGTTAGCTCAATTACTAGCAGGCAGCCATCGCGGTCTTCTGTGACGTCATGTTCTTCTCTTCTGTTCTTCTCCCCTCTTCCGATGTTGACACGTCGCCTCTTGTCACTGCAATGATGGAAGCACGCCTTGCATCCCATTTATATAGGCCTCACCGTCCCATCATGCTCCGGCAGGTACCCACGTGGTGGGTGCCTACCCACGTGCACCCACCACGTGGGTACCTACCGGAGCATGATGGGACGGTGATGCCTATATAAATGGGATGCAAGGCGCGCTTCCATCATTGCAGTGTCAAGAGGCGACGAGTCAACATCGGAAGAGGGGAGAAGAAGAACCTGACGTCACAGAAGACCGCGCTGGCTGCCTGTTAGTAATTGAGCTAACACACAAAGATAGCAGGCAGCCAGCGCTGAAGAAGAAGGCACCGGACAGCTGCAGAAGAACCGGGGTTCGCCGAGTCAACAGCGGAGAGCGACGAAGATAGAAGAAGACCCCCGGAGAGCGGAGAAGCCCCCCCCGGAGAGCGGAAGAAGAAACCCCCCCCGGAGAGTGGAAGAAGACCCCCGGAGAGCGGAAGAAGAAGCCCCCCCTGGTATTAGAGCTAATAAAGAAGACAGGGGGGGCCTCCGGAGCAGAATAATAAATTATTTTAAAAACCCTTGTGTTGTGTGTTTACTAACTTTTACTTTTTGCCTCCAGGTGAATGGGTAGGGGTACGATGTACCCCATATCCATTCACTTAGGGTGGGGGGCCGGTATCTGGGGGCCCCCTTATTTGAGGGGACTCCCAGATTCCGATAAGCCCCCGCCCGCAGACCCCGACAACCAACGGCAAGGGTTGTCGGGAAGAGGTCCTGTCCTCATCAACATGGGGACAGGGTGCTCTGGGGTGGGGGGGCCCGCAGTGCGCCCCCCTGCCCCAGAGCACCCAACCCCCCCATGTTGAGGGCATGCGGCCTGGCACGGCTCAGGAGGGGGGGGGCGCTCGCTCGTCCCCACTCCCATTCCTGACCGGCCGGGGTAGCGTGCTTTGGATACGGGTCTGGTATGGATTGTAGGGGGACCCCTACGTCGAATTTTCGGCGTAGGGGGGGTCTCCTTACAACCCATACCAGACCTAAGGGCCTGGTATGCTCCTGGGGGGGGGGGAACCCATGCCGGTTTTTTCTTTGAAAATTGGCATGGAGTTCTCCCTCTCAGGAATGCATGCTGAGCGACGCTGTCATTTTTTTTTATAATTATTTGTTTTCCCGGCGCGTATATTTTTTTTCACCCGTCGCAACTTTAGTGTCCCGTCGCAATCCACAAAGCCGCCCGGCGTCAATTACGTTCGCGCGCTGCACGTCGGGAAAATTACGTCACACGCATGCGCAGTACGGCCGGCGCGGGAGCGCGCCTCATTTAAATTTTAAACACCCCCGGAGAGGAGGACCGCCTTGCGACGGCGGCACTTAAGTTACACGGCCTGAAATTTCTAGGTAAGTGCTTTGTGGATCAGGCACTTAGGTAGAGATTTTAAGTCAGTGTAACTTAACTGCTGAAAGTTAAGTTAGGCAGCTTTTTTGGGAATCAGGCCCTCAGTTTTTAAAAACTTTGAAACACAATAGTACTAGGGTTAAAAATAGAAATAATACGTACTAATGTACAAGTGGGAAGCCTGTGTGAGGGTTTGGAGCTGGCATAGCATGCTGGAACATGCAGTTTACCTTCTGAACTAGGAAAGCTCATCTGGGCCTAATAAGTCCTAGTCAGCAGTGACAGAAACATGCTGCTCGCTGCTTAATGCTTTATGCGCATGCAATATATAAAAAAATGAAATAGGATTTTTTTTTTTTTTCAGTCTGAAATATAATGGCAATACATATACAATGTATGTGTGTAATATACACACACACACACACACACACACACACACACAGTCATGGCCGAAAATTGTTGGCACCCCAGGAATTTTTCCAGAAAATCAAGTATTTCTCACAGAAAAGTATTGCAGTAACACATGTTTTGCTATACACATGTTTATTCCATTTGTGTGTATTAGAACAAAACAAAAAAAGGGAGGAAAAAAAGCAAATTGGACATAATGTCACACAAAACTCCAAAAATGGGCTGGTCAAAATTCTTAGCACCCTTAACTTAATATTTGGTTACACACCCTTTGGAAAAAATAACTGAAATCAGTGGCTTCCTAAACCATCAATAAGCTTCTTACACCTCTCACCTGGAATTTTGGACCACTCTTCCTTTGCAAACTGCTCCAGGTCTCTCTTATTGGAAGGGCGCCTTTTCCCAACAGCAATTTTAAGATCTCTCCACAGGTGTTCAATGGGATTTAGATCTGGACTCATTGTTGGCCACTTTAGAACTCTCCAGCGCTTTGTTGCCATCCATTTCTGGGTGTTTTTTGACGTATGTTTTGGGTCATTGTCCTGCTGGAAGACCCAAGCTCTTGGACACAAACTCAGCTTTCTGACACTGGGTTCTACAGTGCGACCCAAAATCCTTTGGTAATCCTCAGATTTCATGATGCCTTGCACACATTCAAGGCACCCAGTGCCAGAGGCAGCAAAACAACCCCAAAACATCACTGAACATCCACCATATTTCACTGTAGGTATTGTGTTCTTTTCTTTGTAGGCCTCATTCTGTTTTCGGTAAACAGTAGAATGATGTGCTTTACCCAAAAAAGCTCTATCTTGGTCTCATCTGTCCACAAGACGTTTTCCCAGAAGGATTTTGGCTTATTCAAGTACATTTTGGCAAACTGTAGTGTTGCTTTTTTATGTCTGTCAGCAGTGGGGTCCTCCTGGGTCTCCTGCCATAGCGTTTCATTTCATTTAAATGTTGGATAGTTTGCGCTGACACTGATGCTCCCTGAGCCTGCAGGACAGCTTGAATTTCTTTGGAACTTGTTTGGGGCTGCTTATCCACCATCCGGACTATCCTGCGTTGCAACCTTTCATCAATTTTTCTCTTCCGTCCACACCCAGAGAGATTAGCTACAGTGCCATGGGTTGCAAACTTCTTGATAATGTGGACAAAGGCAAATATAGATCTCTGGAGATGGACTTGTAACCTTGAGATTGTTGATATTTTTCCAAAATGTTGGTTCTCATGTCCTCAGACAGTTCTCTTCTCCTCTTTCTGTTGTCCATGCTTAGTGTGGCACACACAGACACACAATGAAAAGACTAAGTGAACTTCTCTCCTTTTTATCTGCTTTCATGTGCGATTTTTATATTGCCCACACCTGTTACTTGCCCCAGGGTGAGTTTAAAGGAGCATCACATGCTTGGAACAATCTAATTTATCCTCAATTTTGAAAGGGTGATAAGAATTTTGACCAGCCAATTTTTGGAGTTTTGTGTGACATTATGTCCAATTTGCTTTTTTCCTTCCTTTTTTTGTTTTGGGACTAAACATGTGTTACTGCAATACTTTTCTGTGAGAAATAATTGAATTTCTGGGGTGCCAACAATTTCGGCCATGACTATATTATATACACACATTATATATATATACACATACACACACACTCACAGTATCTCACAAAAGTGAGTACACCCTCACATTTTTGTAAATATTGTATTATATCTTTTCATGTGACAACACAAGAAATTACACTTTGCTACAATATAAAGTAGTGGGTGTAAAGCTTGTATAACAGTGTAAATCTGCTGTCCCCTCAAAATAACAACACAGTCATTGTTGTCTAAACCGCTGGCAACAAAGTGTCAATATTTTCTGTGGCCACCATTATTTTCCAGCATTGCCTTAACCCTCTTGGGCATGGAGTTAACCAGAGCTTCACAGGTTGCCACTGGAGTCCGTTTCTACTCCTCCATGACATCAAGGAGCTGGTGGATGTTAGAGACCTTGCGCTTCTACACATTCTGTCTGAGGATGTCCCACAGATGCTCAATAAGGTTAAGGTCTGGACACATGCTTGGCCAGTCAATCACCTTTACCCTCAGCTTCTTTACCAAGGTAGTGGTCATCTTGGAGGTGTGTTTGGGGTCATTATGTTGGAATACTGCCCTGCGGCCGTCTCCGAAAGGAAGGGGATCATGCTCTGCTTCAGTATGTCACAGTACATGTTGGCATTCATGGTTTCCTCAATGAACTGTAGCTCCCCAGTGCCAGCAGCACTCATGCAGCCCCAGACCATGACAATCCCACCGCCATGCTTGACTGTAGGCAAGACACACTTATCTTTGTACTCCTCACCTGGAACCAAATAAGTTTATCTTGGTCTCTGTGACAGATTCACCTGGGACATCCCCGCACCCTCTTATGTCTAAAATCCACTGGGGGCATAGGATGACTGAGAAATGATATCTTGGACTACCTGAGATGGGATTATTATGCAATTATTATCCACAATATATTCCAGGATATCTGTAAAGAACTATTTACTGTTTGTTGATTCTGAACTCAATGGGTTAATTGTAAGAGTGACTCATTCATAATGTTGGGACACATACTATTAGATGCTAATGTCACCAACTCCAGCCATCTGTCTGTTCTCTGTGCTAATTGACCCTGCTATTGTGTGAAGATATAATGTGTTTACACTTATGATAATGTGTATTGTATAGCAGGTGAGCGAGGAGACGTCTACTCTGAAAGGTCATATCTATGATTCGCCTAATCTGGGTAAATGATTAGTTAATTAGCTCATGTTAATTTATGTTCTGGTTACCTCCTCTTTAAACTGTATATAAGGTTGTATTCTTGGTTCTATTAAACTCTCCATGTTCAGCAGACAATCAAGTCTCGTTGTGTGCTTGTGAGCAGCTGGAATATCTGATATCTATATCCAGACTGATAGGAAGCGGTATATGACGGAAGCACTCAAGTGGAGTGTGGGACGTTCAGTCTCATCAGACCACAGGACATGTTTCAAAAAATCCAAGAGCCACAAAAGTGGCCATCTACATTAAACTGGTATCAAACTAATATCAAATCTGAAAAAGTAATTTCTGTGGGCATTTTAAAGATGATAGGCAGCACTCACTATACCGTAAAGGAGATTCTCAAGAATCTTTGCCAAAGCTGACATAGATTTTTAATAAGGGTTTTCTCTCAAAGGAAGATCTACAGGATAGTAAACTGTACAAGTCCCTGCATGATTTCCCTTGAGAAAAGAGCCTTATTAAAATCCATAGCAGCTTTGTTCAACCTGATATCCTAACTCACTTGCACCTTCAACTTTACACATATCTGCAGAGAGTTTGCACCCACCACCCTTCTCCAATCTTGCTTTTACCTTTGCAAGGAGACCGCCATAATTCAGGATAAAACTATCATATTACAAAGATGCCTGGTAATAAGACTCATCCTCGAGACTACTAAAATGCTAGAAAAAAATTTAAGCGCTCAAATTAAAAAATACTGCCAGCCATTATCAACAATTTATCTAAGAATACTAGAGACAGCTGCCATTTTGCGAATTATTTGAACAAAATATGCTTATCTGCATGGTAAATATACGCCTTCCCCTGCGCCTGATGATGCCCACAGAAGTAATGTACCAAAACTTGACCTTATTTCTTATTTATTATGCTTATCTGCATGGTAAATATACGCTTTCCCCTGCGTCTGATTATGTCCACAGAAGTAATGTACCAAAACTTGACCTTCTTTCTTATTTATTATGTTCCACTTGAATTTGCCTGCGGATTTGCAGGTACCTGACCCACTGCCCCATGCCTCCCCTTGAATGATAAAAATAAACTGCAATGGCTTTTGCAAGCAACAAGGAGTGAGGATTCTGAAAGAACCTGCCTAAAAAAAAAATGACAATTTGACTGCAAGACACAAATTTGATTTAGTAGCACTTATAAAAAATCATGGCCAGTTAAAGGTTGAAAAGGAAAGGTAACAAATGTAAAAACTATTTGTAACGCAAGAATACTGCATGATTTTTTTGATTTTTAAATCGAATCCTTCTTTACTGGCACTTTTTTTTTTAAATTCTTTATTTAGATACAACAGGCCAACAGAACGTATCAAAGTCTGAACTGTGAAAATGTAGTCCAACAGAATGAGTGCATTAACATCATAATACCTCAGATCACATTATGTACAAAAAGTGAATACTGCTACAGAATTAAAAAGGAGGCTGGATAGCTAGGTTTTGGCATATCATTGGGAAGGAGGAAAGAAGAAAAGAAGGGAAAAGGACTGGGTAAGGAGGGGAGGGAAAAGTAAAAAAAAAGGGGCGGGAGGACTTTATTTTATTTATAATTCCAAGTAAACAAGCATGCTGGCCTGGATGGTGCTAGTGTGGTCGTCATTTTAACAAATGCCATGTGGGTGATAGGGCAGCTATATGGCTACAGGGCATTAAAAAGCCATTAAGGCTAGCAAAGAATGTAATGCAGTGCAATATGCATTGCATTACATCCAGTGGAGCACAGGGGAGACACAAATGGTCTAAAGAGAACCTGTCACCAAAAAAAGAATCACATAGGTGAAGATTTTTTTTTGATATTGTAAAAAATAAAAGTTACACACAAGCACATAAATCCAGCCACTTCCCCCCAAAAAATGTGAGGCCCCCCCTACCCCTACACACGTACAAACATAAACGCACATGGCGGAGCGCCTATGCCTGGAGAAGGTGATTGTGATACACATGTTATATATCGCCACACATGCCGGAATGAGAGCATTAATTCTAGCACCAGACCTCCTCAGTAATGCTAAACTGTGGACTTATAACAGGGCTTTTAAAACATTGCCTATGGAAAATATACGGTACAAACATATGTAAGGTTTGAGATGTTGGGTTCAATTTTTATATTTTATCAAAAAATAAGGTAATTTATTGTGTTTTGTGCCCACTAAAACTAACTTTTAATGTGTTTAACTGAAATGTTGGGTTTCCTAGACCTTTGCAGTAATATAGAACTACCACCATTTTAGTTTCTAGAGTGTCTGCTTTCAGAAAATATATGTAATCCTCAGGCCTAAAATTATTTTTTAACATGTGCAAAAAACAGCTCTGGCTGCGAAAGGGTCAACGGATAAATTCACCTCCAGGAACATGTTATATGTTCCACCCATAAGATTTGTTAGTTAAAAAAAAACTGGCTGTTAGCCGTCTCCTAGATTCAAAGCAAATCTGTCAAATCCTGATGTATTTAATGTGTGATGACACATTTGTACAGAAACTTAAACATGTCTCTCTTGTACTAGGAAGGAACTGTACAGAAACTTAGATTGTATTAGTTACCTGTGCCTTCATTTCATGGTGTTAATTCTAAAGCAAAAACAGAACAAGGTGACAGCGAACAGTTTTTTTTTTTTTTTTTAATAGGATTAGTAGAGGCAACAGTACTTGAAATCTCACACGGCAGATATACAACTGTGAGACTGTATGCACAGGCGTGCCTAGGCACACTCGCAAGTGTACTGCTATTTTTCAGGAGGTGTTCAAGAGTTTTAGGGTACTACTTAGACACAACACAATACTTCTATATATTCACTTTGAGTTTAGCTACACTTTAACCAACCAAAACACAAAAGGAAAAAGGCTACATTCAGCAAGATTTAATTAATTTCTATTTTTAAGATTACATGGTTATAACTTATAATAATTTTAAACAGAGGAAACTAAAATATAACTAGCATGGTACCATGTTTCTCATTGCGATGCTTAGTGTCTGAATAGGTTCTTTGAATATTTATCATATGCATGCATTTGATATTGTAAATTGAAACCGGTCCTCCATAATCAGTCATGTCTCTCTGCGAGACTTGGATTTCTATTTGCTGTTATCCTTTTCTCCATGAAGCCTGATACCTTTTGTCTTATCTATGTGGTCATCTGGATGCATAATGTTTAAAAGCCGGTTGTATTTTCTAGGGATACACTTAGAAGAAGCTTAGAAGAACACGCTTATGCATACAGAGCACATCCTCTGAACAGGGAAGGTATATTTATAAGGAATAGCTCGGTGTCCTCTGATATTCCTTCGTACAAATGTGCATTTTTATAGGCTTAAAAGGTTACTGGATGTTTTATTTTTGATTTATTGTTTCCAACGACAAAGCTGAATTCATGAAAAAACAAAGTAACCTAAGGTCCATAGATCAGCATGAAAAGAATCTAGCCTGTATTTACCACATTGCAAGAACAGAATATAAAGCAGAATGGAATAAGATTAACATTGAGGAGAATCCTTGAATTTTACGCATGACAAAACTTAACTGCAGAGAAAAAAGGGCAAATTTCACGCACCTTGCAAATGTTACATTTAATTATAGCAGAGAAATCATGCATAGAACTTTCCTGCTCACCACGATTTATAACAAATGGAAAAAAGATGTAAGGTATTTTTAAATCATATGTTGATAAAAATATAACATGTACGGCAGCTTCCAAACGATACTTCAGACAGAGGTGGAATACAATGGTATTTACATAATTACTACTGAGGAAAAATATATTAAAATCAAAAGCAGGTGATACCTTATCACCATGCTTAAAAAACAAAACAAAAAAAACTCTAGGTTTTCTATCATAATTTCAAAAGTCAGTATGTGTAGCACTCAAATGAAATCTCTTTAAAGGCTTCTGGGCAGCCCTACTAGACCTGCAGTGAGTAGTATTAATTTAACAGTCTCAGTTCATTCCAGGACCTCTGCAAGCATGCAGATGAGAACAAAGCCTGAGTCTAAAACAGTGCTGCACTGACACGCTATTTAGCATTACTTGTGCACACTAGGCATTTCCTCCCCCTTAGAGCCAGTTCACACAGGGGCAACTCAGCCGCCTGACAAGTTGCGCTCCGCTCTGTTCAATGGAACTATTCTAATAGGAGCGACTCAAGTTGCTCCAACTTAGAAAAGGGTTCTTGTACGATTTTGGGGGCGACTTGCATTGACTTCAATACAGAAATCATTTTGCAAGTCGCCGTGAGATCGCCTTGCCAAGTTGCCCCCAAAGTCGGCCGCCCCTGTGTGAACCGGCTCTTAGTGTCAAGATGTCAAACAGTTTTTTTGGTGGTTTAAACATACCAAGAAGAATTTCTTAAAACTGGAGCAGACAAATCTGCAGCGGATGTGTATAGCAACCTATCATCATACCGGCCATACGCATTAAATTAATGATGAGCAGCTGCATATGTGCAGCCCTGTGTAAATCACTTCTGACTCGGAGAGAGCGCTCCCAGCATGGTATCCGGCAAGCTCCTGATGCATGTTTGCGAACGGAAGCGTTCCGATCATGTGACTGCTGCGACATCCAATTATAGCAGTCACAAATGCCTGCCTCTGAGCTTTTAGAACTCTTAAAGGGCCGGGAGGCGATCAGCGTGAAGGGGTTAATGGTCTTGAATTCAGCCAATTACATTCAGTGGGCCTGTATACACAGACGCATAAATATTAGTTAACTATCACCGCATTTAAATCAGTAAAAAAAAATTGCACCTCCCTTATATTTAGCATTCTGGGAGCTGGAACGGTTTTTATGCTCACATATACACATTTATAAAGTGCACATTAAAAAGACCAAACTCTGTATACCGTGTTTTTTGGGCAGGATCTTTCTGCCATAAAGAGCCTGCGTCTATACATCGGTATTGCATGCAAGAACCCTTCATTTTTAGCCATAATCAATATTTTTAAGTCTAATATCTGCAATGAAGCAACATTAAATATAAATTAAAAAAAAAGGATTGGCAAAACGTCTCCTGCACTGGTAACGGCAAATCTAATAGTTAAAAATAAAGTGTAGGTCAGGGTTTAATGATTTACCCATATCAGCAATTAAGCAAGGAATAAAGAGAACAAGATGTTTTATCTCTGCTGGGCTGTCATCAAACCACTTGATGTAGCAAGAAAAACAAGCAGCCCATTTCTTTTTAACAAAGCTAGACACTGAAAACATTTCATCGCATTTGTGTCTGGCAATGGAAAAACTTACAGGGGGTTTCACTATACAATACACAGTATGAACACTGCAAGCACTGGCTAAGAAACCTGGGGCGCTTTTCTTCCTTTCTTCTAAAACGCAATTAGAAATACATCTAAAGCAAATGCAGATAAAGGTAACAGAAAAAATTAGCTGCATTCTTGGCCAACCTAACATCATCCAAGGGGGGGGGGGGGGACTGTCAGTTCATCACGAGCACAACTTTGAAACATTTAAGGGATACGGTATATCCTTAGTTTTTTTTTAGTAGGGTGACAGGGTTACTTAAAGTGATATTAAAGTCTTGTGGGTTTTTTTTTGTTAAAAATAACAAACATGTTATACTCACCTGCTCTGTGAAATGGTTTTGCACAGGGCTGCCCAGAACCTCCTCTTCTGGGGTACCCCGCCAGTGCTCCTGGCTCCTCCCTCCTGCCGAGTGCCCCCACAGCAAGCAGCTTGCTATGGGGGCACTCGAGTCGAGCTGTTGCTCTGTTTCCATTCAGATGCAAAGCCACACCTCGGCCTGGCCCTCTCTCTCCTCATTGGTTCACCAACTTTGATTGTGGCTCAGACAATCCAGAGGGAGCGTCTCGGACAGTGGCAATTTTGTTGACTAAATTAATACTATTTTAGTCTACTAAAATACAACTAAAACAACATTTTAGTCAAAAGACTGACTAAAACTAAATTGAATTGAATATCACAACTGCTAAATCTGTGTCTGTAGTGCATGTTCAAACCTTAATACCATAGATAATAAACATGTTATCAGCTTTTTACTCCAGAAGTATATAATGTTGGGCAATTCTAAAGAAATAATGCATTACAATTTAACTAAACCCATTCGATTTTACTCAACTAAAATGTACTGGATATTTTAGTCTCCTGAAACTAAAAACAACTCAGATGACTAAAATACAACTAAAATGGCATTTTTGTCAAAAGACTATAACTAAAAGTAATTCAAAATTTGATGTCAACATTAACACTGGTCCAGGACAGCCGAGTCTCTCGTGCAAAAATCACTGGATCGACATTAGGGGCTCAGGTAAGTATAGGGGGGAGCTGAGGGGCGCTGCTGCGCACAGAAGGTTATCTTAATGCATAGAATGAGCGGTCGCAGAACTGTAATTTTCTAATGAAGTAGGTCAGTTATTACAGCAACCAAATTTTAGTTTTTACTTTACAAATAGAAATAGTATATCACAACATTTTTTTTTCTATACAGTCATCAATTAGGTAGGGGTGAAAAGAATGTAGAATAGGTGTGTCAAATCAAATTGGCACAGTTCCAGCTCAGTATCTTCTTTTATTTTTTATCAATCTGCAAAATATTTTCATAACCATAGAAAAGTTTCACCTTGATTCATTAAACTCAGTGGAGGAAAACAGTGCCTGTGTTCACACTAGATGTGGTGTGAATTCACATTGGAATTGCACCGCATCTAAATCGCAACCTGTCCATGCGAACCGATTGTGGAGTGTATGTTAGGAATGTGCTGCGATTTACATGCAGTGTCTCACACTGCAGCAGTGTGAACCCAGGCTGAAGTGCAAACCACAAGTCCTAGAATTTACTCAAACCAAGACTTCATGTATGTTACCCTATCGTTTTATATTTCTGATATGTGTCTGTTGTACCATGAACTTGTATTAAAAACTATCCTGGTCTTTTTGCTAAAGCATTCTTCGTGTAATATACCTGGTGATCCAGACAGTCCAACTGCTTTTCTGTTTTCATACTGACCACACCAAGGCATGGAAGCACATCAATGCCAGTGTGGTCAGTTTGCTTCTTTGCATTCTATGTGGGAGCACAGCTCTTCACTGCAAAATTCTTTGTATTTAAATAGTATTTTTCACAGATGATTGATATATGATCTTTTATCATTGTTAATTTTCTGTATCAAGTACATGTATCATGTGGCTGTTTTTTCAATTGCAGAGATGCTGTCTTTTCCTGATGAAGACATTCAGTGTAACTCACAAGTCGAAACGCGTTGGACCAGCTATCTCTACATACCCTTGAGCCTTCTTTCGTAGGTTCTTGAGGTGCCTTTGCTAAACACCATTTACTCTTTGTACACATGTACTGTCATCTCATTTATGTACTGTTTTTATGCACCACTGTGTGGTAGATGTATTATGTTATTTGGATATTTTTTTTGTATTTTTTGTATATTAAATCATATATATATTTTTTAAATTTTTGAATTTATCGTTTCATTGCCCACAAATGCTCACAAGATTGCCAATCACTTCAAAAACAAGTTTGGGGGGCATCTCCACTGCACAGACATATATCCCACTTAAGATACCCTGTAAAAAAGCACTCTCAACACTTTCCTTATTTGACCTTGCTACTACCACAAGAGGTCACTAAAGTTTACTCAGAAGCGTGCCTTACCACCTTGTCCCCAGGATCCCGTTCCCTCACATTTACTATGCCCACCCTCTTCTTCTATCCTATGCTCTCTCACACACATCCTTAATCTTTCCCTCTCAACTGGCACCTTCCCCTCCCCTCAAAAACTTGCACGGATTAACCCCATACTTAAAAAAGCCCTCACTGGATCCCACCAGCCTGAACAACTTAAGACCCATCTCCTTGCTTCCATTTGCATCAAAACTTTTAGAAAGCTTAGTCTACAACTGTCTGAGCTCCTACCTCACTGATAACCACCTTCTGGACCCCTTACTACACTCTCACTAATGATCTTACAAAACCAATGGCAACTACTCCATATTCATACTACTAGACCTTTCTCCAGCCTATTATACTTTTGACCAACCCCTCCTCCTCAAAAAACTCCACTCCTTCCAAGACTCTGCCCTCTCCTGGTTTTCCTCCTACCTATCACATCGCTATAACACCGTTTTCCTCTCTCCACTTGCTCTTTCTGTAGGAGAACACCAAGGTTCTGTCCTCTGACCTCCATCATTTACACCTCCTCCCTTTGTCAATTAATAAACTCCTATGGCTTCCGGTACCATCTCTATGCTGGCGACACACAAATCTTTCTCTCTACTCCTCACTCCTTCAGTCTCCTCTCACATTACTAACTTATTAACTGACATCAGCATGTATGTCACACCACTTCAAACAGACTCAATCTTTCTAAAACTGACCTCATACTTTTTCCTCTGGATTGTGACCCACCCCTGACTTCTCCACAACCATCAGTCCCTCCCCTCATGGCAGGGTGCTAGGTGTAATCCTGGACCCTGACCTGTGCTTTCATCCCTAAATCCAATTGCAGTCAAATCTTTTAGAATTCATCTCTAACATCTCCAAAATGGTCCCCTTTTTAATTGTTGAAACCACTAAGCAACTTATTTACTTCCTTGTCATCTCTCGCCTTGACCATTCTAACTCCCTCCTCATTGGCCCATCTCTCTGTAAGCCATACCCTCTTCAGTCTATCACAAATGCCTCTGCCAGACTCTTCCACCATATCAACCTGTCAGTGTCCACCAACCCTTTCAGCCAATCCCTCCACTGGCTTCCTATTGCCCAGCAAATAAAATACAAAACACCAACAATAACATACAAAGCCATTTACAACTCTGCCCCAAACTACATCACCAATCTTCTCTCCAAATATCACCTAAACTGTCATCTCCACTTCTCCCAAGACCTCCTTCTCACCAACTCTCGTCTCCTCTTCCAATGCTTTTCTCCAGGGCTCCACCAGCACCTCTCGCATCCTCTGGAACTCACTACACCAATCTGTCGGTTATCTCCTAGTTGGTCCACTTTTAGGCAAACCTGAAAACTCATCTCTTTAGGGAGGCCTATCCTGCCTTCAGCTAATAACCGAATCTTCTACTTCCTCCATCAGTTCATCCATCACAGTTAGTACCTTTTGCTTCACCAGCTCTCCCCAACAGATTGTAAGCTTGCAGGAGCAGGGCCCCCCTAACCCTCTTGTAATGAATTGTAATGTTGCTGTATTGTCTCCCTTTATATTGTAAAGTGCTGCGCAAACTAATGTCGCTATATACATCCTAAATAATTCCAGTGAAACTGTCCTCACAAAATAAAAAATAGTGTTAAGCACAAATGTATCTTTTTGATTAAGTAGTTTTGGAACTTGCAGTAACCTTTACAAAAATAGAGTCCACATATACCTACATAAAACCTTTTCCAACTAATACAATCTCATCCCTTGCATTCTGTTATCACTTCAGTTTTTGTTTTTTGCTGTGAATGACAAACAAATGTTGAGGTCTTGTCACACCTCACTGCTTCATTACTGTCCGTTGCCACCAAATATAAAAGTGCAAGACATTTGTAAATGTCATCACATTTCATGAAGACAAATGTACTCGAGACTTATCTGCCGATAGTCCATAACCTACACGTGTTCATCTTCACGGTTAGTTCAATGTACAAATCTAGCAACAACCAACATTTTTTGGTTCATTACTATAGGTATGCAAAAAAAAAAGAACTTGACATTCAAATTCAAAGCCAGCAAGTTAAAACTATTTTAGTCACATATTTTAGACTGCTACAATAAAATATAATTGTTGGTACTCCATGGTTAAAAAAAAAAAACCTGAGTGTGTTTGCTAGATGTGAGCAAAGAATTGAACTGGTGGTTAGCGAAAAGATAAAAGACAAACACCTAAGATTATAGAAAGAATTTAGAAATGAAGAGTTGAATAAAAGAGAATAGAAAGACGAGCATTTCACAATATTAAATGTAAACACTTGAAGTTAAACTTACCTCAAACTCTGCATGCCTGTGTATTTCTTCTGCTCGCTGTCTACTCAGGATAAATTCAGCTTCGTTTGCTACCCTTACCAGGTGGTCTTTCATAGTTTGGCTCAGCAGTCTAGGCAAAAATATTTTAAATTAATTAAAAGCATGCTCTATACTGTAGGCAATGCCCTTATATACAAAGCTCATCTTGCTTATATTTTTATGCATTTAACAAATACCAATTCTTGCTGGGTTCAAAGCTTATATCATACTGTATTATTTCTCACTTTTTCTGCCAATGCCTTAGCCAACAGAAACCCTATGCAGGTTCAGTCAACTGCTTCAATATTTTGAAGAGACTGCATAATTGGTACATAATAACCCTTTGTCTGTAAATAAAAACAAAAGGAGTTTGAGGAAGAGTAAAATAAAGTGGACTAGCCAATATATTGAGAGAGACCAATGAACATTTAGCAGTGATATGCAAGAAAAGGATTTTACAGGAAGGTCAAAAATGCCCTTCTTTAAATCTTGACCATAGCACACTCAGTAGTACAACTAAGGGTTAGTCAACACAGCAAACTATGTTACTTCACAAAAGTGTGAAGAGAGGACCAACAGGATCCAAAGATTGGATAGAGGCAGTGGCAGAAAGGTAAACTCACACTTCACAAACCACATCTAAACAATGCAGAGTTGCCTCTTTGGGGTGCTTAGAAGCAGGGCACAAAAAACAAAAATAGTAGGACAATGTCCCTTTTAGAACCTTTTCACCCTAGAGCACTTTTAACCCCTGCTAGCAGCCAAGGAAAAGGTTAATAGCACCCACACCGCCTCAAAGATGCTGCTTGCAGGACTTTTTTCCTATCCTGCAAGCGCACTGCCCCATTGTGAAAGCACTTGGGCTCACCCCCAACTGCCCAAGACAGGGACCTGTTGACCAGTGACTACCCCTACAACGGAAGGGGCAAAGCCCGAGAACCACCACAACAGGTAACAGGCACGTTTCCTGGGGAAAGACCACACTACTTTGCCTTCAGGCTATACCCTCTCCTCCACTGAGAGGGTCTACTAGAACTATAATGATTTGGATCACCCCTGTCCTGAACCTATAGAGCAGAGGTGTCAAACTCAATTTCATTGCCGGCCACATGAGTATTATGGTTGCAGGAACTCAACCAGTACCCTCCCCCCCTGCCCACGCCACAATCCCGCTGAACCACATTAAATAGGTGTGGCTACGTTTCATCAACAGTAGGAGGATCCTAAAGGGGCAATAAATACCGGACGTATTTTATGTGCAGAGTTTAGGGATGCCTTGTGTTTGACATGTGCTGTAGAGCACTCTGCAACTAACTAAACCACGATATACTATAGTACAGAGGGTGAGTGCCTTAGGCCTCGTACACATGATAGGTTAACCAGAGGACAGCGGTCTGATGGACCGTTTTCATCGGTCAAAACCGATCGTGTGTGGGCCCCATAGGTTATTTAACCATCGGTTAAAAAAAAGCCGATGGGAAAAAAACGATTGTTGGTAGGCACAACCATCGGTTAAAAATCCACACATGAACAGAATCAAGTCGACGCATGCTTGGAAGCATTGAACTTCTTTTTTTTCAGCACATCGTTGTGTTTTACGTCACCGCGTTCTGACACGATCAGTCCATCAGACCGTTCTTATCAGATGGACTGATCGTGTGTACGAGGCTTTAGAGTCCAGTGTTGAAAGACAGCGTTGCAGGCCAGCCAGTTTCCATTTCGGAAAATTTCTTGTAGCTGGGTCCACATACAGGGTCAAAGAACTGCCAAGGGGCAACTGATCCACAAGCTGCCTCATCAATGTTGATGCAGCCAGGTGGAGCAGGGTTTCTCTGTAAAAAAAAAAACAAGCTAAATCTTTAATCTTCCAGTATGTTAAGACACAGTGAGGCATGTAATGGGCACAGTGAGATTTGAAAAAGCTGAATAAAGCATGTTCCCGTCAGCGTTATTTCCTGTCAGTGGTTATTCTGGCTACCCCTCAGCTTCCAGACAGACTAGTAGGAAGGGGGTCGTCTTATAAGACGAGTATATCCTAAAACCCAAATTTTAGCTGGAAAATTAGGGGGTCGTCTTATACGCCAGCAAATACGGTATTTGTCCTCACAAAGTTCTTAATAAAGTCCAGGCACTCCTTGCCTACCACTAATCACCCAGTAGGTACAGGGCAGAATTGTATAACAACCCAACACATTTTATGTGAAGTTCTACAATTCTAATGCATCGTAGTAGTTTAACATCAGATAAATAAAAACAAGGGTTGTAGCAGATCATTAGAGAAAAAATATTTTTTTAAGATTCACTGCAATTTTTGTAAGCCATACTTTGGTTATCCCCTTAAATTATCCACTCCTATAAAAAAAAATCCAGTTTGCACTCTGGAGTTTTACCAGTTATTAGATTTCTTGGGGATGTCCGACAAAAAGAAACCTAAAACAATTGACTTAACTAATAGTACCACTAGTATCAAGTAAACTGTTGGGGGGGTTTAATAAAACTGGAGTGCAGTTCTGCTTAGAAACCAATCATCTTCAAGGTTTTATTGTCAAAGTTTAGCAAGCTTACGGGGTAGCTACCATGCACAGCTGTACCAGATTGTGAGTGCTCCGGTTTTGGTAAATCTACCCCGTGTGTGTCCGATTATGAAATCATACTTTGGAGAGTCCCCAATTTTCCATCTTGAACAAAGGCTAGCAAACTACACACACTAAAATAAATCAGATACGTTAAACCTTGCTGAGGCTATTGAATCCAGAGAGCCTGTGATAGTGGCTTTTAGAATACCTGAACAGTGGCTTTATAGGCTCTTTCGATTCTTCGCTCAAAGGATAAGGGGCAGAAAGTTGCTGACAGGGCCACTTATGAAGTGAAATTATATTAATTCATGTCAACAACTCTGCTTTTTATTTATAATCTACTTGCCCTCCTTTGATTTTGTGGCGAAAAAATAAAAAAATAAGCTAAGGGACAGAGGAAGTAGGTTGTGTATGAGTTGGAAGAAATGATTGCCGTTTATATTACAGCTTTTACACCAATTATAATTATGTAGATATGTTCTACTGATGGCTATTTTTAAAAGGCACAGTCTGATATCTATGCAAATGAAATAATCAATGTCCAAAAAAAAAACAGCCCCCCTACAAACAGGGTCAACAGAGAACACCCCCACAAAACAGGAAAAAAAAAAACAGTACAGACATAGGCAGTGTAACTGAACACCCTTGTTACTGGCTAGGTGACCTCTGGGATCAAGGTATATAGAAAATGCCCCTGTAATCAGTCACCTGAAGCTAGTATGAAATAAAGGCTTATGCATTTCATTTGTCTTTCAAGCCAAAAGGTTAAACTCAACAAGGCAGGAGAGTAAGGATTACTTGATCTAGGCTTGTGCTTTAATGCCACACAAATGTGTTGAAAAAAATTGAAGAATCAACTAAAAACACACCTAAACCAATTTCAACATTTTAAATTAAATTTATATGACAAATATTACAGCCCTTAAAAAAAAACAAGGTTACTAATCATATTTATCACCACCTTTTGCTGATTTTTACTATTGTAAGCAGACTACCGTTTTGTCATCTACTACGAAGCAATCTCTTCTTTTCAGTTTTATTTCACATGCATTTAAAGTATCTCACAAAAGTGAGTACGCCACTCTCATTTTTGTAAATATTTAATTACTGTATATCTTTTCATGTGACGACACTGAAGAAATTACACTTTGCTACAATGTAAAGTAGTGAGTGTACAGCTTGTATAACAGTGTAAATTTGCTGTCCCCCTCAAAATAACTCAACACACAGCGACTAATGTCTAAACTGCTGGCAACAAAAGTGAGTACCTCTAAGTGAAAATGTCCAAATTAAGCCCAAAAAAACATTTTCCCTCCCCGATGATATGTGACTCGTTAGGTGTACAAGGTCTCAGGTGTGAATGGGGAACAGGTGTGTTAAATTTGGTGTTATCGCTCTCACTCTCTTATACTTGTCACTGGAAGTGACAAGGAACCTCATGGCAAAGATCTGAAAAAAAGATTTGCTGCTTTACATAAAGATTGCCTAGGCTATAAGAAGATTGCCAATACCCTGAAACTGAGCTGCAGCAGGTGGCTAAGACCATACAGTGGTTTAACATGACAGATTCCACTCAGAACAGGCCTAGTCATGGTCGGCCAAAGAAGTTGAGTGCACATGCTCAGTATCATATCAGAGGTTGTCGTTGGGAAATAGACGTATGAGTGTTGTCAACATTGCTGCCGAGGTTGAAGGGGTGGGGGGGGTCAGCGTGTCAGTGCTCAGACCATATGCTGCACACTGCATCACATTGGTCTGCATGGCTGTCGTCCCAGAAGGAAGCCTCTTCTAAAGATGATGAATAAGAAAGCCTTCAGTTTGCTAAAGCCAAGCAGACTAAGGGCATGGATTACTGGAACCATGTCCTGTGGTATGATGAGACCAAGATAAACTTATTTGGTTCAAATGGTGTTAAGCATCTGTGGCAGCAACCAGGTGAGGAGTACAAAGACAAGTGTGTCTTGCCTACAATCAAGCATTGTGGTGGGAGTGTCATGGTCTGGGGATTCATGAGTGCTGCCGGCACCGGGCAGCTACAGTTCATTGAGGACACCATGAATGACAACATGTACGGTGACATACTGAAGCAGCGCATGATCCCCTCCCTTCAGAGACTGGGCCACAGCGCAGTATTGCAACATGATAACGACCCCAAACACACCTCCAGGATGACCACTGCCTTGATAAAGAAGCTGAGGGTAAAGTTGATGGACTGGCCAAGCATGTCTCCAGACCTAAACCCTATTGAGCATCTGTGGCGCATCCTCAAATGGAAGGTGGAGGAGCACAAGGTCTCTAACATCCACCAGCTCTGTGATGTCGTCATGGAGGAGTGG
Source organism: Rana temporaria (assembly GCF_905171775.1). Classification (NCBI taxonomy): domain Eukaryota; kingdom Metazoa; phylum Chordata; class Amphibia; order Anura; family Ranidae; genus Rana; species Rana temporaria. Next base: position 523,992,639 of record NC_053489.1, read on the forward strand.
AAGAGGACTCCAGTGGAAACCTGTGAATCTCTGCTGAACTCCATGTCCAAGAGGATTAATGCAGTGCTGGAAAATAATGGTGGCCACATAAATTATTGAAACTTTGGGCCCAATTTGGAAATGTTCAATTAGGGGTGTACTCACTTTTGTTGCCAGCCGTTTAGACATCAATGGCTGTGGTGTGGAGTTATTTTGAGGGGGCTGCAAATTTACACTGTTATAAAAAGCTGTACACTCAGTACTTTACATTGCAGCAAAGTGTAATTTCTTCAGTGTTGTCACATGAAAACTTATAATAAAATATTTACAAAAATGTGAGGGTTGTACTCACTTTTTGAGATACTGTATGTATAATTTGCCACATTTGCAAGCAAATCAAGATGTTTAGCAAATGTTACACATACATGAATTGTGAAAAACTATTAAGCTTACATTTACAATTTCACCATTTAAAGGCGACAGCTAGTCCCTCTGACTCCCCCAACATACTGTAGATAGATTAACCCTGTATACTTGGATTAGAGCCCAAAAAAGTATCATTATAGGATCAAAATTGGTGGATGGAATCATCTGCTATCCTTTCTTTCAGGCTCCATGCACAATGGGCTTTGGAGTAAAAAACTTCCATATAGAGCATTTTTTGTTTAGACGAGTTTAGGAGAGTTTAACGTTTTTTCTGCCTCCAAGCTCCAATCAGAAACGCGAATGAGAAGGTTTTTTTTTCTGCCTCTAAACATTAAACTCAAAATATGCCTCTTAACGTCCTAATGTGTATGGACACATAGGATAACATTGAGCTGCTTCTACAGGCAGAACACAAAACTCCTGTAGAAGCAAAGTTTTTTAAGCCAATGTGCATGGAGCCTTAGACACTATTGCATCTTTGATTAACCAAGCAGTACTTACACAAATTATGAACTTTAGCTTTGTTTGCCATCTATAAAACTGTATCAGTTGCTTTGTGTGCAGTAATTCAGCAATTATTTTCGGCAACGAGATTTTCTTTAACTCCTATTGCTGAAAATAAAAATCCTTACTGTATGGCAAATAATGCATGTGTTATGTTATGGTTCAGTGAAGAAGGCTTTATGTTGGATACTTGTGCACTCTTTTCATGATGTAAAAAGACAAAGAATTATTTTTCTTTTTACGGAGTGTTCATGCACATGCAACATTCTTTGTGGATTAATGCTGGAAACCTCAAGCCCCAAAGAGTTTTAGCTTTCTACACACAAGTGGGAAGACTGTCCTTCACTGGACCAGAATACAAATTGACCTCTGCTTTTACAAAGATTTCTGGTAAGAAAAAAACATATAACGCACTTTATAGTTAAGCAGTTTCCATTTTTTATTTACCTTCCTTCATTAACTAGTTCAATAAAAGCAAGGCCAGCATTCTTCTGAATAGAATTTTGCCATTCCTGTAAAATAAAACAGACACTGGTCACATTTTCTATTCCTATATGCAAAAGAAATGTCTTAGATTTTAAGTCAATAATGAAAACAGAGTATGAACAGTGATTTTGAAAATGTTTCCTAAAGTGCCACTGTCACGTTGACCACACTTCCACAATGAAACACAGGTACTTATTGACATTAACATTAAATGTGATTTATCCACTAGACCATTTGTAAGCAATGTTTTAGAAAATAGTGTGGTATAATTAGATTGCAAGCTTTGTTAAGGGCTTTCTTTTTTTTAGTCGGACATGGCCGAAGTCCATTTTGCAGCATCTCTGCCCTTTCTGACCGGTCACTGTAAAGCTAGAAGCAGCTCAGACATGCTGCAAAGCCACCAGTCTAGCATCTCCTCCTGAAGACTTATACCTGGAACTCAGAGGTGAGTGATGAGAGTGATTTGTACAGTGTGAGTGTATGTTCTGGGAGGGTAGGCGGAAAGCTTTTATGTGGGGGAATGGGTGTGTGGATAGCTCTGTGCTGGGCATTGGGGGAGTGCTGTGCACTTTAGAGGGGGTTGGGATTGCGGCAATTTTTTGTTAGACACTGGTCTGTGTTACCCACTGCAGCATCCTCACTCCAGCATCCTCATGATATGCAATCTTGATTTCTGCACCCTGTTTGATATGTACATCTGGGCACTGCACAATACACACCCCCTGAGCCTTGTGCCCTGCACCTATTTTCTAAGAAAAAAAAACTGTGGGAAACCCTTCTAAAACTCACATGGGTTTAAATCATACGTTCACCTTTTGTTAAATGTTGCACCCATATTTAGGGTGTAACATGTTACAGACCTACGGGCCTCGTCAGCTCCCCGATGTTGCAGGGGGATCTCCCCCCCCCCCCTCAGAATCTGCCTAAAACGCAGCCAAAAGCATCTTTGTCCACCCGGCCGTGTCACTCATTTACAGAGTTCTGTGAATTAAAAACTACAAGATTGAGCAGCCTTTGCGGCTGTCGGTTTGTAGTTCTCAATTAACTACCATGGCGCCGTTGGGCGCTGTGGTAGTTTATTGATGCTTCCTGTTAAAGAGAGGATGGCAGCATTTAATAAAAGTGGGTTAATAACCACTTTAATGTTCAACAGTTTGGCCATATGATGTACGGCCACACAGCCTACACAGAGCCTGCAAGAACCCTGCATAACACCCACGCTCTGCTGGTCATGGGTGTAATGCTTTCCAGGCTCCCATTAAAAAAGACAATACATGCACATTTATTTTTTACCTGCAAAAAGATGTGCATTTTTTTTTTTTATAACTCTCTGCTTGTACTTCCGTTGGAGCAGACAATTACTGAGCTGCAGGAAGTGTCATGTTTATTGAGAACTAGTCTCCCTCGGTGGAAGACAGGACTTAGGCCGCGTACACACGATCGATCCATCCGATGAGAATGGTCCGACGGACCATTTCCATCGGTTCACCGCTGAAGCAGACTGATGGCCTGATGTGCGTACACACCATCGTTCCAAAAACCGATCGGGTCAGAACGCTGTGACGTAAAACACACGACGTGCTGAAAAAAACAAAGTTCATTGCTTCCAAGCATGCGTCGACTTGATTCTGAGCATGCGCAGGTTTTGCAACCGATGTTTTTTGTGTACTAACCATCGGTTTGGACCTATCGGACAGCAGTCCATCGGTTCGATTTTAAAGCAAATTCTCTAACTTTTGTCGGAAGGACAAAAGACCGATGGGGCGTACACACGGACGGTTTGGACCGAGGAAACTGAACTTCGGTCCATTTTCATCGGTTTGGACCGATGGTGTGTACGCGGCCTTATAGTTCACTTATTCACAGAGCTCCGTTAATGAATGACGCAGCTTTGCGGGCAGAGCCATTTTTAAATGTGGCCGCAGTTGTGAGGGTAAGAACCCCCACCTGTTGTCACAGAAAAGGGGAGGGGGTGACAAATATGTTACACCCTAAATATGGGTGTAATATTCAGAAGGTGAATTTAGCCTTTAAGAACATCATTCTACTGCAATCCCCTGTAAAAGTATTGTCAGCCTGGATGAGGGAGGGCAAACTCTAGAATACAGGAAGTTCCAAGTTCCATGACTGGAGGAGAGAGCAGAATATTCATCTATTTATGTGCTGCTGCCCTTAAGTGCAGTCAGCAAGCCGAGGGTGAACTCCTTGTAAAGCCATGCTGCTGCTCCTGTGCAGGTTAAGGATCTGGCCTTGCCATCAGCCTTGTACCTCGAACAAAAAAGACTGGCTGAACTAGAATACAATGCGTTTGGCAGGTAAAATTACTCCTATATGGATTTTCACTGCTGTAGCTTCTCTGGAATCTGGATCAAAACCCGAACTGTTTTTTTTTCTGAAACGCAATTGTATATTTTAATATTTTGTAGGGAAATTAAAGCTGAACTCCAGGGACATTTATAAACTACCCTTGTAGAGGGTACTGCAGGGAATAAATGCTATTTTTGGCCTTGGAGAGCATTAAAAGCCATTTTACTTACCTTATTTACCCTCCCCTAACAGCTGGCCCTTCGATGCCCCGGGACATTGAAGGGCCCTTAACGTCCTCACTTACAATGCAGAAGTATTGGTCCAGCATTGTACGTGATGACATCAGAATGTGACCATCGGACGGAACACTAAAAACACTTGAGGGGCATGGAGAGGAGGCTGTGGGAGTAAGGTATAAGGAAAGTAAAACGTTATGTTCCTCTAGACAAAACAAGCATTTAACCCTTACCTCTGTCCAGCGGTATGAGTGAACTTTTACTGTACACCATTGGATTGGAACAAGCGATTTTTAAACTTAAAACAGTAGCTTTGATCGAAGTATTTGGCTCCCTCCCTTTCCCTCACTGCTTGGATGTTCAGCAGATAATGGGCCGCTTACTACAGGGCCAGTATCTGTAACTGGGAGTGCAGGGACATTATAGCTGTAGTGCAGAAGTGAATCATTTAACCCAGTGTGGGGGGAAGAGCCCCACTGCAAGGGCAGTTTTAAAATTCCCCCCCTGAGGTTATCTTTAAGCATAACTGTATTTTTAGCAAAGGACCGAAGTCAGATATTTAGCTTTTGCTAGTTTTACGTAGTAGCCCTGTTTTTGTTTCATTAAATACTTCTTACAAATAAATTAAACAAAACATACACGCAAAGAAAACAAATGCTTCTGCAACAGAATTAAAAAATAAAAAAGTCAAAAAGTGAATGAGCAAATTATCATCTTTCATCATCAACCTAATATTTTATCATGCAAACACCATTCTTTCTTAGAACAATCGCATATTAATGTAGTATACTAAGTGTGTAATATCCTTGGTTATTTGTTTCCCAAAGGAACAAGACAGAAACGCTATAAGAGCCCCAGGCCCACCACTAATGTAGCCATGCAACTGTAAAGCACATTTTAACACTTAAGAATTGAAGGGCTGCAGAGAAGATTCAGCTTCGTCAATATTCTAGGCTGGTCCTAATTGACACACATTTCCTGCAGTACCTTATCCTAGGATTCTACATAAATAGCCCTCTTGAAACACCAAAGTGATATTTCAGGAACTAAAACAGCAAGATAATAAAAATGACAGAGAGGCACATCAGTGGTACAAAAGTGTACATCATACAATTCTGAAAGTCCAAATGAAAACAGAGGGATACTTTATGATTAAAGACAAATAAACTTAGCCATGTACTAGAAGACAGTTTACCATTACTATGCTTTAACATAAATAGTAACGTAAACCAGAGCTCTTGGTCATTTACATGTAATATTGATCATTTTATCTGAAACAAAAGTGACTGTTGATCTGTTAATTGATTTTAGTCTGAAAAGAATCAATCTTTCCTTATTAATTCAAACACACCATATTGTACCTTCCAGGTTATCTAAACTGTTCAATACACAAGTACAATGATGCTTCAAGTACATATATGTCGAGACATATATGCAAATTGAGTTACCATTGCCACTAAAAACAATCTGATACCAGAACCAGATATACAGTATAATGTTTACGATCATAGCCACCCCATTACAAATTGATAGCTTGGGTATATGTTCACAGCCTAGCTCATTTTTGCCTTTCTCCTAACCCAATCTTATGAAAATGGAATTGAGCTTTTGGATGTATCCTGGAGAGCTCAATATATAAAAGCACATGTAAATGGATGATCTAAAACAGAGGCTTATGCAAGTGAATAGGACCCGTTGTCTTAATTTAGCTTTGATTTGTTTTGCCATGTACATGATGGGAGTCCAACTCTAGTGATTAGCTTAGCTTGGGTCTACTGCTAACAGCATCAGCTGCTGTGACCCAGAGGTTTCATGAGCAAAGCCTATACCCTATACTGAGTTGATCTTTTGTCCTTGAAAAAGGACAAATTTTCTTACATCCCAGGGAAGTCCAAGCTGACTATGAGGACAGAGAGTTTGCTACACAGTGAGAAAATTACAATTAAATGTAAATTCTTTCCTATCAGATGCTTTTTGTGCAAAAGCTGGTTATATTTAATGCCATGAAAAAGCAGAGGGGAAATAAAACTCTATTCAAATGCATCCAATCATATTTTAGCTGTTATTATGAAGTACAGCTGACAAGAAATCTGCAAGGAGATATGGCTGGCCTAAGGAGAGTGGCCCTCCACAGGATTCACTCAAAACTCTCTGGGTGCCGTTCTGGCACATTGCTCTCCAGTGAATTTGTTCAGAAAAGAAAATTAATCATCGCACTCCAGGCTGCATCAACATTTGTTTCTATTTTAACAGCAGGGGTCACCTCTAAAAATGTCTTGTGCTAAAAATGCAGTTTTTAGTGCTAAACGTGTCAGAAGTAACCTTTGTTGCAGGTCAAATAGTTACTACAGCCAACAAAGCTATGATTAAAATTTTGGGCTAAAAAGAAATTTAATTGGTTTAAAAGGCAGTGTATTTTTGTATGCAGTTGGTTTACTTAAAGTGGAGTTCCACCCAAAAAAAAAAAAAAGCCATTACTGTGCATGAAAAAAAAAAAATATTTTTTTACTCACCTCTTAATGCCTGTTGCTATGTGGTCCCTTGAAATCTTCCTCCTTCCTCTCCACGGCTCCTTATGTCAATTCCCTCGGCGCCTCTGCTCACTACTGCTCCTGAGAGATGTGTGTCATCATTTCCCAGGAGTCAGTGGGCAGCACAGAGGGCTTTGTTGCCATCACAACGGGGTGGGCACTTCCGACGCCAATGCCCGTTGTGATGGCAACCTGATTAGTTGACAGTGTCCTGTCGAGAAATACCCATTGGATAATGGCTGCTCGGTACTACGCTTGCGCAGGAAAGAGCCGCCGAACACTGGATTCGGCGGCATACAGTGGCTCCATAGTACGCAAGCACTGCGCATGCGCAGTACAGGGTGGGCATTATTCGACAGGGGTTTTTCTCGTCAGAACAACAGCGCTGCAAAAATTACCCAATGCGCATGCACGAGATCAGGCACCATATCCCAGAGCAAAATTAAAACGGCCAAGAAAGGATTAACAAACTTTATTTAAGATAAATCCGGACATCGGGGGACACATTTTACAAAAGACGTGAGTGTTCAAATGCAAAAGTTAAAAGATTCTGAAAGGGTTAAAAAAAAAATTGGAACACCGCTTTAAAGTTAACTTGTCCCCACAGGATCACTTCTACAAATTAGGTCTCCTGTAAAAGAAGCATTTATATACTTACCTATTCAGTGGCCCATATATTAAAAAGTCTCTGTTCTACGCTACAACTATTGTATTGTAGAACACTTACTTACTCACCGGCCAGCTAATATGGTTTCTTCCCACTTACTCGTACATCACTACAGGACATACATGCTACAGGACTCCACAGTCACTAGTGGGGGGAGCAAGAATTACATGGGCCACCTAAAATGTATGCATATAAAGGCTTTATATGCAAGTGACCTTTTGGGTAACAGGGTCACATTAAATCGGATTTCATTGTGACACTCATAGATGAGCTACATGAACCTTCACTAAAATGTAGTGCTAGGATTTAAACATAATATTGGAAAATCAAACCACAGAAATTAAATCTATAAAATTATAGACACAGATTTAAACGTAGCCAAGAAAATGTACAGGGAATAACAAGGTCATATTTGCCCCACATTAGGGATGGAGAGGTGAATGCTGTTATGGCAATATGAAAGAACTTAAAACAAAAAACTCAAACATTTCATCGATAGTTTGCCCTCAATGTCACCACTCTCTCAGCACCACTCCTAAGACACTTTGGTGAACAAAGCAATACAACACACACAGGCATACTTACTAGACATTATCTCAGCTGCTCTGTCAAACAAGCTGTTTTTACCCCCTTCTATATCTAACATCTTAACACCTCTAGAGGGTAATTTAATCTGCTCTGATGTGGCAGATAACAGTAAAACCAGAGGGTGATATCTATTTAAATCAATAGAAATACTCAGCCAAAACATAATAGGCTCAGCAGCAACAAAAACATTAGGGTGCGCTTTAAGTGTACTAGAAATAGAATCGGGATATTATTTTTTTTAGGCTTATAATTTTATTTTTATTAATATTTATAAATTTTAACCCAGAACACCATAGGTCACATTGTTTCTCATCAATTAAGAAAAATATAAAAAATAAAAATAAAATTACTTTATAAGTATATTATTCACTACGAAAATCACGTTAAAAATAATCTCCCATTAAAACAGCAAAGCTGGGTGGTAGCTTCTGGCAATCAAATAAAAAAGAAAAATAGAATAAATACTGTATAACCCAAGCAAGTATGCAGGATATCAATGTTGTCAGGCTTTTGTGAGGAAAGCCTAATATTTAGCAAAAGGCCTGTAAGGCATTTTGGTGGTTTGAGCCTGTAATGTGCATTAAAAACCCAGCCGCTTAGGTGTAGATGGCATTTCTAATTGTTAAACTCAGTATGAGCATATATTTTACTGGCAACTTTGCAAAAAGTCTTACTACCTCTATTTACTACATCAATGAAGTCCACTACAGGTAAATTAGACGATTCAACTTTGATTTTTAAGTGTAAGTTGACCTTTAAAAAAAAAAAAAAAAAAAGGTGAACGCTGTACACTCACCCCACTTGATTTCACTGCCCACACAGCTGGTGCAGGGGTCTGGGGATATGAAAATCATCTTCATCTTTCCCTTGTTTCCTAACAGACCCTGGGACGAATCAGAGCGATTCTGATTGGTCAAAGTGGTCAGGTGCCATTACATAACTAATCAGAATCACTGGATTGCATCCAATTCGCAACAGCAGGAGATTGTGACCGGCTCTCTATGGAGCCAGTTCACATATCTCCGCTGTGGCTTGGTGCAAATTTGCAAAGAAGCCCTGTGCATCTTTTGGTCCATTTCAGGTCTGAATTCAGCCCATAATTTAGACCTGAAACAGTGAACGAGGATGCACAGGACCCCTGATGTGAGCCGCATCGGCATTAGGTGTGAACTGAGCCTGAAAGGGTAAGGAGGGTTTATAGTAAAAGCATTTTTTTTTTTTTAAAGTTTAACTTACAATTTAAGGCTGAGAGATTATGTCACAAGTATGGACTCCAATCCAATCTGAGCCAACATTTCAACGTTAAATCAGAGAGAATAGTTGGGCAAAAGTTATTTTTTATCCCTAAAGCCTGGTAAACACTATCAGATTGTTGGCCAACCGAGCCTCTGGTTTTTGCTTTCAGGGCATGTGCCTGGATCTTGTCTTGCATACTAATGGCACACAATTGTCGGCCAACAAACATGAACGTAGTGACGTACTACGAGGAATTCCAGATCTCGAGTGCCACCCTTTGGGCCCCTTCTGCTAATTTTATGTTTGGTGAGCAATGATTCAGAGAATGCGTGTTTGTACTTTCAACTTTTGTGTGACGAACTTGTGTAATGTCACCCAAGACAACCCCCTGCCAACAGACTGATCATGTGTACGAGTCTTAAGACTAAAAAGCTTTTTTCAATACCTGGATAATTTGTTTGGCATACGTACACTTGCACATACTGTAGCATATAAAATAGTACCAATATATCATTATATAAAACGTCAAACGGTAAATACTGTATACCAGGCATGTCCAAAGTCTGGCCCTTGGGGCCAATAGCAGCCTGGTTTCAGATGGCCCACCTGGTGATCTTGACATATATATCTTTTGTGGCCCCCAACGAATCCCTGAGCACCTGGGGCCACAATAGATAGTATGCTGGCTGCCTTGGAGGGGACGGGACGAGTGCTGTGCATACAGGAAAGTATTTCCTGTGTAAAAAGGAAGTCCCATCCCCTGCGCTGCCATTGGACAACTGTTCTGTCCATCACAGCAGGCGGGACTTTCAATTAAAGAGGCCGTCGAGAAAACAGGAGTGAAGGTGCGTGTTATAAGACGATAAATACGGTATATCCAAATAACACGCCCAAGCTCATGTCTTCACCACACACAACCACAAAGGCAAGAGAATTTGTGTTGGGCTGTGTATTAGTGCTTGGAGGAACGCACTTAGACTGAATTTTATTGGTTTAAAGAATGTCAGGCAGAATGGTCAGCCCTCAAGCATGTTCACTTCATCAAATCTGTCCCTCTTTGAAAAAAGTTTGGACACCCCTACTGTATCCAGTGTATGTTGGTACATTAAAAAAATATTATTTTAAGAATTTGGAAAAGTGCATATTACTGTAGTTAATCTCTGAATACACATAATTTGGCATGGATATCTAGCCCAAGTTCAAAAAAATTGTTAAGTGATATCATAGCGACGTACAATTCCTTCTCCTTATGTTCACGCTGCAGTTACCCAATAAGCAATAGTAAAATAAAAAAATATATATTTTGATTTTCCTACTTCATAGCAGAAGGTTACACAGATTGGAAGCTTAATAATTTTTGAGCAATTATACAGTCATGTGAAAAATAAGTGCACCTCATAGAAACCGTTGACTTATTTTATATATTTGAATGTCAAACATTACATCTTTATTCAATTAGTGCCTACAGATAAAGGTAATACACCTTTAAAAACAAAATGACACATCACATTAATTGTCATGATCTAAAAACAGAAGGGATGAAAAAGCAGATTTGTCATATTACCTGTATGTACCACCACTTCAAATCCATTACTTTAGAATTCGGAATTACAGATTAGGTGCCAATGATTGGGGGGGGGGGAGTATGCAGGTAGGACCTTGGATCTCTAGGGTCTGATGTACTCTCCAGCGTTCAAAGCAAAGGGCGTACTTACTTTTTCAACGGTACACTATTACAGCTTTTTGTTTATTTCTTTTTTATAAATTATTTAAAAGGCAGATTTTCTGGTGTCCCTAACCAAGTATATCACCTTTATCTTTAGGCACCGTTTAAAGATCTAATGTTTGCCTGTTCAAATATGTTGAAAAAGTCAATATATAACAATATGTTCCTCTGGTATAATATGTGAAAAATAAGTCCACTTAGAAAAAGTCACAGTGTTTTCTATGAATACATCCACTTGTAAGATTTACCTTTTTTTTATATGTGCTTCATCAAACACAGCATGAGAGATTTACTAAAACTGGAGCACTCTGGTGCAGCTGTACATGGTAGCCAATCCGCAGCCAACTTCAGCTTGTTTAATAAAGCTTTGGTAATAAAACCTGGAAGCCGATTGGTTTTGTTACACCACTGCACCAGATTCTGTGTGCACCAGTTTTAGTAAATCTTGCCCAGGGTCACCACCATACCAGTACTTTTCAAGGAGGTATATTTAAGCCTAGATTCACACTTGTGCAATCGCATACATCGCATGTAAGACAGTCCTCAAGTGGAGAAAATATGGCACAACAGTGACATTTCCAAGAATTGGACGTCCCTCCAAAATTGATAAGTCAAGAAGAAAACTGGTCAGAGAGGCTGCAAAGAGGCCTACAGCAATATCTGGAAACTACTGGCTGTGTGGTACACATGACAAAAATCTCCTGTATTCTTCATATGTCTGGGCCACAGGGTAGAGTGGCAAGATGGAAGCCTTTTCTTACGAAGAAAAAAACATCTGAGCCTGGCTACATTTTGCAAAAACACATCTGAAGTCTCCCAAAGGCATGTGGGAAAATGTGTTATGGTCTGATGAAACCAAGGTTGAACTTTTTTGGATATAATTCCAAAAGATAGGTTTGGCGCAAAAACACTGCACATCACCAAAAGAAAACCATGCCCACAATGAAGCATGGTGGTGACACAATCATGCTTTTGGGCAGTTTTTCTTCAGCTGGAACAGGGGACTTCGTCAAGGTAGAGGGAATTATGAACAGTTCCAAATACCAGTCAATATTGGCACAAAACCGTCAGGCTTCTGCTAGAAAGTTGAACATGAACAGGAACTTCATCTTTCAGCATGACAACGACCCAACGCATACATCCAAATCAACAAAGGAATGGTTTCACCAGAAGATTAAAGTTTTGGAATGACCCAGCCAGAGCCCAGACCTGAATCAATTTGAAAAGCTGTGGGATGATATGAAGAAGGCTGTTCACAGGAGATGCCCTCGCAATCTGATATGGAGTGTTTTTGCAAAGAGTGGGCCAAGTCAAGATGTGCAATGCTGATAGACTCATACACAAAAAGACTGAGTGCTGTAATAAGATCAAAAGGTGCTTCAAAAAAAGTATTAGTTTATGCAACCATATTATTTTAGTTTATTTTTACTTCCCTCCAGATTTCAGTTTGTGTGTAGACTTTTTATATCCATTGTAACGCTAGGTTTCCACTATTGCGACAAGAAAGTCGCGCAATTTTGATGAGACTTGAAGAAATGCCTGTGAATTCTTGAGGTCTAAGTCACATCAAAGTTGGACCAAAGTAGTGAAGGGACTACTTTGAAGTCGCACAGATAAGAACTGTACTCATTGGAAATCATGGGGTACGACTTGCCATGCAATTTTGCAGTCTAAAGTCGCATGACAAGTTGCACTAGTGGAAACGTATCCTAACTGTTGTCACTGGCAACAATGCTGGGGATTATTACTGCTGTCACTGTCGCTAATGCTTATTGCTGCGATTGACACAAATTCTGGGGGCTATCGTGGCAATTTACACTAGTGCTGGTAGATTTTACTGCAGGGACTGACACTAAAACTGGGGACAACATTGCAGTCACTGACACAAATGCTGGGTGTTCTTTTTTACTCTGTCCACTGACATCAGTCCTGGGAGTTACATCTGTACATGAGCACTTCAGGACACATTTAAAATTAAGCAGGCATTACATGAAGGCTGAACATTCTTTTTTACTTAAAATTCTCAACGCTTGTGTTTGATTACATATAAAATAATTCCACATGTTTTACAAATATTTGAAAATTGCATTGCTAAGTACACTCATACAATTAGATGCATGTTGAATTGATAACGAAACATGCAAGTTTACACAGCAGAACATAACCAAATATATGACATATCAGGTCATCGGTAACAGTACTCCAAGTCTAAGGGGACTTTTTTTTCATGTGTCCAATTCAAGTCCTTCTTCCAATCAATACTAGAGTTTGGTTTCAAGAGGGGGGGTAATAAAAACTGCTTAAAATCCACCATCTACAAACCCAGAACAGATGATGGTCATTAGGATTTTGTTACCATCATGTATGGTGAGGCTGTATAAAATGTATCCTATTAGTACTTGGTCAGTCTGTTTGACAACTGCAGCACTGAAGACAAATGGCAGCTGTTGCCCTCTGAGGTCTGAAGTCATGTCTGCAGGGAGTTACAAACCCAAGTGGGTAAAAAAAGTATAGCTTGTTCATTAGACACTGCTTCAGGGAAAATGGTCAAAGCACATCAAAGAGCCAATTATTTTCATTATATTGTAAATATATACAAATACACTGCTGCATGTAACACTATAAAACATTGTAAACCAGGAAGACAGATTCTTTCAGTAAGATTCTGCAGGATGTGCACAGTAGCAACATAACTGAAACATGCAGCAATATGCATTTCAGGAATGCTGTTTTATTTTCCAGGCTGAATTAAACTGGTCAGTTTAGTTTGTAGTGACAGTACTACACACACACACACACACACACACACACACAGTTGTGCTCATAAGTTTACATACTCCGTCAAAATTTATGATTTCTTGGCCATTTTTCAGAGAATATGAATGCTAACAAAAACATTTCTTTCACTCATGGTTAATGTTTGGCTGAAGCCATTTATCAATCAAATGGGTTTACTCTTTAAATCATAATCACAACAGAAACTCCCCAAATGACCATGATCAAACATTTACATACCCCAGTTCAAATACCATGTATTGCCCCCTTTAACATCAATGACAGCTTAAAAGTATTTTGTGATATTTGTAGATGAGGCGGTTTATCTTCTCAGATGGTAAAGCTGCCCATTCTTCTTGGCAAAAAGCATCCAGTTCCTGTAAATTCTTGGGCTGTCTTGCATTAACTGTATGTTGATCTTCCCAGAGTGGCTCAATGATATTGAAGTCAGGAGACTGAGAAGACCACTCCAGAACCTTCATTTTACTCTGCTGTAGCCAATGACAGGTCGACTTGGCCTTGTGTTTTGGATCATTGTCATGTTGGAATGTCCATGTCCCATGTGCAGCTTCCTGGCTGATGAATGAAAACGTTCCTCCAGTATTTTTTCATAACATACTGCATTCATCTTGCCATCAATTTTGACCAAATTTCCTGTGTAGCTCATACATCCCCAAAACATCAGCGATCCACCTCCGTTTTTCACAGTAGGAATGGTGTACCTTTCACCATAGGCCTTGTTGACTCCTCTCCAAATGTAGCGGATATGGTTGTGGCCAAAAAGAACAATTTTGGTCTCATCACTCCAAATGACTTTGTACCAGAAGGTTTGAGGTTTGTCTCTGTGCTGCTTGGCGTATTGTAAGCGGGATACTTTGTGGCATTTGTGTAGTAATGGCTTTCTTATAGCGACTCGAACATGCAGCCCATCTTTCTTCAAGTGTCCCCTTATTGTGCATCTTGAAACATCCACACCACATGTTTTCAGAGAGTCCTGTTTGTCATCTGAAATTATTTGTGGCTTTTTCTTTGCATCCCAAACAATTTTCCTGGCTGTAGTGGCTGCTTTCCCCATGACTCAGAATCCAGAAACGTCAGCAGTCCAGAAACTCATTGACCTTTTATACACACACACTAATTACAAGCTAACAGATCACACAGATTCCACCTGTAATGTGACCTATAAGCTGTACAAGTCAATTGAAAAACAAACTGAAATCTTTCAGGGAGGGGAAGTAAAAAATAAAAAAATAAAATAATGTGGTTGCATAAGTGTGCACACCCTCTTATAACTGGGGATGTAGCTGTGTTCAGAATTAAGCAATCACATTCAAACTCGTGTTAAATAGGAGCCAGTACACATCTGCCATCATTTAGAGAGCAAGCCTCTTATTAACCCCAAATACAGTTCTGCTGTTCTAGTAGGTCTTTCCTGACTTTTTAGTTGCATCCTACAGCAAAAGCCAAGGTCCGCAGGAGAGCTTCCAAAGCATCAGAGGGATCTCATTGTTAAAAGGTATCAGTCAGGTGAAGGGTGCAAAATTATTTCCAAGGCATTAGATATACCATGGAACACGGTGAAGACTGTCATCAAATGGAGAAAATATGGCACAACAGTGACATTACAAAGAACTTGACGCCCCTCCAAAATTGATAAAGAGTCAGGGAGGCTGCCAAGAGGCCTACAGCAACATTAAAGGAGATGCAGGAATATCTGACAAGTATTGGCTGTGTGGTACATGTGAAAACAATGTCCCATATTCTTCATATGTCTGGGCTATGGGGTAGAGTGGCAAGACAGAAGACTTTTACAAAGAAAAACATTCATGCAAGGATACATTTTGCAAAAACACATCTGAAGTCTCCAAAAAGCACGTGGGAAAAATGTGTTACGGTCTGATGAAACCAAGGTTGAACATTTTTGGCTATAATTCCAAAATATATGTTTGGCGCAAAAACAATACTGCACATCAACAAAAGAACACCATACCCACAGTGAAGCATGGTGGTGGCAGCATCTTGCTTTGGGGCTGTTTTTCTTCAGCTGGAACAGGGGCTTTAGTCAAGGTAGAGGGAAATTATGACCAGTTCCAAATAGCAGTCAATATAGCACAAAACCTTTAAGCTTCTGCTAGAAAGCTGAACATGAAGAGAAACTTCACCTTTCAATATTAGAACGACCCAAAGCATACATCCAAATCAACAAAGGCATTGCCTTACCAGAAGAAGATTAAAGTTTTGGAACGGCACAGCCAGACCCCAGACTTGATTGAAAATCTGTGGGGTGATCTGAAGAGGGCTGTTCACAGGAGATGCACTCGCAGTCTGAAAGTTTTGGAATGTTTTGGCAAAGAGTGGGCAAATATTGCCAAGTCAGGATGTGCCATGCTGATAGACTCATACCCAAAAAGACTGAGTGCTGTAATACAATCAAAAGGTGCTTCAAACAAAGTATTGGTGTGCACACTTATGCATTCATATTTTTTTATTATTACTTTCTTCCACCTAAAAGATTTCTGTTTGTTGTTCAACCAAATTGTACAGATTATAGGTCACATTAAAGGTGGAAAAAAAATCTGAAATTATTCATCTTGGTCTAATTTTTTTACATCACAAAACCTAACATTTTAACAGGAGTGTGTAGATTTTTTATAAACACTGTATATCAAAATTTTGTTTTTGTCGTTTTGTTCCCTTAATGGATGAAACAGCCTATCACAAAATGCTGACACCAATGTTACCAATATTCATCTCATTTGTTAAAGAAAATTTCTAGGCATTTAACCCTACCCAATAAAAGTTTTCATTGTTTCTTTGGATTTAAAAAAAATAAAATAAAAAAAAAAAACACACATTTTACATTTAAACTCCCTGTTTACTTACCTAAACCCAAAGTCAGTGGAGCACCAGATCCAAAGTCCATCTATTCTTTACTGCAGGGGAGAGCTCCTTTTATGGGTGTCCACGTTGCTGCCTGAGTAACGTGGACACTTTGTATTGGCGGTCTTCTCAGAACACACGTACAGCATAACATCAAGAAGGGGTGACTTAACAGTGTGACATATAAAAAATAAATAAAAAAAGAAGTGCATGCCTACGCAGTCTGTGTAATGCAGCAGGCCCACATTTTTTCCTCAATGCACCAATTTTACACTGCTCTGATGAAAAAAAAATTGCAAAAGCGTGTATGCGTTTATTTATTTTAACGCATTTTTTGGTGGGTATTCTGGAATCCTGACTCCCAGAATGCACCTGTGAAACGTGAACATGCGACTCAAAAAAACACACTTTAAAAATGTGAACCAAAAATGCAGCATTTATAAACGCACAGTATTGCCAGCATATTGGTGTGAAGAGTTGTAAAAGATAAAAAAAAAAAAAGGGAGTACTTTTTTTTAATGTGTTTTTGTTCCGCTTTTTAAACACCAAAAGCACACCAAATACTTATCAGTGTGAAAGGGCCTTTTAGTGACCAGAGTAACGCAGCTCAACGCACCTGATGTAAATAAACCGTTATAAATGTACAAGTCAGGTTTGGGGCACATGCACATCAGAGCAGATGGCCATATACTGCCAAATAAGGAGCATAGACTGTAATCTCTAAGGAGCAGGTCCCTCTGATTCCTACTGTATTAAGGTGCATTGTACCTCAATTTGTAAAGCGCTGCGTAAACTGTTGGCGCTATATAAATTCTGTATAAGAATAATAATAATAATGAAAAGGTTGGCAGTAAGCAAGACTTTACAGATATCCAATTCAAAGATCATTGATTCTTCTCCAAATAATAATATTAAAGGGGTTGTAAAGGCAAAAAAAAAATTCCTAAATAGCTTCCTTTACCTTAGTGCAGTCCTCCTTCACTAACCTCATCCTTTCATTTTGCTTTTAATTGTCCTTATTTCTTCTGAGAAATCCTCACTTCCTGTTCTTTGGTCTCTAACTCCACACAGTAATGCAAGGCTTTCTCCCTGGTGTAGAGTGTCGTGCTCGACCCCTCCCCTGGAATACAGGAGAGTCAGGACGCTCTCTACGTTGCAGATAGAGAAAGGAGCGGTGTGTTAGTGGGCATCCTGACTCTCCTGTAGTCCAAGGAAGGGGTCGAGCATGACACTCCACACCAGGGAGAAAGCCTTGCATTACTGTGTGGAGTTACAGACAGAAGAACAGGAAGTGATGATTTCTCAGAAGAAATAAGGATAAGGACAATTAAAAGCAAAATCGAAGCATGAGGTAAGTGAAGGAGGACTGCACTAAGGTAAAAAAAAGCCATTTAGGAAAAAAAATGTTTACCTTTACAACCCCTATAAACACAATTTGCAAGAGTAAATGCCTTACTGGCTGGATCACCAGGTCAAATGTAAAAAAAAAAAAGCCTAAAAAAGAAAAATTAATGCAGTCACCACATTTAAGGATTGTGGTACCACTCTGACAGCTGAGCAGGGCCAGCTTGCCAAGTGTCAGCTTCAGACTGACAGCTCTCCAGCTCCCTATCATCCTCCACACAGTTCTTTTGTCACAGCGTGGTCCTTATGCTTACCTCTGATACTTGCCATGTAAGAGGATATTTTTCTTATTGATTTAATACATGTTCTTAACACTCCGACCTTCTGTTCTACTTCCATAGTTTGCATCCGATGGATTAATCTGATACTCACAAGCTGCTGCAGAACTGGTTACAACTGCTTCCCAGACATAATTGGACTTTGCGTCTATCTGATTTGATCAAATCTATTTAATTTGATGCGCATTGATGGGGCTGCACTGATAATCAGGGCACTGCCTTGAACTAGGCAAAGAGAACTGTGTCAACAGGCCCAACAACAATGGTCAAAAAGACCCAGTTTCAGGGTGCTCTTGCAAGAACCTTGCGGCCGAAAGCTGTATCCACAGAAGATTGGACATCCACCTGATAGAACAACGTAAGAACAGAGGACCAAGTGGTGGCCTTACAAAGCTGGACTACAGAAGCCGGAAACTGAAATGCCAGAAAACGCTCACCAGTCTAGGGGAATGGGAACATAAAAGTGCAGGAGGAGATTTGTCGTTGAAGATATAAGCTCTAGCAATCATATTTGTATCTGTCAGTATTGTGTGCTTGGAACCAGGGTATCCCCTTTGAGGTCTCGAGGACAGGAAAAATAGAGGATCCATCAGTGCGAGCAAAGCTGGCCAGGCAATAAAGAGAGAGATTTCCTTCGGATGCTTTGTAACAGGGCATAAGGATGGCAGGGCTATGAGGAACTGCCACATACAAGAGAGACACTTCCACTCTTGCAAACATAATAGCAACCAAAAAAACTACTTTGTGGGAAAGGTCATCTAAGGGAATATCTCTGATGGGTTCAAAGGGTGGTTTCTGCAGGGCAGAGGAAACCAAGCACAGTGCCCAAGGACGCACAGGGATCCACATTGGGGGGCAGAAATGAAGTCATGAACATGCCTAATGAACAGACAATAACATTGTGGAGGAGGAACCCTACTCCGATCTTTGGCATCGCACATTTTAACAGTATTAACAGTGCCTCGAGTAGAGTATACATTGAGACGGATGCCTCACTTAACTTTACATAATTAACAGCCAAACAAAGGGAGGGAAAAAAAGAAAAACTGAGGAGGGGGGGGGGGGTGGGACAGGGCCAATGATTGTTTTAGGTCACGGTGGTAACGCTGCACTGTTAGATACTTGGTCCAAATATTTTGATCCCCCTGGTGAGCTGTACCCGAGAAGTGCCCTCATGTAAAATGATCATGACAGGGCACCCACTGACCCAGGCTGAGTGAAGAGCAGCAATTGGGCAGAGCACACACACAACTTGGAGGGACAGGCTGGTGCTCAGAGAGCGCATACTCGGGACACTTTTCTGCGCCCCTCTATGCCACGGCTACATTGACATAGTAGCTATAGAGTTCTCTGTGGTATAGAAAAGTGTTCATTGTATTTTTAATAGTAATGATGTGTATTTATATATTTGCTCCTATGTTCTGCCGTTTTATTTTTCTAAAATAAAATAAAAATGTTATTTGAAAAAAAATTATAAATAAATCACTGGGGGGCAGCAGGTGAGCAGAGGCATGCCATGTAGAGTTCCCCCATCCTCCTCCTCTCTGAGCTGCGGACGTTTTATGTGTGTGCATGCCGACTGGATGCCGGTCCCTTGTGTGGGATGAATGGATCAGGTAGATTGGGGATGGTGGGAATTTACAGAAGGGTTTTTCATCCAGGGTGACATTTTCTGCCAGGCTGGAATGAGAGGAGGGAGGAAGTTTATCTGAAGTTCCGCTCTTCTACCACTGCTGGGACACCTCACATCCAGGGAGGGGGACACATTCCCACAGACTGGAAATTCCTAATTGCCAACACGCACCCAGAGCTTTCGGTCTGCTGTGTGCTTCATACATTGGGGGGGCTTCAGTGTTTATATAGTACATGGGATGATTGGGGGCAGTATATACAGTTGCAATAAAAAGTATGTGAACCCTTTTGGAATGATATGAATTTCTGCACAAATTGGTCATAAAATGTGATCTGATCTTCATCTAAGTCACAACAATAGACAATCACAGTCTGCTTACACTAATAATACACAAATAATTAAATGTTACCATGTTTTTATTGAACACACCATGTAAACATTCACAGTGCCGGTGGAAAAAGTATGTGAACCCCTAGACTAATGACATCTCCAAGAGCTAATTGGAGTGAGGTGTCAGCCAACTGGAGTCCAATCGATGAGATGAGATTGGAGGTGTTGGTTACAGCTGCCCTGCCCTATAAAAAAACACACACCAGTTCTGGGTTTGCTTTTCACAAGAAGCATTGCCTGATGTGAATGATGCCTCACACAAAAGAGCTCTCAGAAGACCTACAATTAAGAATTGCTGACTTGCATAAAGCTGGAAAGGGTTATAAAAAGTATCTCCAAAAGCCTTGCTGTTCATCAATCCGTAATTAGACAAATTGTCTATAAATGGAGAAAGTTCAACACTGCTGCTACTCTCCCTAGGAGTGGCCGTCCTGTAAAGATGACTGCAAGAGCACAGTGCAGACTGCTCAATGAGGTGAAGAAGAATCCTAGTGTCAGCTAAAGACTTACAAAAGACTCTGGCATATGCCAACATCACTGTTAGCGAATCTATGATACGTAAAACACCAAACAAGAATGGATTTCATGGGAGGATACCACAGAGGGAGCCACTGCTGTCTAAAAAAAAGCATTGCTGCACGTTTACAGTTTGCACAAGAGCACCTGGATGTTCCACAGCAGTACTGGCAAAATATTCTGTGGACAGATGAAACCAAAGTTGAGTTGTTTGGAAGAAACACACAACACTATGTGTGGAGAAAAAGAAGCACAGCACGCAACATCAAAACCTCATCCCAACTGTGAAGTATGGTGGTGGGGGCATCATGGTTTGGGGCTGCTTTGCTGCATCAGGGCCTGGACGGATTGCTATCATCGAAGAAAAAATGAATTCCCAAGTTTATCAAGACATTTTGCAGGAGAACTTAAGGCCATCTGTCCACCAGCTAAAGCTCAACAGAAGATGGGTGTTGCAACAGGACAACGACCCAAAGCATAGAAGTAAATCAACAACAGGATGGCTTAAACAGAAGAAAATACACCTTCTGGAGTGGCCCAGTCAGAGTCCTGACCTCAACCCGATTGAGATGCTGTGGCATGACCTCAAGTGATTCACACCAGACATCCAAGAATATTGCTGAACTGAAACAATTCTGTAAAGAGGAATGATCAAGAATTACTCCTGATCGTTGTGCATGTCTGATCTGCAACTACAGGAAACGTTTGGTTGAAGTTATTGCTGCAAAAGGAGGTTCAACCAGTTAATAAATCCAAGGGTTCACATACTTTTTCCACCTGCACTGTGAATGTTTACATGGTGTGTTCAATAAAAACATGGTAACATGTTGTGTGTCATTAGTTATTAGTTTAAGCAGACTGTGATTGTCTATTGCTGTGACTTGGATGAAGATCAGGTCACATTTTATGACCAATCTGTGCAGAAATCCATATAATTCCAAAAGGGTTCACATACTTTTTATTGCAACTGTAATTTATGGGGTGAATGGGGGTGGGGGGTCAGTATACATCATACATGGGGATCAGTGTATATGGGGGGGGGGGTCCGTGTATATATAGTACATAGGAAGATGGTGGGGAGGGGTGTGTTAGTGTATGTATAATACATGGGGTGATGGGGGTCAGTGTATACATAATATATGGGGGTCAGTATTTATATAATATATGGGGTCAGAGTATATCTAATACATGGAGGCAGGGGTCAGTGTGTATATAATAGATGGGGTGGGGAGTCAGTGTGTAATACATGGGGTAATGGGGGGAATCAGTATATAAAATACATGGGGTGATTTGGAGGGGGGCAGTGGCACATGTGCATTTTAATTGAATGACATCAGTATTTTCTTAAAATACAATAAATGTGCTAAGGGAGTAAGGGGTTTAATATTGTACCAGTGGAAGGGAGTACTAAAAGTATATGGGTTAGGGGGCACAAATCACTTGATTTGCCCCAGGTCCCGACAACCCACGCTACGCCACTGCAATGTACCTATAGTTGAAGAAAATGACAAAAAGCTAATGCCACCTGTGTAACCCAATACATTTGGTTACTTTATTGCTATTTGAGTAGATTGTTAAGGGATTTTTTTTAAAGTGGTTGTAAAGGCAGACGTTTTTTTATTTTAATGCATTAGAATAAAAAAAAACTGTGTGCGGCAGCCAATACACCCCCCCCCCCCCCACACACACACACACACACACTTATATATTTATCTGTGCCCCATCTCTATCCAGCGATGTCCACGAGTGCCTCAACTGTCCGGGATTGGCTGAGACACAGCAGCGGCGCCAAACTCTGTTAGCCAATCAGGAGAGAGGGAGCGGGGCCGTACTGTGGCTCCATGTCTGAACAGATACACAGAGCTTCAGCTCAGCTTGGGGGCACTCAACAGGATGGAGGGGCCAGGAGCACCGAAGGACCAGATAAAAGGAGGCTCTGGGCTGCTCTGTGCAAAACCACTGCACAGAGCAGGCAAGCATAACATTTTCTATTAAAATAACAAACAAGACTTTACAATCACTTTAAGAGCAGTAAGGCCCCTTTCACGCGGTCAGACCGTTCAGGTCCACCGGTCAGTTTTGTTGGCTGACCTGAACGGCCGCTCCATGCATGCCTATGGAGAGTCGGATGTCAGCGGAGACATGTCCGCTAGACGTGGGTGGGTGGGGGGTCCGATCGGGACCCCCCCCCCCCCGGTACATGCGGAGGTCTGGTCCGCTCGGGGAGCGATCCGGGACGACGGCGCGGCTATTTGTTTATAGCCGCTCCGCCGCGATCGCTCCCCGGAGCTGAAGAACGGGCTTCCCCGTGCTTCACTGTGTCGGCGCATCGATCGCGTCATCCCCTTTATAGGGAAGACACGATCGATGACTTCATTCATTCCTACAGCCACACCCCCCTACACTAGTAAACACACACAAAGTAAACCCTAACTCATACAGCGCCCCCTGTGGTTAACTCCCAAACTGCAACTGTCATTTTCACAATAAACAATGCAATTTAAATGCATTTTTTGCTGTGAAAATGACAATTGTCCCAAAAATGTGTCAACATTGTCCGAAGTGTCCGCCATAATGTCGCAGTCACGAAAAAAATCGCTGATCGCCGCCATTAAAAATAAAAAAATAAAAATGCAAAAAAACTATCCCCTATTTTGTAAACGCTATAAATTTTGCGCAAACCAACCGATAAACGATTATTGCGTTTTTTTTTACCAAAAATAGGTAGAAGAATACGTATCGGCCTAAACTGAGGAAAAAATATTTTTTTATATATGTTTTTGGGGGATATTTATTACAGCAAAAAGTAAAAAATATTGCATTTTTTTCAAAATTGTCGCTCTATTTTTGTTTATAGCGCAAAAAATAAAAACCGCAGAGGTGATCAAATACCACCAAAAGAAAGCTCTATTTGTGGGGAAAAAAGGACGCCAATTTTGTTTGGGAGCCACGTCGCACGTCCGCGCAATTGTCTGTTAAAGCGACGCAGTCCCGAACTGTAAAAACCCCTTGGGTCTTTAGGCAGCAATATGGTCCGGGGCTTAAGTGGTTAAATGACATTTTTGAAAAACAAAGTTTTTTTCATGCTGAAAAACGATCGTGTGTATGCGGCATAAGACTTATTGAACACAATATGAACCATCAATACTGAGGTTCTAAGGTAGATTAATACTGCCAACAACTGAAAATTCAAAACATAGCAAAAAGTTATAATGTTGCAACTTTTAAAAGAAATGTGGGCCGATATCAAAATTAAGAGATGTAGACACAAAATAGATAAAATAAGATAACATTTAAATTTTTATGTCAGTTGACTGCAGCAGCCTAATTTTCTAGGTATTAGTCAATCCCTTTTTCTGCTCTTACATTTTTGTTAGCACAGGGTACCACCTCCTACGCTTTTCACACTGCATGGGGTAATACAGGCAACTATGTTTTCACACCAAGTTGTTCTTATGGGTCCGCCATTTATAATCTATGATAGGCTTACCTTAGCTTGTGATCTGGGAAACAGAAGGCCACACACTTAAACCCCTTTTATACTATGTTGCTTTACAGGTGCTATAGCACTAAAAAAAGCGCCTGTAAAGCACCTCTCCTTTCACTCCACTTTGAAAGCCTGATGGCTTTCACACTGGAGCGGTGCACTGGCAGGATCCTCAAAAAAGTCCTGCAAGCAGCAACTTTGAGGTGCTGTAGGCAGTTAGCGGGGGTTAAAAGTGTCCCATTTTAACTCTCTTATGGCCGTTAGCGGGGGTTAAAAGCATCCTGCTATCGGCCGAAATGCACCATAAAAACAATGGTAAAGCGCCGCTAAAAATAGCGTAGCTTTACCGCCGATGCCCGGGCACTGCCAGTGTAAAAGTGCCCTTATTTTCCGGTATATTGGCTACTTATAGCAAACATTTAATCCACTTCAACTACGTATCAATATTTTAAACACAGCTAAAGATGGTCCTACAAGTTCAACAAAATACCACTTTCTGGGGATTAATATGCCTTACTCATCCTGTATGGATAAACTTCCAAACTCTTCAATTTCAATTTCACAAACTGATTCCCTTTCAGCCCCGGAAGATTTTACCCCCTTCCAGATCAGAGCATGTTTTACAATTTGGCACTGCGCCGCTTTAACCGACAATTGCGCTGTCAGGCAAAGCAATATTTTTTTACTTTCATCTATAATAAATATCCCCAAAAATGTTTAAAAAAATAAATAAATTTCTTCATCAATTTAGGGCAATATAT
Source organism: Rana temporaria (assembly GCF_905171775.1). Lineage (NCBI taxonomy): Eukaryota > Metazoa > Chordata > Amphibia > Anura > Ranidae > Rana > Rana temporaria. The sequence goes on from NC_053489.1 coordinate 524,017,449, forward strand.
AGTCTTCTACATATTTTTGGTAAAAAAATAAATCACAAATAAGCGTATATTGATTGGTCTGCACAAAAGTTATAGCGTCTACAAACTATGGGAAAGATTTATGCATTTTTTTTTTTTTTTTACTAGTAATGGAGACGCTCTGCGATATTGTGGCGGACAGATTGGACACTTGACACATTTTTGAAACCATTGACATTTATACAGCGATCAGCGCTATAAAAATGCACTGATTACTGTGTAAAGGTCACTGGTAGGGAAGCAGTTAAAACTAGGGGGCGATCAAGGGGTTAAATGCGTGTTCCCTAGATGTGTTCCAACTGTATGGGGATGTGACTGACTGAGGGGAGACATATCGTTGTTCCTACTTAGTAAGAACATAACTATATGTTGTTCCCTCTCCCTGACAGAACAGGGATGTGTGTTTATACACACACAAATCCCCACGCATGCCATGCACAGCTAGGTCCGGGTGCGCCCTCTGGCGGCTCTTAAAGGGTAGAGGGTTTCGCCCAGCAGAGCAATTGTGCCGACATACAGTACATCAGCATGAGCTGGTCGGCAAGCGGTTAAAAACATAAAATAAAAAAACAATTCTTTCACCAACTGGCCAGAAAAATACACCTTATTTATTGCCTGGCGCACAGCCAATCCGATGGCTAAACAATTTACTTTCTACTCGCACCCCCATAAATCTCACTCACAAATAGACAATTTTTTTGTAAACGCTTCAACTCTGGTCAGGATCCAACATTCAAACTATATCCTTGTCAGATCATGCCCCGATTACCATATCACTTGCCCCTTCTGACTCTTAAATCGTGCCACTGGCAGACTATTTTCTTCTTAACCACAGGAAGGTTTTACCCCCTTCATGACCAGGGCATTTTTTTCTATTCCACACTGTGCTTCTTTAATTGGCAATTGCTTGGTCATGCAACACTGAACGCAAATTAAATTTATATATTTTTTTCTTTTGGTGTCAATTGATCACCACTGGGTTTTTTCTTTTTATTTACCAAAAAAAAAAAAGACAGAAAATTTTGAAAAAAATAAATATTGTCTACTTTGTTATAAAACCTATCCAATCAAAAATGTCTCCACAAATGTAATCCAAAATGTATTCTGCTACATGTCTTTGGTAAAACCAAACCGCATTTTTTGGCACACTATACTATACTATAGTTAAGATACGGATCTGTACAGACACTATACTCAGGGCCGATCCGCCCTATAGGCTCACTATGCAAGCCGCTTAGGACCCCGCAAAGCTGTGGAGGGCCCCCCAAATTACTAGAGGCCCCGCCTGGTGAGAAGTTATTTTCGGCTCCTCACCTCGCTGGCTGCATGGGAGAAGAGGTAAGAAGTCAGCACTCCCATGTGACATGTCACTGTCGGCAGCCCCCCCACTTCTCAACTTTAATGTGACATGTCATTTTGATTAGGGCCCCAGGGAGGTCAGGATCGGCACTGACTATACTGTACTAGTAATGGCAGTTATTAACAATTTATAGTGCGACATAGCGTGCCAGAGAGGGACAGTAACTGACACAAATACAGTTATCACGGTCACTAAGGGGCTTATTTACTAAAGCTGGAGAGCGCAAAACCAGGCTCACTTCTGCACAGAAACCAATCAGCATCCAGATTTTATTCCCAAAGCTTAATTAAACAAGCTGGGGTTGGAAGCAGATTGGTTTCTATACACAAGTGAGCCCAATTTTGCACTCTGAAAATCCCCATGTGCCAATTACAGGCCAATAAGCCCTACTGAATTCCGACAAAGATTTTCATTAAACTGATAGATCTCAGACTAAACAAGATGAAGGGAATAGTCAGCTGTAAAAGATGATATCTGAATGATGCCTTTAGCTGGAGGGATCATTCAAAAATACCCACTGAAAGTCAATGACTTCATGTATTTGAGAATGTGTACAAATTAAACCTTTGTTTTTAACCCAAACTGTTAGACAGGATAATTTGGCTGGTTGGCAAGTTGAGCAGGGAATTTTCTTTGGTTTTGAATGACATGTGTCGCCCTTCCATGTGCTTCTTGCTGCGAAGGCCAGTTATAGGTAGGGGCAGTGGCCATTTGTACTGCACTCGCACTACCCTGCTTTTTGACATCTACATAGAGCCCTTAGCAGCATGCATTAAAAAGAATAGTACAATTCATGGTATTCCGCTTCAAAATAGGGAATTTAAAGGGGTTGTAAAGGAAAACATTTATTTTCATAATAAGCATCCTTTACCTGCAGGCATTCCTCTTTTCACTTCCTCATTGTTAGTTTTTGCTCAGAAGTTGCTCTATTTCTTCTCTGTTCTGTTCACTTCCTGCTTGTCCGATTTTACTGACCACCGTGAAGGGAGGCTTTACTGCGGAGGTCAGTAACGTGCTCACCCCCTCCTGGGAACTACATCTGTGTGACAGGACGCTCTCTACGTGTTAGAGACTTCAAGGAGGTGTGAATTATTGGGCAATGTAGTTCTTACATGAACGAGCGATGCAAACCAGGAAGTGAATGAGAGAACAGAAACTAGAATGCCGGAGGTGATATAGATGAAGGAATTTAATAGGTATTTACTTGTTTTTTTAACAGAATCATTACACTATTCTGTCTGTCTACCTTGCAGTCATTAATTTTAGGCAAAACTAATTTTTCCTTTACAAACCCTTTAAGATTTTATTATTTGCTGACAATGGCCTCCTTACGCTTACTCAACTCCATGTCACCCTCCTTAGTCTCCATAAAGAATAAATATTATGGCTCACTCTAGAGCTACAAAATCAATAATACCAAAACAGAGGCTCATCTTAAGATCACTTAACACGACCTAACACTAACATATCCCTATACCTGGAAATCATCAGCTTTGAGATAACTGGGTGTGAAACGGATGCCCACTTTGATGTCTCCCCCTCAATTCCAACATCAAGAAACTTCTGTCTCAATGCAAACCACTTCTGCCCACAAACAATGCCTTGCTTGGCAAGCTGTTAATACAACCCTTTGACATCTGGATTCCTTTTAAATGTAAAATGTTTTTCGGGTCCACATCTAACCACTTTTTCTAAGACATTGCTTGGAAAAAGCCTTATTTTGGAAAATGCCCGAACACCCTTACCTAACGGATCTCAAGTCCAGGATCAGAAACATGCAGAGGATGGAATATATTACAGCCATCATCAATGACTCAGTAGACAAACACACCGAGATATTTTGGAATAGCCCCCATAGCTCATTATTATTATACAGGATTTATATAGTGCCAACAGTTTGTGCAGCGCTTTACATCAGGGAAGACAGTACAGTCACAATATAATTCAATACAGGAGGGATCAGAGGGCCCTGCTCTTTAGAGCTTACAGTCTCATCTTAGTAAAATGTCTTCTGTACCTCCCCCAGGCTCTGGATATCAGGTGTGCGATGCTCAAACCCTAAATGGCACCCAAGGACTCCCGTTCTTTATCTCTCTACCCCCCTCCCCACCCTAGATTGTTTTTTCTGCCTTGTATTATTGCTCTTTTCCACTGACTGACATTTGGACTTCACTATCATTCCACTTGTGATAGTATCTCTTTAGCCACACTTTTACTTCAGTTGAATGTGTTTGATAATGGCACTTGTTTGATTCGCTGGGAAGAGTGGTTCACTCCCAAACCTTGGCTTTTCTCATCTTTGCCTTTTTATTATAAAAAGACACACACACACACATTATATATATATAATGTGTGTGTGTGTGTGTTATTATCCATGTTTTATGACTTATGACAAGCAGACTGACAAAGTTACGGTGTACACTCCTGTTGCCTTACAGACTTGTACGTATTGTTCCACAGTGCCTTACCTCTTTGTTGTAATTCTCTAAAATAATATTCTTAATAAAAATACAGTTAAAAAAAAAAAGACACTTTCTGATAAAACAAGAATGATTTAATATCAGCACGGTTCACAATCACGCTACTTTTTGTCCTTTCTGCATGTTTACCAGACTGTAAGGATAAAGAAATTATGTAGAACCAAGGGCCTTTTATCCCCAGTTTAAGAGAAAAATAACATACATTAACACTGCTTAACTTTGATTTTAATATGACAGCTAAATCTGTCCAGATTTCAAAAGAAAGGCTGCTGTAGAATATTTATTACAGTAACAAATCCTTGAAGTGTTATACAAAATTCATTAGTTTTCCTTAATCAATTCTTGCATCAACATGCACATTAGCCTGTGACAGACTAATTCAAGAAAAGCAATTACAACTCCATACCTTATGTATAAAGACGACATAAAACAACTGTGTTAAACCAGGAAAACACAATCAAAATGCAAAGAAAAACAGATTAGGGGTGATTTATTTCAATTTTTTTTCAACTGAAGTTAATTACAAGAAACTTAATAAAGAGTAAACCATTTAATGTTTCCCAGCATGCAATAGTTTCAGAGGAAAATAAGTAATGTTCTATGCCGCATAAGAATGAGCTACAAAACATTCTACTTCTAAAAATTGGAAGTGTTTTTCCAACATCCTCACATGATCCAAAAAGAAGCAGGAAATGCTTTAACTATTGTATTATGAACACAACACACCACAAGACTGGCATGCATTAGGACTACTGCAAAACTAGGCAACTATAGGGAATAAGCAGTGCAACAAGGTTTACAAGATACATGCATAGGAGGAACACAAGTGCCATTCAGCCAGTAGGCTATCAGTGTCAGGTTAAACAGGTAAATTCAGCCCTCTGCATTGTGCTTACAGTACAGGGGTACTTGTATCCAACCTTTTGGTAAACGCCAAAGTTGAAGTACACTGACCTTTAACTCCACAGTTACTTATTTACTTTTTTTCTAAGCAGCAGCCTCCTTAACAGTTTACGGCCCGTCCAACATTTTTTTTTAGAAATGGCTGTGTGCCTTATTACTGTGCCAACATAGCCTTAAATGGGGCATATGAAGAATTGTTGACGGCATTTTGTCATACCATGCAGTAATCAACTGTGAAATACAGTACATTGAACCTGTTCTTTTAAGTCCAATTAGCTTTTCAAGGTGTCCTGAAGCACTATATTATAACTGTTATACTGGACAAAGTAACAAATGTATTGTATATTCCTCAGTATACAGTGTAAAATTCCCACATTGTAATAGAAGAATTATGTAGCCTCCTAATGTAGGGGCCAGTACACTAAAACACATTTAATTATTGATTGGGTAACATAATACTTGTATGTGAAGGTTACAACGTGTAGTTAAAAAGCAGTTTGATAAGCTCAACTGAGTATATCCTAAAGATCTGGACACACTGACCACTGTGTATATGTTTCATTTTATCCAGTAACTCAGATGTTCAGAGTTGAACAGCCATGTTGTAACAGTAGGGAGCCAAATTAAAACACACTTTTTTGAGCAGTCTCCATATTTAAAGCTTTGTTTCCTGTCAGGAAGAGTTTTCTTTCAATGCATAGCCCAATCAGCAGGGAGCTCCTAGAATTAAGTGCCAGTTGATATTACTTTGTTTTGCATCAACCACCCTTGAGGATAGTGTTCAAAGATTTCACAAAGAGGTCAGAATGGTCTCATCCTTCTGACTAGACTGGCAAGCCACAGGGTGCACCTTTTTCTATGAATTTCACCTTATATAGTTATGTTTTTTGAACCCTAGTGTGCTGGAGTCACTACAGGAAGCCTTGTACTTCAGAAAATGACTGTTTTTATGCCTACATTATGATGTTTTGAGCTCTTAACATCGCTAGCACACGGCTTAAATTTCAGTCTGGTAAAGCTGTCTCTTTACATTAAACTGACAGCTTTAAAGGCACTTAAAATCTATTTCAGAACATAGAGGAGCAGTATGTAAAGTAGAAAGAAAAAAAGTATATACATTTCTAGTAACAAGTACAGGCTGGTAAATACAAGCATTAGATATATACTGCACATATTAATGCAAAGACAGAAAGATGAAAAATAAATCTAATCAGCATTAAGGCAGAGAAATACTGCAGCGCTTGCCGTGTTGTTCATGTATATCAATATCAGCCTGGATATTTCCATAACCATTATTTCTATATGACACCATCATTCTTATAGCAAATGGCACGTGGTAAACCTGAAGTCAATAAGGTAAACAGCATATGCTTTCGGAGAGAAAAGTCAAGAAGTGTCACAGACACAAAAAAAAAAAAAAAAAAATGGCAAGTCTTTTTAGTCAAACGCCACAAAATAACTTTACAACAGTAATTTGTTTTGTAAAGCCAAAGTGAAACATTATCTTTGCATGGAGGGTTAAATGCTGTTTAAAAAGAAAAAAAATGACTTTTGTATTTGATGATTCTTTATCTTTTGTCCCTCCTCAGCAAGCAGCTACAGGTAGTTTAAACGTTTTGCCATAAAACCAGTACTCTTCAGATCATTTTGTATCAAAAGATTAAAATATATATATATATATATATATATATATATATATATATATATATATATATATATATATATATATATATTATAAAAAATCATATTAACTGGGCTTCATTAGCTCCCTGGAACATGACATATTATATACACACACACACATACATACATACATACATACATACATACATACATACATACACAGTTGCACTCATAAGTTTACATACCCTGGCAGAATTTATGATTTCTTGGCAATTTTTTAGAGAATATGAATAGCACAAAAACATTTCTTTCACTCATGGTTAGTGTTTGGCTGAAGCCATTTATTATCAATCAACTGTGTTCACTCTTTAAATCATGACAGCAGAAACTGCCCAAATGACCCTGATCAAAAGTTTACATACCCTGGTGATTTTGGCCTGATAACATGAACACAAATGTGTTTGAATGGCTATTAAAAGGTAATTATCCTCACCTGTGATCCATTTTCTTGTAATTCGTGTGTGTGTATAAAAAGGTCAATGGGTTTCTGGACTCCTGACGGACCCTTGTATCTTTCATGCAGTGCTGCACTGATGTTTCTGGATTCTGAGATATGGGGAAAGCTAAAGAATTGTCAAAGGATCTGCGAGAAAGGATAGTTGAACTGTACAAAACAGGAAAGGGATATAAAAACATATCCAAGGAATTGAGAATGTCAATCAGTAGTGTTCAAACTCCAATCAAGAAGTGGAAAATGAGGGGTTCTGTTGAAACCAAACCACGGTCAAGTAGACCAAATAACATTTCAGCCACAACAGCCAGGAATATTATTCGGGATACAAAGAAAAACCCACAAATAACTTGAGGTAAAATACAGGATTCTCTGAAAACATGTGGTGTGACTGTTTCAAGATGCACAATAAGGATGCACTTAAGAAAGATGGGCTGCATGGTCGAGTCACCAGAAGGAAGTCATTACTACCTTCTGGCACAAAGTCATTTGGAGTGATGAGACCAAAAATTTGCGTTTTGGCAACAACCATAAACGCTACATTGATGAAAGGTACACCATTCCTACTGTGTAACACGGAAGCGGATCGCTGATGTTTTGGGGATGTGTGTGCTACAAAAGGCACAGGAAATTTGGTCAAAATTGATGGCAAGATGAATGCAGTAGATTTACAAAAAATATTGGAGGAAATTTTGCATTCATCAGCCAGGAAGCTGCACATGGGACGTACTTGGACATTCCAACATGACAATGATCCAGAACACAAGGCCAAGTCGACCTGTCATTGGCTAAAGCAGAATAAAGTGAAGGTTCTGGAGTGGCTATCTCAGTCTCCTGACCTCAATATCATTAAGCCACTCTGGGGAGATCTCCAATGTGCAGTTCATGCAAGACAGCCCAAGAATTTAGAGGAACTGGAGGCTTTTTGCCAAGAGGAATGGGCAGCCTTGTACACACGATCAGATTTTCCGACAGGAATTGTGTGATGGATGGCTGTTGGAAAATCTGACCATTTGCATGCTCCATCGGACAATTGTTGTCGGATATTCAGCCAAAAAATGTTGGATCGCATTCTTTAAAAATTTTCAACAAATGTGTGTTGTCAGATTATCCCATTGTGTGTACAGAAGTCCTTTGGAAAAAAATCCAAAGTACAAACACACATGCTCAGAAGAAATGCTAACCATAACACAACAGAAGTTGAACAATGGGTGGCGCTTAAGAGCTGAAAAAACACGTCGTTTTGTGTTTGTTAGCTGACAATTCTTTGCCATTTGTATGCAAGACAAGTTCCTGGCCAACACCTTTCGGACAAAAGTCCTACGCTTTGTCCGCGTAAAATCCGATTGTGTGTACCAGGCTTTAGCATCTGAGAAGATAAAGAGCTTCATCCACAAATACCACAAAAGACTTCAAGCTGTCATTGATGTTAATGGGGCAATACACGGTATTAAGAACTGGGGTATGTAAACCTTTGAACAGGATCATTTGGGTAGTTTTTGTTGTCATTACGATTTAAAAAGTAAAAACCGTTGATTGATAATAAATGGCTTCAGCCAAACCAACCACAAGTGAAAGAAAAGTTTGTGTTATTTTTCATATTCTCTGAAAAATGGCCAAGAAATCAAAAATTCTGCCAGGGTATGTAAAATTATGAGCACAACTGTATATATACACACACACAGTATCTCACAAAAGTGAATTCACCCCTCACATTATTGTAAATATTTTATTACATCTTTTCATGTTGCAACACTGAAGAAAGTAGTGGGTGTACAGCTTGTATAACCGTGTACATTTTCTATCCCTTCAAAATAACTCAAGACACAGCCATTCAGGTCTAATTCACTGGCAACAAAAGTGAGTACCTAAGTAAAAAATTTCCAAATTTGGCACAATTAGCCATTTTCCCTCCCGTGTCATAATGTCTTGGGTGTGAATAGGGAGCAGGTGTGTTAAATTTGGTGTTATCACTCACACTCTCTCATACTGTTCACTGGAAGTTCAACATGGCACCTCATGACAAAGCACTCTGAGGATCTGAAATAAAGAATTGTTGCTATACATAAAGATGGTCTAGGCAATTAGAAGATTACCAGGACCCTGAAACTGAGCTGCAGCACAGTGGCCAATACCACACAGCGGTTTAACAAGACAGGTTTCACGCAGAACAGTCCTCATCATGATCGAGGATCATTGCACGTGTTTAGCGTCATTTCCAGAGCTTGTCTTTGGGAAATGTCTGAGTGCTGCAGAAGTTGAAGGGGTGGGGGATGGATGGTCATCCTGTCAGTGCTCAGACCATAAGCCGCACACTGCATCAAATTGGTCTGCATGGCTGTTGTCCTAGAAGGAAGCCTCTTCTAAAGATGATGCACAAAAAAGCCCACAAACAGTTTGCTTCAGACAAGTAGACTAAAGACATGGATTACTGGAACTATGTTCTGTGGTCTGATGAGACAAAGATAAACTTATTTGGTTCAGATGGTGTCAAGCATGTGTGGCGGCAACCAAGTGAGTACAAAGACAAGTGTATTGTCCCATCTCCCATTCACTAGGGAGATGGGGCCTTTTAGGGAAAAGAAGGGATCTAGCATGCCCTGGCTATTGTTTGTTTTGCTGACAAAAATAGATATATTGATCATTTCTGTTGGCGCAAATAGAAGCCAGGCTCACATTCTTAGGCATAAGAAGATGAAAAAAGGTTTGCAAGAGTCCATAGACTGAAAAATGCAGTCAATTTAGGACAAGACCACCATACGTGGAGAATGTGACCACGATGGCCACAATACCTGAAGCATCGGACTTCATAGTTAGTAATCGCTCAAGAAATCTGGGCACAAACCAGATACACCACGGAAGAAGTAGCTTGTGGCTTTGCCAATTATTTTCACACATTTACCGTATTTAATCGGCGTATACCGTGCACTTTTTTGCCCTTAAAATCAGGGCAAAATCGTGGGTGCGCGATTACGGTAATAACTTTTCATCCATCATTTCCCATTACCCATCTCACTAAATAAAATACTGGTTTCTGTGGACACCCAGCAGTGCAAATTTTGATACATTTAAATCTCTCGTTACATCAGCACTGATTCTGCAACATCTCAGTCCCGCACTATCCTCTATTCTTGAAGTGGATGCTTCAGACAATGCCGGAGATGCCATTCAATCACATCACCAGGATGCCAAGTCACTGCTATAGCCTTTTTCTCAGGAAAAACTCAGTTCCCAGGAAAATAATTATGACATTGGAGAAAGTCACCGAATTTGAACTTGTACAGATCACAAGAATTTGAAGTATCTCTGTACAGCCAAATGTTTGAAACCTCACTGGGCGAGATGGCCCTCGTTTTTCTCATGATTTTCATTTCACATAACCTATAGACTAGACTGAAGAATGGTAAACCTGATGCTCAATCACGTATGTTCACAGGGAAAAAAAAAAGAAAAAAGGAGTCTACTCAGTCGGATACCATTATGTCTCCACAATGATTCCTGCTGCTTCAAGGAGACGTTGTGTCACAACTCAAGCAAGCTTCAAGGGAAAAGGGTCTGCCACAGGACGCCCAGCTGCAAAGACGCTATGGTTTCTTCATGAGCAAAACGTTTTTGGGTCCTCAAGCTTGGGTCAAGTAATCTTGAATCTGTGCCTTGACCACCCCTTGACTGGGCATTTTGGAGTACGCAAGACCTTGAAAATTTTACAGCAGCGCTTTTGGTGGCCTAGCTTGAGGTCAGATTATTAGGACTATGCAAGGACCTGCAAAATATGTAGGTTAAAATAAAATTGATAAAAGTAAAGTCTGGGGCAAAAAATGTTTACCCATTCCTAGCCAGCCTTGGGAAATGATAAGCATGGACTTTATCATTCAACTCCCACCATCTGAAAAATTCACAACCATAATCGATAAGTTATACAAAATGGCATACGTTGTGCCAATGATTAGAACACCATCAGCGGTGGAAACTGCACAGGTATTTAGCAAATGATTAGTAAGGATACATGAGTTTCCTCCAAGCATAACCTCTGATAGAAGGGTTTAGTTTACATCCAAATTCTAGAAAGAATCCTACAAGTCATTTAAGCTTAAGACCTGGTCATCATCGGTATATCACCCTCAAATGAATGGTTGGTCAGACAGAACTTACAATACAGACACTAGAGCATGGGTGCTCAACCTGTGGCCCACAAGCTGTTGCAAAACTACAAGTCCCCTCATGTGTCAGCCTTTGGGAGTCATACTTGTTTAACTGATAGCCTTGCAATGCCTCATTGGACTTTTAGTTCCATAACAGCTGGGGAGCCACAGGTTGAGCACCCATGCCCTAGAGCAATGATTGCGAACCTTGGCACCCCAGATGTTTTGGAACTACACTTCCCATGATGCTCAACTACACTGCAGAGTGCATGAGCATCATGGGAAATGTACCTGCAGTCTAGGAGAGACTGGAATGTCTGCAACCCAACAATTAAATTCTACAGGAAGCCATCTCTAAGACCGGACAACAAAAAAGTTCTTCAATTAAAAAAAACCCGGGTTATCTAGCAGCAAATATAATGGATGAGAACGTAGTATAAAATTGAGGCCTCAATATTTAAGTGGAAGAGTTATGGTCCAGAAGAAAACTCTTGAAACAGGGAATACAACATTCACGCCCCAAAACTGGTGACATTTTTTTTTTCACGATCACCTTGAAAATTTTTTCCAATGGGCATCCAAAGGCTGCCCATTAAGGGGGGAAATATACAGTAAAGTTTATTCCCAGGATCGGAAAACCAGTGCGGACTTATGCTCATGCCTCATGTGCATGAACATTGCATCATTCGCACTTTTAGGCAAAAGAGCAATACTAGCCATACTATAATGGTTCGCCACACATGTACACATAGCACTTGGCACCCAGTGGCCTATTAAAACTGATGCTCTTCTGGTTACCTTTGACCTTGGCCTGATTACTTGACTTGTCTGCCTGCTGATTCTATATGGATTTGCCCAGGCTGTTATCGAACGTGGCCTGCTTCCTGTATGTAACCTGCGTGCTCAATCGTTGCTACGCTGCCTGGCTGTTAAGGACTTTAGCCTGCTCTCTGGTTTCCTCTACTACACCCTGCTCTGGTACCAAGCTGTTCCTGTGACCTGCCCTGAGGGCTATGGCTTCCAGTTCTACTTATCTGCAGTATGGATTCCAAGGGTTCAACCACTGTAGATAAGAGGCCAGGCAGAACAAGATTTGTTCTGTTTAGGGTGCTCATGTGTGGCCTCAAGGCCACACAGAGGTGCAATTTGTGAACGCTTTGTCCAGTGGACACAGCATATTATAGCTTGGGTTACAGGGCCATAGTGAACTATGGCTTTTACATATGATGCCACAGTTTACTACTGTGATCTCTGATTGGTCACAGCAATAACACGATATAGGGCCAATCACTGTTTTGGAGCTGTAATTCTGTACAAGTATGGCATGGTATGTGTGAAAAATATCTTCATAAAATAGAAAAGTTTGTGCATTTTCCAAACATTTGTGGCAAAAAAAAAAATATTTTTCAAAAGACTTACCGCAATTCTTAGAAAATACCTTGGAATCTTTTCATTCCAAAATGTGGTAATTTTCTCAGTATCTCTTGTCCTGGCACTTCCGGGTCACAAGAAATACGAAAGATAGTCAGGAAAATAGACACGTAATGTATGCTCCTTGAAAGCCCAAAAGTGCTCTTTGGATTTTGGGCACCTCTGTACATCTAGGCTGTGAAAAAGTCTAGCACGTGGGTATCCTCATACTTGGGAGGTATGTTAAAATGTGTTTTGGGGAGTCAATGTGAGTATGGCTATGCTGTGTGTGAGAAAACTTAAAATGAATTTGTGTATGGAGTTTTTTTTTTTTAATTTTCCCCAAAAAATAAAAAAATAATTATATATCCAAAAAACGCAATATGCTTCTTAAATACCTCGGACTGTTCGCTTTTGAAAAGGGGGTCATTTGGGGAGTATTTTTACTGTTCTGGCATAATAAGGCCTCAATAAATGAGAATTAGAGTCAGTACATCAGGACTGATCCATTTTCAAACTACCCTAGTCTGTAGACTCAAAACCTCTCACACAAATTGAATAATGCACACCGATTTGGTTTCTTTTTACCAAAGAAATGTAGCAGAATACGTGAGCCTAAATTAATAAAGAAAGATTACTTTTCAAAATGGCTGGCCCCTTTTTCTTTATATAGCAGAGAATGGACCCAGTGGTGGTTAAATACCGCCAAAAGAAAGCCCTGTCTCAGAAATAAAATATAAAATCCATTTGGGTACAGTGTTGCATGACTGTGTAACTGTCAGGGAAATACTTTGTCAGTGAAAAAAATTTAAATGCTGAATTCTTCCCATCAGGAGATGCATTAAACCTCAAGGTTTTTGTAAGCTGGAATATATAACATTTTTGGATTCGGAGTTTATGGCTCATTCACACTAAAACATGGTGCAAAAAAGGCCCATTCTGCCCTTGCGCGATGTGCGTTTGCAGCCAAAAAACGCATTGCACTGCAGTACCATGGAGTTCTACCTACAAAATTAGAGCTTGCACTACTTTTTTGCACAATTTCATGCATTTTACAGCCCATTAAAGTAAATAGGCTGTCAAAAGCAGCCAGCACATGCACATTAAAGCGTGAACCAGCCCTAATACTGCCCTTAAGCCTGGGACACAGCATGAGTAAATGCTCATGCATAAGTTTTGCTTCTAAACTAAATGTAAGAAAAATGTAATAACAATGTTTTGTTGTGCTGAATTTACAAAATCATATTCCATTTTTGTTTTTTTCCCTCTTTTTTTTGATAGTTTATTTACTTTGAATGCACAGGCCAAAAGGAGATGCTCTTTATTTCTAACACATCCTATGTATTTCTGATAAATGGTAGAAGAATAGATGACCTGGCAGAAGGCTCACACAATAACATGTGATTTACAGGACATGAATGCAGCTTGTGTAAGATTTATCTGACAGGTTCCTCCGATAGCAGCCTGCTGAGTATCCGATGGGATGATTTCTAGTCAAGGAAGTCTGCGACCTAGTAGCCATACACATTATTTATTTATTAGATGTTTTGGGTTGAAACCATTTTTAAATGATGCACTTCACAATGCATAGCCATAAATTTAGCTTAAAGCCTTGAAAGGGAGGTAGTGTTATTGGAATGTATGTCAACCTGAATTAGGAAGAGCAAAACAACGCTTTTATCAAGTCGCCTCGAATGCGATGTCTTTTGTTTCAAAAACTATATTCATGTGAAATAAACAAGAATGTTTTGTAAGAAAGAGAAATATTTCCTAAACCTATGTGGAACAAGGCTGACAGAAGAGAACAAAATTGTATTGACCATTAACATGAAAAATAGTGGCTTTATTGAAATAGAATTGCCTGAGACCTCCAACATATTATTTAAACAAAATATAATTATTATAGAACTATCAAAGAAAGGCAAGTGAGAAAAAGGGGCATCATTATAAAAAAGTGAAAGTGACATTCATCAAACATTCATTGCAGGTGAATCAAAGTAACTTAAACCACATGCACCAGGAGGATACACCTGCAGTAAATGTTTGGTAAATGCCCCAACATTTCGCATCCAAGGTTAATCGTCTATTATCCAAGGCCCACCACATTGTCTCAGAACTATGTATATCGAAAAAGTCAAAGGAACGTCATATTTTCCTGATCTACATTCTTGTACAGGTCAGTGACTTGGTTCTTTAAGTGGCTGCTTGATACAAACTTAAAAAAGAGCAAAGCTACAAGAAAGAAGGGAAAGCAACACACACACAGCTCTAGAAAGTGTCAGTGGGAATGTACTTCTGGAGATCTAAACTGAGCAGCTTTCTCAACTTCCAAATCACATTTATATTCTCCAAGGTCTGTTTTAAGCCAATTTATGGCTGCAAGAACATTCTTATTGTACTTGGATTTTATTTTATTTTTTTCACATAACGATTTCAGTTTGTGAGAGATAACAAATGGCTGTTTCACCAAAAAGGCCCAGTTCACACTGAGGCAACCTGTCAGGTAACTTAGCTGCATGGTAATTTGCGCTCCATGCAGTGCAACAGAACCATTCTAATCGGAGCCGCTCAAGTCGCTCCGACTTAGAAAATGGTTCCTGAACCTTTTGGGGGCTACTTCAGAACGATTTGAATTGACTTCTATTACAGAAGTCGTTTACAAGCCCCACTGAAGTTGCGCTTTACGAGGCGGCTTCAGAGTCGGGAGACTTTAACAACCGCACTATAGCCAAATGACAGCTACAGTGCGGCTCGATAACTCTGGGAGGGCGCACAGGAGAATCCTTGACTGCCGGATCCGCCTCATAGATCACGGTAAATGGTCGCTGACAGCGGGAGTTTACCACGTGATCGTTCCATCAAATGATTGGTTGATACCTGATTATGTAAATTCAGATAGATACTTACATCCAAAGAAATAAAATAAAAATACATTTAACGCATTGATAATGGATATGGAGATGTATTATTGTGTGCCTTTTATAGCTGCCTGGAGTTTAGTGTTAAATAAAATCAGTAGCAGAACTAAAAGTGCTGCATAAGTATGTCACGGCTAGAAGAGCTGTTGGGGGGGGGGGGGGGGGGGGAGCTAAATCTTTGAAGCTGAAATATGCAGCATTCTTTGAATTTCCTCACACCACAGCAGATGTACAATCATAACTGTGCTTATAAAGCAGCCAGCATTCTACCTTGGTGGACCTATGCAAATTAGAAAAAAAAAATACTAAAATCTCACAGGATAAAGAAAAATGCCTATGTTTGAAAATTATAGGGGTTTACAGTAAATTTTGATTTAAAAATACTTTTTTATATAATGTACATAGAAAACTGTCAGAAGATGGTAATTTATAAAAACTTATTTACTAAAACTGCAGAGTGCAAAGTCTGGTGCAGCTGTGCATGGTAGCCAATCGGCTTCCAACGTAAGCGTGTTAAAACTGAAAGAAAAAACCCTTGACCCAATTTGTTTCTATAAAGAGTTAAACCAGATTTTGCACTATGCAGTTTTAGTAAATCAAACCCTATGTCTTCTGCATTTGTGTGCAAATAAAAAATATAAAACAAAATGTTAACTTTCCTAACATTCTTTTAATAAAAAGTGAAATACACAATATTTTTCAGGCTCTGGGTGACAGGGAATACAGTATAGATATTCAGAGGTGCTTGAACCCCTTCTGTAACTTTCATATTATTCTGCTTTAACAGAATGCCTAGCTTTTTGATGAAGCAAACCTTCAGCACTTCCTCATAGTACCAAACCTTGCTCACATTCTTAATAGTTAGTGAATGTATTACTGGGTTAGTGTGGAGGTGAGCAACAAGCTGATCAGCACTAGCACTAGCACTAGCACAAATGCATTGACAATGTATTTGTGTGGTATCGTCAGCAAGGCTTACTTAGATCAGGTTATTAATTGGCTGAACAACAATGATTTAAAATTTGTGCTTTACTACATCGTGCAATGAAAAAGTTATTACATTTTTGGAAAATGATGGCACTCTGGCTAGCACTTTAAAATGCATGCCTGGGGTGTTAGCACTGTAAAAGTGCTAGGGCATCCTGTGTTAAAGAAAGAGATGCCATGCCTAGCACCCTGTAGTGAACTTTGGTTGTGGCCTGTGCCGACAGTTAAGGTTTATAAGCCCCAAAAGATGGGAAAGGTGTCAGCAGAGACGCCTAAATGACAGTTAAAGTGTCATTCCTAAATAGAAAGCCTCCTTACAGTATACACAGCACACATATACCACATTACTTGAACCCACAAAATACGCTTTAATTACAGTGCCAAAACAGAGTCTCACAAACACGTAAACCTCAGCACAATATTCTTTAAACAATGGAATTTTGAAATGTAATGAAATTTTTAGGAACAAAATGGAAAGTAAATGAACAGAAGAGAAACCCAAATCAAAGCAATATTTGGTGTGACCACCCTTTGCCTTCAAAACTGCCACAACCGAGATATCCATCTTTAGTGTGAGCAGTCCTCGAAACGATAACGGCGGTCGCTGTGAGATCGCCATTATCGGTAGCGGGAGAGGGCCCCCCCTCCCGCCGCTCTCCCGCGCCATTCACCGGAGCCGTCGGTAGCAGCGGAGGCAATCAGGTCCTGCTGCCTGCTGTGTGGGGATGCGAGTGAGGGCAAGATGGCCCCCACCCGTCCCCATAGCATTGCTGGGCGGAAGTGACGTCAAAACATCAGTCCCGCCCATGTGTCTTATATAGACATTTTTTTGTTGTCATTCTTTTAAATGACAAAATTTAAATTTCAATTTTTAAGCGTGACATGTTGGGTATCATTTTACTCGGTGTAACATTATCTTTCACAATATATAAAAAAATTGGGCCAAATTTATTGTTGTCTTATTTTTTAATTAAAAAAAGTGATTTTTTTTCCAAAAAAAGTGCGCTTGTAAGACCGCTGCGCAAATACGGTGTGACAAAAAGTATTGCAATGACCGCCATTTTATTCTCTAGGGTGTTAGAAAAAATATATAATGTTTGGGGGTTTTAAGTAATTTTCTAGCAAAAAAAAATGTTTTAGTCTTGCAAACACCAAATCTGAAAAACACCTTCTGTCCTTAAGTGGTTAACATTGCAACTTTGTGCTTTTTCAAAAGAGCATGAACAGCACCCCAGTCCGCTTTGCCTGGGAAAGATCTTACTGATGCAGTATAACTACCTTGTGTCTTGTTGCTGTGCTCAGCCTTGCCATGGTTTACGACCTGCGACATGAAACTGTTTGTTACAGTTAACTAATGTTTCAACCTACATATGAAATTGATGATCATTAGCCCCTGCTTGGTATAAATGGTTAGTCATACACCTGACTCTAATTCTACATAAACTCTGACTTTATGCAATTTTACAAAGTGTGCAAGTTTAAGAATTGATGCTGGTTTGAAGCTAAAGGGTAGTCACACCAAATATGGTTTTGATTTTCTTCTGTTCATTCACTTTGCATTTAGTAAACTGATAAAAATAAAAAAAAAGATATATGAAAGCATTCTTAGGTTACAGCATTACTTCACACCAGGCTAAAACGTTTGCACAGTACTGTATATTTATATACTGTATAAACCTAAAGTGGTTGTAAAGCTTCGTTTTTTTATTTTATTTAAATAACATACATATCATACTTGCCTCCACTGTGCAGCTCGTTTTGGACAGAGTGGCCCTGAACACCGTCTTCTGGGGTCCCCCGGCGGCACATCAGATATAGTGGGCATGCTCCAGAGTCCATCATTCGGCGTCCATAGCTGCCGAATGTATGACTCAGCCCCGCCCCCCGCATCATTGTGTTTGATTGACAGCAGCGGGCTGTGCTGCTATCAATAAATCCAATCAAGAGCCGAGAACCCCAGGCAGAGGAAGAGCACGTCTCCACTGATTGAAGTTGCAGGGCTCAGGTAAGTAAAATGGGGGGGCTAAGGGGCCGGTGACTGCCAGAAGATTTTTCACCTTAAAGCGGGAGTTCACCCATAAGAAAAAAAATTCAAAAAATCCCCTTAGATTCCTGCTCGTTTTGTCTAGGGGAATCGGCTAGTTGTGTTAAAATATGAGCTGTACTTACCCGTTTTCGAGATGCATCTTCTCCGTCGCTTCCGGGATATGGGTCTTCGGGAGCGGGCGTTCCTTCTTGATTGACAGTCTTCCGAGAGGCTTCCAACGGTCACATCCATCGCGTCACTCGTAGCCGAAAGAAGCCGAACGTCGGTGCGGCTCTATACTGCGCCTGCGCACCGACGTTCGGCTTCTTTCGGAAAATCGTGACGCGTTGGATGCGACCGTCGGAAGCCTTTCGGAAGACTGTCAATCAAGGAGGAACGCCCACTCCCGCAGCCCATACCCGGAAGTGGCGGAGAAGATGCATCGCGTAAACGGTAAGTACGGCTCATATTTTAACACAACTAGCGGATTCCCCTAGACAAAACGAGCATTAATCTAAGGGGAAAATGTGTAATTTAGGGGTGAACCTCCGCTTTAATGCATAGAATGCATTAAGGTGAAAAAACATGAGGGTTTACAACCCCTTTAATGAAAGCTGCTGCAAATATAGGCAGAAACCTTTCTTGGTACCTACATTGTATACATGCTTTAGTATTTTTAAAGCCTCTTTAAAGAGATACTGTCAATTTGCCCAGGGTAAAGTAAAAATGTGTGTAAAGCTGCTAACCTCTTTATTGTTCATCTCTTCAGCAACCCTTCCCCACTCCCATCCCAAGCTAACTCTTTTCTCTGTGGGTGCAACTGAAAAATACCCAGTGTGTCCTCAGGCCCCTGCATTGTGCCTAGGAGTGGTGATCCCTCCGACTCCAACACCAGTCAAACCAGTAAAACAAACCTTAACGCCCAGACCCTTTGACATGTGTTAGTAAAGCTGTACATATGATCGCAACTACTACTACTACTACTATATCTGTGAGTGCTTTCTTTGTTTTAAATGTAGCTATATATTTCCTTCTACTGCTATTACCAAAACTTACCACCATAGAACAACCCAAAACAAATTCCCCTGTTCCTGAAGATCGCAGCGATACCACCTACATCAATGTTATTTGTTGTAAGCACCCGTAGTAGGGTCCAGAAACAATAGTATGTTGCCTTTTTGTATCCTACCTAAAACATACTGACACAGATACAGATTTTAAAAATGTGTTTTTTTTTTTGTTTATTAATCCTATCTAAAAATACACTGGCCATAACCTTTGACCCTTACCTTGACCCCAACACTAATTTTGACACTGACTTAGATCAAAGCTTTGATGAAGCTATTTTTTTTTCTATTTATTTACACATTTTTGTTTGTTTACATCTTTCTCCTCCCATGGCAAGGGCAGAAAGATACAATGTATCTTTTTCTACATTCAGAGGCGAATGAAAACACAAGGGGGGATGCAATGAGACTGATCAGAGGCACTGAGAACTGGGAGTCCAGGATCCCGATCCATGGTGAGAGTCCAGTCTGTGCTGAGTGTACAAACACAGGTTTAAAGTCCACCTCCTGGTGGCCGCATGCGTGTTAGCAA
Organism: Rana temporaria; assembly: GCF_905171775.1. Lineage (NCBI taxonomy): Eukaryota > Metazoa > Chordata > Amphibia > Anura > Ranidae > Rana > Rana temporaria. Next base: position 524,037,426 of record NC_053489.1, read on the forward strand.
GGGGTTAAAATTTAAAAGTCTTTTTAAACTTTACATTTTTTGAAAAAAAAAAAAAAAAAACATGCTGTCACCTTAGCGATACAGAACAAGTTAATAGTACCCCAGGAAAAAGCACCCGCTTGGCCAACTTAAACTTAACTTACCTGCTCTCTCACAGCTCTTTGCTCCTCTAGGGTGACATAGGTAAGTGGTGATGTCATTCCCCCCAGTCATAGAACAGTGCTTGGGCCTAGCAATTGCCTCTTAGGCCTTGGCACTGTAACAACAGGTGACATGCTCCTCCATAAGTAGATAAACGAGCTGAAGTCCACTTCTGATCCTCAAAGATACTTTATTTGTAAAATGGCAAGCAATCCGGTGCATCCCTGAAATTAGCAATGTGTTATTGTGTTTCAGCTCCTCCTTGCCCAGAAGTGCCAGGTAATCTTACCGGGTGTGGAGAACAAGGAGCTGTGAGGAAATATAGGTTAGGTAAAGTGGTGGTCAGGAGGTAAAAGGGACCTTTGCAGAGACAACTTGTCCTGCATCTCTTTAACCTTGAAGAATAAAATATCTGGTACTTCCAAGTGTAAGAAAGCATGTAACTTTCTTCCCTTCCTCTCACATGATGGTGCTGGTACTTGGTACTATGACCTAGCACTGTCATATGGGGGATAGGCGTTGGTCCTTAGCACTGTGTACGCTCCAAAAAGGATGAATTCAAACTTACATGGGGATTCTTCTTTCTACTGATAATTGACTGGTGGGGGAAGCTAGAGAATGTGCATGTAGATCTGTTGGGTCCAGCCTTAAAGTGATGTAAAACACACACAGTTTCATTTACATTGTTCCTTCTAATTTTGTATGTTAATGATGGCACTGATTATTTTAATTCAAAAAAAGAAACATCCAAGTAACTTTTTCTTATGTGATATACAGCGGTCATATGAACCAGATCTCTTCCCAGCCTGTCTGCAAAGAAACATAAGCAGAAGGATCTTCTAGTCCTCTGCTACTGATCACATAAAAAAAAAAAAAAAAAAACAGCCATGGAAATGCAGAGTAAACATTAATAATAAATATCAACAAGGTCACAGGTCATGTAATGCCTGTCCAGCCTGTGTGTTAAAATAATAGGGAGGTGAAGCCGCCATTAATCTACATGTAACATCCCACCCCATTGTGTTTTAGCTGGTTAGTGGGCATGGAGGGGAAGGGAGGAGGGGCTGTCATTTACCACTGTGTATACACCCACATGTGTGACTTTATAGTCACATGGGCTGCTCAGATATGATAAAGAGGAAATAATCAGCATAAAAACTCACTGAAAACTGAGCGTGTGCATAATTGCCACCACAGTTGCAAAATTCCTAGCTGAAATGGGGACATGAACAGTTAGTGGGATCAACCAGGTTTTTTGCAGAATACAGAAAATTAATCTCATAGTGACGGAGTAGGAACAGTATGTAAAACAGCATTTATTGATAGTTTATGATGCGAGTATAGTGGCACATTGGGCTAGCCATAGATGGTTGGATCAGCGGGGACTGGCCCGAGAATCGAACTAGATATGGTCAGGCTGATTGTACCCAAGTCGATCCATCGATCAGCTTTGTTACAACCAGCATGTTAGAATTTTACATGCAATAAATGACAGCGACTATAGCCTCTAGCAATAATCACTGTGTCGTCCAGCAACAATGGCTTGATACCCCCCCCACCACCACCACACCACACACACACACACACACACACACACACACACACACACACACACACACACACAAGAATGCAATATGTCCACAGGAGATCAACACTGACTATATTGTGGTTGCAAAAAAGAAAATCGCATGATCTATGGAATCCTGTTTCATGCGTTAACTTTGAAGGGATCTGCCTAGTACCACAATGTTTTCCAAACCGGTCTTCTAATCTCATTTGCAGGGACAGCTAAATGGCATGGTTCTGGAAACTATGTTGAAGAACAATAAGACTCTGTATGAGGTATCATATACAGCAAACAAATTACTAGAAATGTTTCCAAACCTAGAAAGGCTTCAAAACATCAGATTTCAATATCAGTTGTTGGCTCTGACATGATTCTATCCCGTGGTCTAGTTAATGCATTATGTTTACGATCTTTATCTAAAAACAAAAAATGTTTAGCATGCCCTGTATTAAATGAAAGCTAAATTCAAGCTGCAAGTGAGTTTACACGGGTCATTTAATTATGGCTCCAGCATCACGGTTATTACCCAGATCATCACATCCATGAAAGATGACAAATGTGAAAAGTTTCACACCACATTTATACATGTTAACTTGGTAAAGCCACCATATTATTAACGTGATTAAAATCCAGTTTTTGACCTGAACCCTCGATCTTTGACACCCTATCCTTTCCATCACTTTAAAAGAAATTAATTGGAAATTTAGCAGTTGTATATCACTTCCTACCTTATCTGAGTACTCCCCTCCCAAAAAGCTGAAAGTCCATCCATCAAATTCAAGCTGCACCCTCCCAGTATCTGCAGAACGCTGAACAGACGTTCAATTTCATATATCTCTAGGCTTCACACAGTCAAAGACGTTTCAGGCCTTAAGAAAATGAATCACTTTGGTGACTGCCACCATGACCTCTCTGAATAAGGAAATTAGAAGTGAAAATTGTAATTATCACACAACAAACAGGCAATCATCATCATCACACATAGACACTTCAAGGCCTAATCATTGTATTATTCCAGCCTTCCAGATTGAGCCACATAAGAGTTTGCAACATTGCTACAGAGAAAGTGTAGTCCCACCATTCTATGGGCAGAACAACAAACAAACCCTTAATCCTTAAACAATAGTCCAATACCAAGATTAGCAATACAGAGTATAGCGACACCAGTGATAAATAGATGAATTAGAAAATGCCATTTACTTTGAGTTTGGGATGATTCTATCACACCATAACATGGCAAAAAATCTGCAGAGGGCATAGTAAGTACCTATACATTTTTTACAAATATCAGTTAGAAAATTTGCATTTTTATCAGTGTACAATGCTGTAGCAACATGTCTTTGGGGGAAAAAAAACATCCCGTGGATAAAAATTCCTTTAATAAGCAAAAATGTAAGAAAACAATAGTTAAAATTACTTTGTAGTAATAAAATTAAATACATATAAATGTATGGATGAATTGAAAAATGAGGGGCCTGATTTTAACTCTTACAAGCGCTCTAGGTGCAATCAACACAGATCTTATTCTAGACACCAACTTGAATGGCCACAGCTGCTGCCTACATAAGCTCTACAAGAGAACTTATAAAAAACTGCATACAAAGGGAAAAGCATAAATAAATAAATAAATAAATAAATATATATATATATATATATATATATATATATACATACATACATATACATACATATATACATACATATGCACACAAAAATAATGTTGACTTGCTATATAATTTTGATATAGAAGCATTTGTTTTTATATGTGTCAATAGGGCGTGTTTTCACATGTGCAATACATTGCAAGTATTTTTTGTTAAACATTCTGCAAGTTTGGGGTTCATGGACCTGCAGCTAACTGCTTAAAGCGGAGTTCCACCCAAAAGTGGAACTTCCGCTTTAAGCACTCCTCGCCCCCTTACATACCACATTTGATTTGGCATTTTTTTGGGGGGGGTCTTCAGTAGGAGTGGGACTTCCTGTCCCACTTCCACCTACAGGCCGCCTAGGCATCCTCTCTTCTCGCCTTAGGCGGCCCCTCCCTTTAGGCGATCTCCAGGGACACGTGACAGGTCCCAGGAGATTGCCTGTCCACTCATATAACGCAGCGCGACTCGCACATGCGCAGAGAGTGCCCGGCCGTATAGCCGAAAGCTGTCACGGCCAGGTACCCACATTATGAATGGAGGCGCGGGTCGGAGAGGGGGGAGAGGAGCGGAGCTCCGGGTGGCCGCAACGCTGGACTATAGAGCAGGTAAGTGTATGTTTATTAAAAGTCAGCAGCTACACTTTTTGTAGCTGCTGACTTTTAATAAACACTAAAAGGCTGGAACTCCGCTTTAAGTTAAAGCGGGAGTTCACCCAATTCGGTTTTTGTTTCTATTTCCCCCTTAGATTCCTGCTCGTTTTGTCTAGGGGAATCGGCTATTGGTTTTAAAATATGATCCCTACTTACCCGTTTTCGAGATGCATCTTCTTCCGTCGCTTCCGGGTATGGGTCTTCGGGAGCGGGCGTGCCTTCTTGATTGACAGTCTTCCGAGAGGCTTCCGACGGTCGCATCCATCGCGTCACTCGTAGCCGAAAGAAGCCGAACGCCGGTGCGGCTCTATACTGCGCACCGACGTTCGGCTTCTTTCGGAAAATCGTGACGCGATGGATGCGACCGTCGGAAGCCTCTCGGAAGACTGTCAATCAAGAAGGAACGCCCAGTCCCGCAGCCCATACCCGGAAGCGGCGGAGAAGATGCATCTCGTAAACGGGCAAGTACGGATCATATTTTAAAACCAATAGCAGATTCCTCTAGACAAAACGAGCAGGAATCTAAGGCTAAAAAGTGTGCGCTATGGGTGAACCTCCGCTTTAACTAAATAGAAGCCTTCAGATTATAATGCACCAAAATCAACTAAAAATGTACATTGCCAAGAATGTCTGTTACTGAAGGGATAAGACTAAAGAATGGCACCAAACTAAACATTTAAGTAAAAGAGACCTACACGGCCTACATCCATTATACCCTACACCAATTTATATGAGGAAATATTTGAAAATTATAATGTGATTCTATCACAAAAAATCTGAAAAATAAACATTTTAAGATGATGCAGAGATCAACAACCATAATGTTTGTGCAGCTTCCAATTCTTTTATCCTCCTATTTCTAGTATATTTTAGAACAGGAATTTGGGTGTCCCAGTTGCCAATAATGCTAAAACATTACTGTAATGGAAACTTTTATAAGAAAATTACAGTTTCTGTGTTTTAGGTAAGGTGATGCCTTTAGTTCTGGAGGTACACCGACTTGCAGTAATAAGCCCACTCGAAGCATAACTATCACTTGCTACTTCATTGTAAAATCTATTAGGCGTAATCTCCTAAAGTAATTGTTCTTATTGCATTTTATTGACAATGCAGGCCATTGATTCTTCACACCTTCTATGATTCCTTCATTTGTATTCATGAAATGTCTATCAGCTCAGTCTAAATAAATTTGGTGGTATAGGCACTAACGTAGCATAAATCGATGCAAAGAAACATTAATTTTGCATTATCCTTATTCATCACGCAAGCTAGTTGTGGGGGCAGCAAATGAAGGTCAAAGGTTTGTCAATTGGTCAGAACCCTTGACCTACAGACTGATATCTTTCTCATTAAAAAAAGCTATTCTGTAGCATTCAGTGACAGTTTACTACTCATGTGAGATTGAAAAAAAACAGCAGCTTATATTTTAAGAGATACTAGAACTCAATAAAAAAAGCATTTTCATTAGAAAAAAAAAAAAAGGTACAAAAGCAGGATTTCATTTATATATACATTAAAAAAAAAAGTCTACACTGGGAATGGGTACAGGTTAGATCTAATGTGAATGGTGCCAACTATTGCTAATATTTTAGAAGAAGATGTAAAAAAGATTTGACCACATTTTGCCTGCGAATCTACCTGAAATGCTTCAAACATGTAAATGCCACAGACATCCTTTTTCATCCACACATGACTAAAGCTGGGTTTATACGTGAAGTTTGTTATCGTTCAACCAGCAGGGTTGAACAAAAAAGAAAAAACAATCTAAAAGATCAATGCATCAACACAAACAATGGGTAGTGTCTTCCTAAAGAGTTAAGCGATGGCAAGATGGCCACCACTCATCTCTATGCCCCTGGAGGACCGGAGCAACGTCATGACCATGCCATGTAAGCAGTTTTTTTTTTTTTTTTCTAAAAGCAAAGATAATTTTTTTTAAATTCATCTTTCGCTTTAAAAGGGTAAAAGGAGAGATTTGGAGAGACCCAAGATCGCTCCATAAAGAGGACCTGTCATGCTGTATTGTTATCACAAGGGATGTTTACATTCCTTGTGATAGCAATAAAAGTGAAAAAAAAAGTTTTTAACCACCTCAATACTGGGCACTTTCACCCCCTTCCTGCCCATGCCATTTTTCAACGCTGTCACAATTTGAATGACAACTGGAACACTTTACCCAAATTAAATTTTAATCATTTTTCCCAACAAACAGTGCTTTCTTTTGGTGGTATTTGATCACCTCTTTGGTTTTTATTTGTTTCGCTATAAACAAAAGAAGAGCGTCAATTTAAAAAAAAAAAAGAAGTAATATTTTTTACTTTTTGCTATAATAAATATCCCCAAAAATATATAAAAAAAAAAAAAAATCCTAATTTTTGGCCGATATGTATTCTTCTACATATTTTTGGTAAAAAAAAAATAAAAAATGAAAATCGCAATAGGCATATATTGATTGGTTTGCGCAAAAGTTATAGCGGCTACAAAATAGGGGATAGATTTAAAGCATTTTTTTTTTTTACTAGTAATGGCGGCGATCAGTGATTTTTATCGTGACTGGGATATTGCGGTGGACACACCGGACACTTTTGACACTATTTTGGAACCATTCACATTTATACAGCGAACAGTGCTATAAATATGCACTGATTACTGTTTAAATGTGACTGGCAGGGAAGGGGTTAACCACTAGGGGGCGATCAAAGGGTTAAATGTGTACCCTAGTGAGTGATTATAACTGTAGGGGGAGGGGACAGACTGGGGGAGGTGACCATTCTGTGTCCCTATGTACAAGGGACACAGCATCGGTCTCCTCTCCCTGACAGGACGTGGATCTGTGTTTACACACACAGATCCATGGTCCTGCTCCATTACTGGGCACGCGCATCAGGTTCCCAGTAACGCGGTGGGGGCGCACGCGCCCCCTAGTGGCTCCACAAGGCGAGGAAACTGTGTAAAAAAAAAATGTAATAAAATTTATAAGAGATTTTTTTTTTAAAGCTCCCCCGACCCAGCACGCAGTAGTAAACGCATACGTAGGTCATGCCCACATATGTAAACAGTGTTTGCACCACACGCAAGTTATTGTGGCAAGTGTCTGAGCAAGAGCAATAATTCTAACACTAGACTTCTGTAACTCTAAACTGGTAACCAGTAGAAATGTTTAAAACCTTGCCTATGGAGATATTTAGGTACCATAGTGTGGAGCCATTCCATGAGCATGCTTAATTTAAAAGCATGACATGTTCGGCATCTATCTATAAATTAGAGCATAGAATGTTTTTTCTTTAATTCAATAAAGTGTATTTAAAAAAAAAAAAATTGCATTTGAAAAACCGCTGCGCAAAACCCATGTGAGATAAAAAAAATTGCAACTACCGCCTTTCTGTTCTCTCTGCTAAAGAAAATTAGATCTATATTATATTATACATCTCTCTCTCTATAAATAACACCAAAACATTTCTTTCACTCATGGTTAGTGTTTGGCTGAAGCCATTTATTATCAATCAACTGTTTACTCTTTTTAACCACTTAAGGACCGCCTCCTGCACATATACGTCGGCAGACCCGAAGCTCCGTGACCGCGGCCGCGGGACCTGCGGACGCGATCGCCGCCAAGGTCCCGGGATCGGTCACAGGAGCTGAAGAACGGGGAGAGGTGTGTAAACACACCTTCCCCGTTATACACAGTGGTAGTGTCATTGATCGTCTCTTCCCTGATATAGGGAAAGACGATCAATGACGTCACATGTCCAGCCCTGCCCCCCAACAGTTAGAAACACATATGAGGTCACACTTAACCCCTACAGCGCCCCCTAGTGGTTAACTCCTAAACTGCAATTGTCCGATGTGTCTGCCATAATGTCGCAGTCATGAAAAAAATCGCTGATCGCTGCCATTAGTAGTAAAAAAAAAAAAAAAATTAATAAAAATGCCATAAAACGATCCCCTATTTTGTAAACGCTATAAATGTTGCGCAAACCAATCGTTAAACGCTTATTGCAATTTTTTTACCAAAAATAGGTAGAAGAATACGTATCGGCCTAAACTGAGGGAAAAAAAATATTTTTTTATTTTTTTGGGGGGGATATTTATTATAGCAAAAAATATTGTTTTTTTTTTCAAAATTGACGCTCTATTTTTGTTTATAGCGCAAAAAATAAAAAACGCAGATGTGATCAAATACCACCAAAAGAAAGCTCTATTTGTGGGGGAAAAAGGACGCCAATTTTGTTTGGGAGCCACGTCGCACGACTGCGCAATTGTCAGTTAAAGCGACGCAGTGCCGAATCGCAAAAAGGGGCAAGGTCCTTAACCTGCATATTGGTCCGGGTCTTAAGTGGTTAAATCATAATGACAGCAGAAACTACCCAAATTACCCTGATCAACAGTTTACATACCCTGGTGATTTTGGCCTGATAACATGCACACAACAAGTTGACACAAAAGGAGTTTGAATGGCTATTAAAAGGCAACCATCCTCGCCTGTGATTTGTTTGCTTGTAATTAGTGTGTGTGTGTGTGTGTGTGTAAAAGGTCAATGAGTTTCTGGACTCCTGACAGACCCTTGCATCTTTCATCCAGTGCTGTAATGACATTTCTGGATTCATGGGGAAAGCAAAAGAACTGTCAAAGGATCTGCGGGAAAGGTAGTTGAACTGTATAAAAACAGGAAAAGGGATATAAAAAGATATCCAAGGAATTGAGAATGCCAATCAGCAGTGTTCAAACTCTAATCAAGAAGTGGAAAATGAGGGGTTCTGTTAAATCCAAACCACGGTCAGGTAGACCAAATAACATTTCAGCCACAGCTGCCAGAAAAATTGTTTGGGATGCAAAGAAAAACCTGCAAAAAAATGTAATTGAAATACAGGACCCTAATGACATGTGGTGTGGCTGTTTCAAGATGCACAATAAGGAGGCACTTGAAGAAAGATGGGCTGCATGGTCGAGTCGCCACAACAAAGCCATTACTACCCAAATGCCACAAAGACAAGCCTCAAACCATCTGGCACAAAGTCATTTAGAGTGATAAGACCAAAATTTAGCTTTTTGGCCACAACCATAAACACTACATTTGGAGAGGCGTCAACAAAGGCCTATGATGAAAGGTACACCATTCCTACTGTGAAACACGGAGGTGGATCGCTGATGTTTTGGGGATGTGGGAGCTACAAAGGCACAGGCAATTTGGTAAAATTTATGGCAAGATGAATGCAGTATGTTCTCATAAAAATACTGGAGGAGGAACATTTGCATTCGTCAGCCAGGAAGCTGCGCATGGGATGTACTTGGACATTCCAACATGACAATGATCCAAAACACAAGGCCAAGTCGACCTGTCATTGGCTACAGCAGAATAAAAAGAAGGTTCTGGAGTGGCCATCTCAGTCTCCTGACCTCAATATCATTGAGCCATGTCTTGTCACATTCGGCTCCCCATTACAGATTGCTCCGGAAGTGACGTTCCGTCGCCGCCATCTTGCTACACCGCCACACCATTGCACAGCAATGATAGAGTGTGAAGGGGGCAAGCGGACATCTTGTTACACCCACCGGAGTTTTAGATTTTACAGTTATTTTCAACACAAAACTGAGCTTATATGCTTAAATACAGTGTTTGGAAATCCGACGAACTGTTTACATGTTACATTAATAAAGCAGAATGTGACACTACAAGCCACTCTGGGGAGATCTCAAAACGTGCAGTTCATCCAAGACAGCCCAAGAATTTACAGGAACTGAGGGAATTTTGCCAGGAGGAATGGGCAGCTTTACCATCTGAGAAGATAAAGAGCCTCATCCACAAACACCACACAAGACTTAGGCCCCGTACACACCATAGAATCCATCCGCGGATAAATCCGAGCAAATGGGTTTCAGCGGATAGATCCTATGGTGTGTACACGCCAGCGGATCTGTTTCAGCGGATATTTCTCCCCTGGGATGGATTCCAGCAGATCGAATATTCGCTGACATGCAGAACAAATCCATCTGCTGGAGTCCATCCCAACGGATGGATCCGCTGGTCTGTATAGACTCACCGGATCCATCCGTCCGAAGGGATCCCCCGCATGCATCGTAATGATTCGACGCATGCGTGGAATTCCTTATATGACAGCGTGGCGCACGTCGCCGCGTCATAATCGCGGCGACGGCGCGACACGTCATCGCCAGAGGATTTGGGCGCGGATTTCAATGCGATGGTGTGTACACTCCATCGCATGAAAATCCGCCGAAATCCTCAAGAGGATTTATCCGTGGGTATAGAGACATACAAGTTAACTGATTCCTTTTAAAAATGATTAAAAATTGAATTTAATCTATCATATAATGTGCCTCTAGTTTCACTTTCGGTTTTAAAGGTACATACATGAAGTTCCAGGTGAGAGGTGAGTCGGGAAGACTCACAGAACAAAAACAAACAAATCCAGGGCAGCGTTTTGTTTTTAAAATGAATCTGATTGGTTCTGAGGAGTTTTAGACACACAGTAATGACAGCTTAGACCACCGTGAAAATCTCCCAGTACCATGGTTATAAGGAAACAGACAACCAGGAAGTGTGGAGATCACAGCAGAATTACAGCTACTTCAAAGCAAAAACGAACAATGAGGACATGAAACCAGTACCGCAGTAAGGTAAAGGAAGCTATTTAGCTAAAAAAAAAAATTCCTTTAGTGACCCTTTAAAGCTGTCATTGATGTTAAATGAATAAAGAACTGGGGTATGTAAACTTTTGATCAGGGTACTTTGGCTAGTTTCTGTTGTCATTATGACTTAAAAAGAGTAAACACAGTTGATGGATAATAAATGGCGTCAGCCAAACACTAAGCATGAGTGAAAGAAAGGTTTTTGTGTCATCATACATATTTTCTGAAAAATGACCAAAAAATCATACATTTTGCCAGGGTGTGTAAACTTATGAGCACAACTGTATATAAAAAAATGCAGGTTATCGTCATTACCTTTTCTCAGCGCTGTCAGTGTCTGAGGAAAGGAAAGCTGATAATCGGCTTTGCAGTTACAGGGGACATTTACATCACTAATCAGTGCAGCCCAATCGTTGCAGCATATCAGTGTGGGTAATCAATTAACCACTTACCGGTACCTACTGGGCCCTGATTATCAGTGTAAATGTCCCCTCTCCTCACACACCTCACACAGTCAGCGTGAGGAGAGGATTGCCAATTCCTGACAAATTCTGTTTACACTGTGATCTGACACAGCTTGTCACATAGTAAAAAGCTGCCGTGAATGGCTCTTTACCCGGATCTGTGATCACAGATCCCTGCCGATGCGTGCCGCAGGGCAATCCTTGGAGGACGTTCATAGATGCCCTCCCGACAATGTGAGCCAGCGTTGTAGCCATCTTTGGGCTATAGAGCAGATGAAAAGAGATTAATAAAGGTCTTCCTCCTAATCACATCTGTCAATGACAGCTCTGAATGCTCAAGAATCAGTAACATGATTTATGTCAGCTATGACAGTGATGACAAGCAGAGTGGAGGTTTCATTGACCAAATAAAGCTTCAGTTTGCAATTACAGTCCTAAAGAAAAATACCTTAAGTGCAAAACAATATTTCTAAAAATGTGTAAAATTTAAAAAACAGGGCAGGTTTATACTAAAACAGTGTAGAAATCCAAAGTCATATAGGTCCTCAATAATACAAATTAGTAAGAAACGAATCAAAAATACACAGACACACAACAAACGCACTGATAATTTATAACTTTTTGACCACCCACCTAATATGGAGTAGAATCCCCTTTTGCCACTAAAACAGCCCTGACTTGTTGTGGCATGGACTCCACAAGACCTCTGAAGATATGCTGTGATATCTGGCATCAAGCGGTCAGTAGCGGATTCTGTTTTCCAGCACATCCCACAAATGCTCAATTTGATCGAGATCTGGAGAACTTGGAGGCCAAGTCAGCACCTCAAACTCATTGTTGCATTCCTCAAAACATTCTTTAACAATTTTGGCAGCATTGCAGAGCATATTATCCTGCTGAAAGAGGCCACTGCTATCAGGGAATACCACTTCCATTAAGGGGTGTACTTGGTCATCAATAAATGTTTAGTCAAGTGGAACGTGTCAAGTAACATGCGCATGAATGGCAGGACCATGGTTTCCAGCAGAACATTGCCCAAAGCATCACACTGCCTCCGTCCGGCTTTGCCTTCTTCACATACTTTAACCTGGTTCCATTTCATCCCCTAGTAAAAGACACATGTGCACCCTCCCCCCACAGGCCACCTTCTTCCCTTGCTCTGCAGTTCAATTCTGATGCTCACTTGACCATCATAGATGCTTTTGGCTGCAGACATGGGTCAACATGGGCATCCTGACCGGTCTATAGATACACAGCCGCACACGCAACAAATTTGTTATTTAATGTTATTCACTTAACCCATCAGTGGTAAAAGTAAATTCTGATTGATGTATATTATTATACAGGGTTTATAAAGGGCCAACAGTTTGTGCAATGCTTTACAACACAAATGGAGACAATACAGTTACGATATAATAAAATAAAATACAAGAGGGTTGAGAAGGACCTGTTCATACCAATCTAATAAGGTGGGGCAAGTGGTACAAAAGGTTATAACTGGGGGGGGATGAGCTGATGGAAGTGATACAATTTCAGTTAGTTTGAGGCTTGATAGGCTTCCATGAAAAAATAATTTTTTAGGGATCGCCTAAAGGCAGCCAGAGAAAGATAGCTGGACAAATTAAAGTAGAACATTTCAGAGGATAGCAGAGGCTCTGGAAAAGTCCTGGAGACGAGCAAAGGAGGAGAGGACAAGGGAGCTTGAAAGCAGGAGGTCTTGGGAGGAGCAGAGAGGACAGTTTGGGTGATATTTGGAGACAAGACTTGTGATGTAGCTTGTGGCAGAGTTGTAAAAGGCTTTGCAAGGTGTTAGCATTTTAAATGTAATATGCTGGGCGATCGAAAGCCAGTGGAGGGATTGTAAGACACTGAGTGGTTGGTAAGGTAGAGGAGTCTGGCAGCAGCATTCTCTATGGACTGAGCAGGAGACGGTAGGGCCTATGAGAAGGGAGTTGCAATGGTCAAGGTGAGAGATAACAAGCATCTTGGTAGTATCAAGTTAAAGGGTCGAATTTTAGCCATATTATTGAGGTGAGGTCTACAAGCTTGTGACAGCGATTGGATTTGGGGCTGGAAGGACATGTCAGAGTGTAAGATTAGACCCTAGAACTCTGGCGCGAGGAGAGGAACTGATCGTGAAATTATTGATCTTGATGGAAACGTAATAGCGAGGGGGCACAGGCGGGGGATATCAGCTCAGTTTTAGAGAGATTTAGTTTAAGAAAGTGGTGCAACATCCATGTTGAAATGTCAGTTAGTAATGCGAGATGAGACTGAAGGGGTGAGGTGGTCAACAGTACCAAAATGCCGCAGAGAGGTACGGAAATTAGTAAATCGTTAGGGATTTTTAGTAGGTCAGTTTCTGTGGACTGTTGTGAGTCAAAGCCAGACTGTAGGAGGTCAAGAAGGTTGCTTTCAGCGAGGTAGGAGCTAAGACGGTTGTAGACTAAGCGTTCTAAAATTTTAGAGGTGAATGGAAGCAACGAGCTTGACCGGGCTTAAATTTTTCAGGTTGGGGGGGTCAGAATCCTTCACTCGCGCGCCCCCTGGGGGAGCGATCACTTGTAAACAAACCGGCGTCATGTCATGACGCCGGTTCCTCCCTCTCCTCTCTGTACCGATCGGTACAGTGTGAGAGGAGAGGGGGGAGAGCGGAAGCAGCAGCAGCTGCTGTGGGCTGGATCTGTGACAACTGCAGTCACAGATCCAGCCATCCCTCCCTGCGCAATACTCTGCAATACCCCCCATACGCTGCAATACCCCCCATACTCTGCAATACCCCCCATACTCTGCAATACCCCCCATACTCTGCAATACCCCCCATACTCTGCAATACCTGCTAATATGACAGAAACGAGAATTTTTTTTTATTTTTACAGAATTTTCAGTGTTTTTTCTTTTATAGCGCAAAAAATAAAAAACCCAGAGGTGATCAAATACCACCAAAAGAAAGCTCTATTTGTGGGGAAAAAAGGACAAAAATTTCACATGGGCACAATGTTGTATGACTGAGTTATTCAAATTGTGAGAGCACCGAAAGCTAAAAATTGGTCTGGTTAGGAAGGGGGTTTAAGTGCCCAGTGGTCAAGAGGTTAAGTATGGGAGTGATCTCTGCAGGGGAACATGTGAGAGAGCATAGGACTGAAGAATAGGGTGAATGTAGTAGTTGTGAGGGAACAGGATCCAGGTGACAGTTAAGTTTGCATCTGAGAAAAGTTTGGTAACCATCTCCTTAGTAGTAGTCAATTATAAGCATCAATGACCTCTGGTCAAAAAAGGATTAATGGAGATGGTGTTCACATCCCTATGGTTAGTGGGCATTTAGTGGCCCTATAGTTCTACAGAAATCATATTTGTAGGAGAAAGGCCAGATACTGTAGAATCAACAGAGTAGGTAGATCAGCAGTCAGTGATACAGATACAATAAAAAGAAAATCAGATAAATTAGTTTGACCACAATCTCAGATTTAATACATCAAAATAAGGGCCCTTTTTCATCCGTCTGCAGATCAAATCGGGTGAACATGGACAGGCGGTCCGTGTTCATCCGATCCCCCATAGAGGAGAGCAGGGATCTGACATGGTGGTCCCTGCACAGTGTGCAGAGACTGCCCTGTCATCCGCCAGCTCAGTGGGGATCAATGGAGCGATCCCCGCTGAGCAAGCGGATATTAATGGAACGGATGCTCACAAGATCCGTAAGTGTGAAAGGGCCCAAAGACCTTTTAAATCGGTGGTCAAAGGGTCTTTCCAAAAGTAAACAGATTCTACAAAAAATAAAAAATAAAATAAACAAACATGTTTCAATACCTGAGAGCACAAAAGCATCACCAACTCGACCACAGAGCTGCTGGACTTCATGCAAACCAAACCTGTTAAAAAAAAAAATAGAAAATAAAATATAATATCTTTAGTATAAGTTATGTATTTGCAAGTAACGATGAACACTAGCTGACATAATGGAAGATGAAAAATGACATAAATCAGTTTTGGGTGGAGAATAGCAGAGTTCTATACCTGCTCTGTCTTCCTTGCTGTCCAGGAGCCTGGAGGGTAAAAACTCCCCCACCTCACTGTGGTCAGTTCATACCTTATGGCTTATGCTCATCTGAGAAGCACTCCAACAGATTATTCAACAGCAATATATGGAGAAAACAGCACAGTGAAAAAAAGCACCTTCCTAGATAATTGAAATTTCCATTATGATTAATAGCTGTAAACTGTCATTTTTGATGAGTTCCAAAAGTACCTATACTGCAGTGTAAAATTCTGATCCTAAACCTTCTATTGATCTGTAATGATGGACAGAAAGTGAAAGGACATTTCCCAATGGGTCCAAAAAACAGGCTTTAACCACTTCAGCTCAGGAAGGTTTTACCCACTTCCTGACCAAGCCAGGAAGCAGCAATCTGTTTCTTACAGAGAAAAGATGGTTACAAAATCACAAGGCCGTGTAGATACAAGCGGTGCTAAGTGGTGTTTTTGTTTCCCCCCAAAAATACAATATTGGCACAATTGAAAAAGATAAAACATTTTTTTTAAATAAGGACTCTTAATGGTTTGCTAGCTTTGTGAACTGAGCCTTACATGCCAAACTGAAGCAGGTTAATATGCTCTTAAGCCTTCAGTCTTATCAGCACTGTATAAAATGTTTTGTCTTTTAAGCTTTATAAGCACCCGTAATAAATAAATATTTAAACACTTAAATGTTTTTATCTGTCAGATTTTCTATGCCCACCTCATACCTGTACAGAAAGAAGGGGTAGGGAGCAGAGTGGTACACTTTATCACTTTACATCTATACATCTAATGATACTGGAAACCTTCCAAGGAAAGATTTGAAGAATGCTGCAAGTTTTTTTACATATTGCTTACAGAAGCACGTAACATATGTTTAACTGATTCTTAATATCTTTGTGTTCTCCAGCATAATCATTATATATGCAGAGAGGGGAAATGGTTCATTGACCTTTGCTTTCTCCAGTGCACTTCTTTCCTTTAGCCCTCTAGCTATCAATCAAGTTTCCATTTTGCTTGGTGGCAGCAGACATCCCGAACAGTCTTATTAGTACTTTGACCCTTGGCCTCATAGTAAACCTTTGTAGGAGCTTAAATAGTTACCTACAAGATATGTCTGACTGTTTATATTCATAGAGATGTAGGTACTAGCAATGGAAGTTGAGAGAATTCCATACACAGACGTGGACCTAATAGTCGTTTGTCTAAATTAAATGATAAAATCGAAATGATAGCTCCCGAGTTTTGCTTGCACAAATTCAGGGGCTATATGCCAATGTAGAGGTTAACAGGAGTAATGGAAGCTGCACTTTATAGAATTAGCATCCACGTGGTATTTTGAAAAGGAGAGGATTGTGGTAAATCCCTGCACTTTTGCGACAGGCGAAAGGTTGAGCAAATGTCTTGGCCTGTTTTCTTCACTCTGCACTCCTGTCGCTCATTTTCAGCCGACAGCGGGTTAAAACCCACTGTTCATCGCGACATAACAGTTGGGATCCACCCAGCAGCCTGAACCAGCAGGTGGGCTCAGCCTCTCAGCGAGTGCTGGGAGAATGAACCAGTAATACTTCATATTCCCATTGCATACGTCCCTGGATAAGCTCTCAACGTTTGGGTGCTGCAGCAACAACCAGCTGGATACTGTCACAAGGTAGATATTTGCCAGCACATCCACCCAGTATGGATTAGTAAAGCAAGTCAAGAAAATAATGGGAATGTAGACAGGGGAGGGGAGAAAAAAAAATTGTGGAAAAGGAAAATAAATGTAATTAGGAGAAAATAATAAAAAAAATGGCAAATATCTACTCAGAGACTGAACCAGTCACTCCCACCACCTGCACAGCCCAGCACTCCAGTGAGCACTGGAGGGGAAGAGAGCCTGTGACTGACAGTAACGGCTCTCTGCTAATAGTGGAGAAGAGAACTGAGCGATCAGCAGTGTTGGATCACTCAGTTCTCAGTGTAGAGGCTGTATTCATCTAGGTGAGCACAATACTTCTCTTTTAATAGACAAACAGGAGCATATAGAAGTTATTGTTAGGGTAAACATATACTTTAAAGTCTGTCAAGGTAAAATGTACATAAAGTGGTACATCTCTAAATCGGATCAGAGGATCTTACCTGAAAGATTCACATCACATCACTCACCAGGCAGGCACAACAGCCTCTTTTAAGGCTCTGCTGCCTTAAAAGAGCCAGTCTCCCTCCACTCATACTTTCTACATTCTATGGGAACTGCAGTTCTGCTGACCGCCAGACCCTGCAGCGGCTAGTGAAGACCGCTGAAAAGGAATATTGTGTCCCTCTCCCCTCTACACTAAAAATCATCTTGCACTTTGTACCAACTGCCCTGAAATATTCCTCTTGCCCAATCTCATTAACAGTAATTATGTAAAACTTATACATAGCCATTTACTCACATTACATGTACACGTTACATAGTTCCCAGATGTGTATAGGTTTATAATTATTTTAAGTTCTTCGCTGTGTTCTGAATATTTATAATTATGTTTAATTACTATGTAGCACTGTGGTCCTGCGAGATACGACATTTCGTTCTACCACACGTGCAATAGAATGAAAATAAAACTTGACTTACTAGTAGAGTCTTAGAACCCCCCAAACATTATATATTTTTTTTTTTAAAGCAGGAGGGCCTAGAAAATAAATTGATAGGTTTTGCAAATTTTATGTCACACGTAAAAAAAAAATACACTTTAAAAAAAAAAAAAAAACACACACACAC
This sequence comes from Rana temporaria, assembly GCF_905171775.1. Classification (NCBI taxonomy): domain Eukaryota; kingdom Metazoa; phylum Chordata; class Amphibia; order Anura; family Ranidae; genus Rana; species Rana temporaria. Next base: position 524,055,308 of record NC_053489.1, read on the forward strand.
ACACACACACACACAATACATAACCACATTTTTAGTAAAATATAAAAAGAGGTTACGCTGAGTAAATAGATCTCAAACATGACATTCAAACATGACATTCTTTAACACTGCGCACACCCTTGCAATAGTGACAGACATAAAATGTTACTATCCATAGGCGACGCTTAAAAGCCTTTACAGGTTACCAGTTTAGAGGTCTAGTGCTAGAATTACTGCCCAAGATCTGACACTCACAGTAAAACCTCACATATTCGCGCAAGCCCAGGGGGATGGGGGCACTTTATTTTTAATTTATTTTATTTTATTTTTTAAACTGATGCTTTTTTTTTTTATCATCATTTATCATCATTTATTGCAGTCACAAAGAATGTAAACATCCCATGTGCAACAATAGGCATGTGACAGGTACTCTTTATTGAGGGATCTGGTGCCAAAAAGACCCAAAATCCCCAAATTTTTTAATGCTTCCATTTTTTTTATAAATAGCGCAGATGAAATCTGGGTAAACTGCTAAGAAGACCTGTTCAAAGCCGATCCAGGCTTTGTTTGGTGTCTGGCCAGCCAGCGGAAGTGCCACCTGGTTGCTCAAGTCTAATGGTGGGAGGGGGGGGGGATGTCCCCTTCCGCTACTTCTAACAGCAACCGAGCAGTTAGTTAGCGATCCGATTGCTCTTACAAGCAAGCCAACCGCCGGCTCTAAAAAACGGTACCAGGATGATGCCTGCAGCTGTAGCCATCATCCCGGTAAACACTTTCAGTCAAGCAACAAATTGGTACGTCAATTGGCAACAAGTGGTTAATATCACTATAAAGGGCTTGTTGATAAAAGTTTAAAGTAGAAAATAAAAAAATGTACTTACTTGTTCCTTCTATAAGCAGCTCTTGGCCGTGGCTACCCAAAAGAGTGCGAGACAGAAATGGTGCAAAATCCACAAAGATTTCCCTCAGCAGTGGTGCAGCCTTCTCCAAAGCATGCTCCAGTCTTTCTGTAATACTAGAAAATAAAGACAATCTGCTTAGAAAGTGCAGCACAAAGTAAACCGGAGGCAAATGTCCTTTATTCTGCATATTTTAAAAGGACAATTTCACGTTTATTAAAATATAAATCAACCCCCCCCTTTAGAAACTCCTTGCCTAGCTACTAATTTATCTCAGCATGACAGCCACTGCATCCTCTGCACTTTACCTTTTCTGACTTAAAATCTTCAGGGCTGGCAGCATCTGTTCCCCAAATCCTCATAGGGCCATACTCCTTAAAGAAACTATGTGTGCTCACCACACAGACAAAGCCAGCACTGAATAATATTTCATTTCACGAGAGGTAAAGGGAAAACAAGAATAAAGTCCCAATGATTAGGTAGGTAAACTGTTGGGGGGGGGGGGGTTAAGTTAGTTTAGGTTAAATGGCTAGTTTATACTAAAAATGAACATGTTCCTTTAAATGGACATGCTGTAGCAAATTATGAATTATAGTTCCAACATGGACAAACCCTCCATTTTTGTTAACAGTGGAAAATGCTTCTATTGTTTAAAATACTGTCAATCACTAAGAATCAATGATCCTCACAGTACACCATAATTAGAATTCATCAGAAATATTCAATTTCACCAAGAACTCAAGAACAAACATTACCAGTCCATAGATGAAGGGCCTGCATTAGTTTTCTATTTAAGACCCCTTTCACACTGGGGCGTTTTTCAGGCACTTTGGCATTGACCACTTAAGGACCCCCTAACGCCGATATACGTCGGCAGAATGCCATGGCTGGGCACAGGCACGTACAGGTACGCTGCCCTTTAAGAGCCCAGCCGCAGGTCGCGCTCACGACCTGGTCCGGAGCTCCGTGACCGCGGGACCCGATCGGCGCCGGTGTCCTGCAATCTGTCACAGGAGCTGAAGAACTGGGCGAGGGGAGTGTAAACACACCTTCCCCGTTCTTCTCTGTGGAAGTGTCCCTGTTATAGAGAACGGCGATCAGTGACATCACACGTCCAGCCACGCCCCCTACAGTAAGGATTACTCTCTTAGAGCACACTTAACCCCTTAGTGCCCCCTAGTGGTCAACGCCTTCACTGCCATTGTCATTTTCACAGTAAACAGTGCATTTTTATAGCATTTTTCGCTGTGAAAATTACAATGGTCCCAAAAATGTGTCAAAAGTGTCCGATGTGTCTGCCGTAATGTCGCAGTCACGAAAAAAAACCGCTGATCGCCACCATTACTAGTAAAAAAAAAAAAAAAACATTATTAAAAATGCCATAAAACTATTCCCTATTTTGTAAACGCTATAACTTTTGCGCAAACCAATCAAACGCTTATTACGATTTTTTTTTCCAAAAACAAGTAGAATACGTATCGGCCTAAACTGAGGGGAAAATTTTTTTTTCTGATATTTTTTGGGGATATTTATTATAGCAAAAAGTTAAAAATATTGAATTTTTTTTCAAAATTGGCGCTCTATTTTTGTTTATAGCGCAAAAAATAAAAACCGCAGAGGTGATCAAATACCACCAAAAGAAAGATCTATTTGTGGTAAAAAAAAAAGGACGCCAATTTTGTTTTTGGAGCCGTGTCGCACGACCGTGCAATTGTCAGTTAAAGCGATGCAGTGCCAAATCGCAAAAAGGGGCCAGATCCTTAACCTGCATATTGGTCCGGTTCTTAAGTGGTTAAAAAAGCACTTGAAAGAAGCCTCATCTGCAATCCCAATGTGAAAGCTTGAGTGATTTCAGAGCCCTTTCATACTGCCAGTGCCCGAAAAACTCTGGTAAAGCTCCGCTAAGACCCCTTACACACTGGGGTGTTTTTCAGGCGCTTTGGCTTTAAAAAATTAAGAGCCTCAATGGGAAGGGGCGCTTTAGGAGCGGTGTATTCAACGCTCCTAAAGCGCTGCAAAGAAGCCGCTAGCAGGACTTTTTTTTTTACGCCATGCCAGCGCAGCACCTCAGTGTGAAAGCACTCGGGCTTTTACATTGGGATTGCAGATGAGGCTTCTTTCAGGCGTTTTACAGGTGCGCTTTTATTTTAACGCCAAGACCCCTTTCACACTGGGGAGTTTTTCAGGCGCTTTAGTGTAAAAACACTCTGGCTTTCACATTGGGATTCCAGATGTAGCTTCTTTCAGGCGCTTTACAGGCACCTGAAAAATGCCCCAGTGTGAAAGGGGTCTAAAGGTTTTCTCCCCCCTCTTTTCGACTGGTGATCCTGCCAATGTACTTCCTGTCCTAGGGTGATAACACACACATACTATATTGTATTTTTGAAGGAGCTGCATTGTCACTGCCGGACAGGACTGTTAGGAATACAGAAAACCTCCCTCATTGCCATATTCTGGGAGGGGGGGGGGGTTCTCTAGTCCAAAAATAACCAACTCGGCAGGGCCGATGCTTACAATTTCACGCAGCAGAAGCAGACGGCACAGGAAGTTACAATATCACTGGATTTTGAAATGAACAGGTATTTTATTGTACCTTTAGTTTTTTTTAAAGAGAAAATGTCGGAGGCGTGGGCTGGCTATGAGGGAGTGAGGATGTGCATTTCCGGAGCTCCGTCCGCATAGCAGCTAATAGGCCACAGGGGTGCTTTCTTCTCCACCTGCTATGTGCCAACGCCAGCAGGCATCCTCGCAGCCACAACGGGCAAGTCACACCCAGCAGGGCTTGCAAGAAACGTTCTTCTCGAGAGGCCGTTGGGGGGAGAAGGGAGAATCCAAGATGGCGCCGGATCAAGGGGACAAGCCGCATGGTTCGGCCTAGCCACTGTCCCATCTGAAGACATTCTCTCCAGACCCTTCACCTTGTGTGGTGAATGATGCAGCCCCTCCCCCACTCCATAACATCCCTGGAGCAAGGGTCAGATGTTTCAGACTTCTTGGGAAATCAGAACTTAAGCAGCATATCTGGTCTCTCCCCACCAAGGAGGGCCTGGAGCATTTTGCCAGTCGGGTGGAGAGGGCATTTAAGCTAGATCTTGATAAGCTCTAGGCTGGCACCACTCAATTGGGAGGCAGGATGAGACTTTGGAACAGAAGTTTGAGGAAGCAATTTCCTCGATAGCTCTTTAAAAGGAAGAATGCATTGCCTAGGATTAGAAAAATATAATTTTTTTCATCATATTTGCCTGTAAAATTATTTTCTTTCAATACATCACAGGGTTAAACGCCATCTCTAGGTGAATGAACACTGGTAGACAGAGTCTTAGACAGAAAGTCCACTCCTATATAACCCCTCCCATACAGGAAGTACTTCAGTTTTGTAGCAAGCACTGAATCCTCAAATCAGGGGAGGGACCTCTGTGTCCCGTGATGTATTCAAAGAAAAAAGATTTTTAGGTAAGTATGACAAAAAAAATCCTATTTTCTTTATCATACATCACGGGACACAGAGTTGGGCCAGTATTCATTACCTACTGGGATATCCCAGAACAATTAGCCTTGAGGGGAGGGAGACACCATGCCAAACAAAAAATAGCCTGTAGTATACTACGGCCAAAAGCCAAATCTTCGGCTGCTCCAACATCTACCTGATAAAATCATGTGAACTTATACACTGAAGGCTTGAATGACCAATTGGTGATGGAAACTTTAGACGCTGCCTGCCCCTTCTTGGATCCATCTGGTTAAACAAAAACAAAGCCCGATCCTCCGATCTCTGCAAATAAATAAACAAAAACTCTGATTGACTAGACAACGTCCCGGGAATGCAGTCGTATAACCTCCGCCGAACGAGGCTGAGAGAAAAAAGGAAGGCAAAACAATGTCCTGATTCAAATGAAAGGCCGACAACACTTTTGGCAAAAAGGATGGAATAGGATGCAACACCACCTTCTCACGGTGAAGGATTAAGTATGGTTCCCAACATGAAAGTGCCACCAATTCCGACACCCTTCTAGCCGAGGTGATGGGCATCAGGAAGACTAGCTTGCGTGACAGCAACACGAATGGAATTTCCTGAACAGGCTCAAATGGTTGTTTTTGTAACACAGCACAAAATTTAAGTCCCAAAGACACATAGGTAACCTAATGGAGGGAAGAAAATTAGTTTCCTCCTGCATAAAGGTTCAGACCAGTGAATGGCAGGCTAAAAGGCCTTTGGAAGAATACTGACAGGGCCGAAATCTGACCTCTGATTTTACTCAGTCTATCTGCTTTCCAGACGACTGTAGAAAAGAGAATTCTACTAATCACGTATTTCAGAGGATGCAATGCTTCACACCAAGCAATTCCAGACCTTCTGATGGATCTTCCTAGTGACCACTTTCCTAGCATTCACTAGGGTAGACACCACTGGTCCTGAGATTGTTTAGCACCATGGCTTCAAAAGCCATGCCATCAAATTCAGAGACTATAAATTGGGGTGGACTATAGGACCTTGAAACAGTAGATCGGGGTGGCGCGGTAGCGTCCATGGCCCGTCCTATTGCCAATCTCACAATCTCCAGGAACCAAAACCATTTGGGCCAGGCTGGTGCCACCAGAATGACTGGAGCCCCCTCTCTCCGAATACTGTGCAACAAATGTGGAAGGAGAGGGATTGGGGGGGGAATATAAACATAAACCAGGGATTACGAGCTTCATGGAACTACCAGAGCCTCTGCCTTGATTGCCAGGGGATCTCTTGTTCAGGACACAAACTGATGTAGCTTGTTGTTGAACCTGGATGCCAATAGATCAACATCTGGCCATCCCCAGCGCTGGCAAATTTCCTGGAACACCCTCGGGTATAGGGACCATTTCCCCGGGCAGATTTTCTGGCAGCTGCCTTCCAGTTCTCTGCCCCCAGGATATGGGCAGTTGATAGAACCGGCACATGTCCCTCTGCCCAGGCTAGTATTTGGTTCACCTCTTTCTGAGCTCAAAGAGTTCTGGGACCCCCCTGGTAGTTTATATAGGCCACTGCAGTGACATTGTCAGACCGAACCCTGATAGGGCAGTCCTGAAGCTTCACTCTAAGACCGTAGGCAAGACGTACTGCCCACAACTTCAGGATGTTGATGGACAGGCTCTGTTCTGCCCTTGACCATCACCCCTGAGCTGTGAGCCCCTCTAGGGTCGCTCCCCAGCCTGAGAGACCGGCGTCTGTGGTGAATACTCTCCAACGCACTGGGAGGAAGAATTTTCCCTTTCGCAGGTTCTGATCCTGCAACCACCAGATTAGGCTTGCCCGAGGAGATAAGACCATGGGATAATCCAGGGCTTGCCCTCTCCTGTTCAAAGCTGACAGATATCTTGTTGTAAAGGCCTGGAATGGACTCAGCGCCTAATAAGAGGGTTGTCTGGGTCCCCTTATCTGACGCAGGTGATGCTTCAGGGCACAGATGGCGGGTGGCAAAAGTACCCTTGCCTGGACCTTATCTAGAATCAGATCTAAATACTTCAGACTTTGACCTGGTCTCAATGCTGACTTTGAGGTATTTTTGACACAGCCCAGGCTTTCTAAATACTGCACTGTGCGGGCTATGCTCTGTTCTAGAGCCTGTAGCACGTGATCGCTGAGCAGGAGGTAATCCAGGTATCCGAGCACCAACATTCCCTGAGCCCTTAAAAGACCCAGTACTGGTCCTAGGACCTTTGTAAAACACCCAGGGTGCTGTGGCAAGCCTGAAGGGCAGAGCCACATACTGGAAAGGACTTTCCTCTACTGCAAATCGCAGAAACCTCTGATGAGGTTGAAAGATAGGTACGTGTAAATACACCCATCTTGAGTGAGGCTACTACTGAACACACAGACTCCATCCGAAGGGACTGAACAGATACTGGCTCAGGGATCTTGGATCCAAAATGGGCCTTGTGTCCGTTTAGTTTTTGAACCGTGAACAGGTTTGAATAAAACCCTGAGCCCATTTTGGATACAGGAAATCACTCCCTGATGCACTAGATGATCTAGTGCCTGACACAATAAATTTCTCTTTGGAGGATCCGAGGGAACGCTGGATTTTAGAAACCTATGAGGGGGAACCACCCCCCCCCCCCTTGCAATTCCAGCTGGTAACCGCGGAATACTGTCGAGGTGACCCACTTGTCCTGAACCACTGTTGTCCAAAATGTCCGCAAAGTAAAGCAGCCTTTCCCCCCACCCAAAAAAGTAACGGCGTCCCCTCAAAAGAAGGGCTTGGTGCCAGGTTTAGAATTGTTTTGGACCCAGGGTTTCTTCTGGCCCTGTAGCATGCCCCTGGCTCTAGCGCCCTGGTGCCCAGGGGTAGAAGCTGGTCCCTAAGGTTTTAAACAAGGGACACCTGGTCCTTCTCTTCACAGGAAGTAGAGAGCTCTTGCCTCCAAAAACCTTTTGGATATATTTGTCCAAATCATCAAACGTTCCCCATGAAAGGTGAGCCCTGCCAATAACTTCTTACAAGGAAGCTCGGCTGACCAGTTCTTAAGCCACAAAAGTGTGCACATGTGTACAGACAGGAGAGCCAAACGAGCAACTGTCCTTTTCTCATGATCCTTTAACCACTTAAGGACCTTGCCTGTTTTTCAGACTCTGTGTTTTACAAGTTTAAAACAGGTATTTTTTTTTACTAGAAAATTACTTAGAACACCCAAACATTATATATTGTTTTTTTCTTCTAACATCCTAGAGAATAAAATGGCGTTCATTGCAATACTTTTCGTCACACCGTATTTGCGCAGCGGTCTTACAAGCGCACTTTTTTTGGGAAAAAAAACACTTTTTTAACCACTTAAGCCCCGGACCAATATGCTGCTAAATACCCAGAGGCGTTTTTACAATTCGGCACTGCGTCGCTTTAACAAACAAAATTTGCGTCCTTTTCTTCCCACAAATAGAGCTTTTTTTAATGGTATTTGATTGCCTCTGCGATTTTTATTTTTTGCGCTATAAACAAAAATAGAGCGACATTTTTGAAAAAAAATCAATATTTTTTACTTTTTGTTATAAGAAAAATTGAATAAACTAAATTTTAGTCAAACATTTAGGTCAAACTTTATTCAGTCACATGTCTTTAGTAAAAAAAAAAAAAAAAAAAATTGCAATAAAAAAAAAATTTGCTTCCTAGTGGCAACAGTAACACTAATACAGCGATCAGAAAAATGATCGCTTAGTGACACTGGCAATAGGGAGTGAAAAGGTTAACTAGGGCGGTGATCAAGGGGTTAAAACTTTATTAGGGGGGGGGTACGGGGCTACCCAGGACCTAACACAAACTGGCTGTCACACTAAATGCAGTGATCAGTACATATATGATCACTGCATTCAGTGACAGTGTGACAGGGGGGGTGGGGGGGTGATCGGAAGGGGTTAAAATGTGCCTATGTGTACTGGTGTCCGTGTAGTGTTAGGTGCGACTTACTGTGACTCTTCTCTCATCTCGGCGGTTTGAAAATATCGCCGAGATGAGAGCTGCATCACTTCCTCTACCTATGTTTACATTTTACAGGCAGAGGAAGTGACACGGCGGCGGCTCACAGTATTGGCTGGAAGCGATCACGAGGGGGCAGACAGAAACGAACAGCCGTCCCCTCGAGTCGGATCGCTCCCGGAGGTAAGCCACCCGCCGCACGCAGCGGAGGGGGTCCCGATCGGACCCCCGACCCCGCTAGAAGGCAGGGACGTATATATACGCCCATCTGCCTGTACGTGCCATTCTGTGGGCGTAAATAGTCGTGCGGCGGGCGTTAAGTGGTTAAATAAAAAAATAAGACAACAGTAAAGTTGGCCCAATTTTTTTTATATTGTGAAAGATAATGTTACACCGAGTAAATTGATACCCAACATGTCACGCTTCAAAATTGCGCCAGCTCGTGGAATGGCGTCAAACTTTTACCTTTAAAAATCTCTAAAGGCGACATTTAAAAAATTGTATAGGTTGCATCTTAAGTTACAGAGGAGGTCTAGGGCTAGAATTATTGCTCTCGCTCCAACGATTGCGGCGATACCTCACTTGTGTGGTTTGAACACTACTCAAGTATGCTTTCGCTTCTGCGCGCGAGCTCGTCGGGACAAGACGCTTTAAAAAAAAAAAAATTGTTTTCTTATTTATTTTACTTGATTTTATTTATTTTTACACGGTTTAAAAAAAAATATATATATATGGGTCACTTTTGTTCCTATTACAAGGAATGTAAACATCCCTTGTAATAGAAAGAAGCATGACAGGTCCTGTTAACCACTTCTGCCTCAGACCATATTGCTGGTCATATTGCTGGTCAGGCCACTTTTTGCGATTCGGCACTGCGTCTCTTTAACTGACAATTGCGCGGTCGTGCGACGTGGCTCCCAAACAAAATTGGCGTCCTTTTTTTCCCCACAAATAGAGCTTTCTTTTGGTGGTATTTGATCACCTCTGCGGTTTTTAGTTTTTGTGTTTTAAAAAAAAATTATATTTTTTTACTTTTTGCTGTAATAAATATCCCCCAAAAATATATAAAAAAAACTATTTTTTTCCTCAGTTTAGGCCGATACGTATTGGTCTACATATTTTTCATTAAAAAAAAATCGCAATAAGCGTTTTTTGATTGGTTTGCGCAAAAGTTATAGCGTTTACAAAATAGGGGATAGTTTTATGGTATTTTTATTAATATTTTTTTTTTTACTAGTAATGGCGGCGATCAGCGATTTTTAAATCGGTACTGCGACATTATGGTGGACACTTCGACACTTTTGTCAAATTTTTGGGACCATTGGCATTTTTATAGCGATTTGTGCTATAAAAATGCACTGATTACTATAAAAATGCCACTGGCAGGGAAGGGGTTAACACTAGGGGGCTAGGAAGGGGTTAAGTATGTTCCCTGGGTGTGTTCTAACTGAAGGGGGGGGGTGGACTGACAATCAGGCATTTCTCCTCCTGACAGGACCGGGAGCTCTGTGTTTACACACAGAGCTCCCGGTCCTCGCTCTGACGAGCGATCGCGGGTGCCTGGCGGTGATCGTGACCACCGGGGGCCCCCTATTGGCTGCTCAGCGAAAGGACGTATAGCTATGTGATCTCGCCCAGCAGAGCCGACCTGCCGCCGTATGACTGCGGCGGCTGGTGGGCAAGCAGTTAAATATGAGAACTGGGGTCAAAAAGACCTCAGATATCATATTTAGACTAAAATGCAATAAACAAAAAAGAAATAAAAATTATAACAAAAAAAATGTGCCTTTAAGACGTATGCTATGGTATGGAGACGTGTGGGGGCCATCTTGACATGAAAGGCTTTTTAGCTTGATTAGCATATATTAAAAAAAATAAAAATAACACATCATAAAAGAAAAAAAAAGAAAAATGTGCGTTTATGGCCTTATGCTTTAGGCTCCATGCACACTGAAGCTCATAAACTGCAGTTTATTGGCGTTTGGGTGTTTTTTTTAAAAGCCCATAAACTGCACTCTATGTTAGCCTATGTGTCCATGCACACATGGATGTTTTTTAGCGTTAATGAGCAGTGGAGCTTATGGGCTTTTTTTCTGAACGCAAGAAATTCGCGTTCAAAGTGCTGTTTTTCGGCGGGGAAAAAAAGCTAAAAACTTAAAAACGCTAGTAAAAGCTATTGCAAAAACGCTAAAAACGTTGAAAGGCTCCCTGCAAAGCTACTTGCGTTTTTTAAAGCTTTTTTTTAGCGTCCAGTGTGCATGGAGCCTTAGCCTTCTCCTGTATGCATGTCTGCTCTCATTTCGCTCACATTAGAATTTTGCTATTTTTGCTAATGATTGCTCAAGGTTTCATTTACCAATTGTTTAGAGAATCCTGTTTGAAAATCGGCCAACCTCAACTTAGCAGCAAATCTCATAGAAATGTCTATGGGTGGGCTAAATATTGTCAAAAAAAAAAAGGAGGGATCTGGGAACAGCAATGGAGGACATATCAATGTGAAGGGAATCTCCCCTAATGCACCCTCATATAGCGCCGCCCACTTTGTGGGACTTTGGTGTTTGTAGCAACCAATAAGAAGAGACAAAGGGCAGGGATCTGTGTCCTCCAAGAAACGCAATTTACTAGCAAGTTAAAATTCCCATTATCTTAAATCGAACAGTACAGGACAGAGGTCAGACTGTGGGGACATACCAAAGCAATAAACTGGGGGGTGGACAACAGAAAGGAAAACAGCAGCACATAAGCCCACAAAACAAAGGGTCAATGGACCTAAAGCACTCAGATGATAACTTGAAGCACCTTGCAGCCAAAGCTTGCATCAGTAGAGCCCTGAATATCCACCTGGCAAAACTAACAAAGGACAAACAGAACACCAGGTGATTGCCTTGCAAACCTGCAAAGTTAATGCTTTATGTGGAAGGGCTCAAGAAACACAGATAGTTTTGGTAGGGTGGGCCTTGATAGGGAACAAAGAAACCCATTTTTTGGAGGAGCAGCCATGGAAATAAGTGGCCTGAGCAGTGGAATCTTTTAGGGAGCACAAAAAGGTCCTCAGTTTTTCTGAAGGACACTGTTGCAGGTAGGTAGACCCCAACTGCTCTGACCACAACTAGGCAGTGGAGTGAAATCTCCTTGGCATGTTTTAGTCCCCCTGTCAAATTACAATAGCACAGCAGGAAAGATCCCCGCATCCCACATCGTGTTGATGCAGGGATGTCAGTTTTTTTTATTGTTCTATCAGCATGTATGTGCATACCCAGCTTTAATGCTGGTCCAGACCAGAGAGGAGGAAGGCTGAGATGTGAAGAATATTCCTGTGCCTGATCTTGCACCAGTCAAAGCAGGCCCTTCAGGTGCGATGGTAGATCCTACAAAATGAGGATTTTCTCACCTTGAGTAAGGTGGAAATGACAGAGCCAGCAATGCCCCTATACTTTAGGACCTGGATTTCAACAGCTATGCTGTTAAAGCCAGTGTCTGAGAAGCAGGTTGGAACAGAAGGCACCGAACACAAGGTCTACCCCTGTCTTGAAGAAGCCCAAGGCTCATATGCAAAGAGTCTGTATAAAGTGTCTGTAAGAAAGTATTCACAGCGCTTCACTTTTTACACATTTTGTTATGTTATGTTACAGCCTTATCCCAAAATTGATTAAATTCATTATTTTCTCTCAAAATTCAAAAAAAATACCCCATAATGACAATGTGAAAGAAGTTTGTTTGAAATCTTTGCAAATTCATAAAAAAAATGTACACAAGTATTCACAGCCTTTGCTCAATACTTTGTTGAGGCACCTTTGGCACCAATTACAGCCTCAAGTCTTTTTGAGTATGATGCTAGAAGTTTGGCACACCTATTTTTGGCACACCTATTTTATTTTTTCACATTCTTATTTGCTAAACCTCTCAAGCTCCATCAGGTTGGGAGGGGGCATCGGTGCACAGCCATTTTACGATCTCTCCAGAGATGTTCAAGTCTGGGCTCTGGCTGGGCCACTCAAGGACATTTACAGAGTTGCCCCGTAGCCACTCCTTTGTTATATTGGCTGTGTGCTTAGGATCATTGTCCTGTTGGAAGATGAACTTCCGCCCTAGTCTGTGGCACAGAACGATCTGAAGCAGGTTTTCATCTTTTTGGTCCAGAATAGACCAGCGGACCTCCTTCCAGCGCTTAGACACACCCTTCAGGGTGTATGTGGCGCTGTAAAGAAATATTAAAATCAATCAATCAAGGAGTGTACATTGCTGCATTCATCTTTCCCTCAATCCTGACTAGTCTCCAGTTCCTGCTGCTGAAAGCCCCACAGCATGATGCTGCCACCACCATGCTTCACTGTAGGAATGGTATTGGCCAGGTGAGGAGAGGTGCCTTGTTTCCTCTATACATGACGCTTGCCATTCAGGCCAAAGAGTTCAATATTTGTTTCATCAAACCAGACATTTTTTCTCATGGTTGGAGAGTCCATTAGGGGCCTTTTGGCAAACTCCAGGTGGGCGGTCATGTGCCTTTTACTGAGGAGTGGCTTCCATCTGGCCACTCTACCATACAGGCCTGATTAGTGGAGTGCTGCAGAGAAATTTCTGGAAAGTTCTCCACTCTCCAAAGAACAATGCAGGAGCTCTAATAGTGGCCATTGGTTTCTTAGTCACCTTCCCGATCGCTCAGTTAGGGCGGGCAGCCTGTTCTAGGAAGAGTCCTGGTGGTTCCACACTTCTATTCATGGATAATGGAGGCCGCTATGCTCATTGGGACCCTTCATGGCTGCAGCCATTTTCTGTACCCTTCCCCAGATCTGTGCCTCGATACAATCCTCTCTCGGCGGTCTACAGACAGTTCCTTGGACTTGGTATAGCTTGGTTTGTGCACTGACATGTATTGTTAACTGTGGGGCCTTATATAGTTAGGTGTGTGCCTTTCAAAATCATGTTCAATCAACTGAATTTGCAAAGAGTTTTGGAGGAACTAAGGCCGCGTACACACGATCAGTCCATCCAATGACAACCACTGGGCAAGGGTTGTGGGGATGAGGCCCTTGTCCCCATCAACATGGGGACATCCTCTCCATGTTGAGGGCATGTGGCCTGGTATGGTTCAGGGGGGGGCGCTCTTTCACCCCCCCCTCTCTTTTTCTTGCGGACTGCCAAGTTGCATGCTCGGATAAGAATCTGGTATGGATTTTTGGGGGGAACCCCACGCAATTTTTTAACTATGGCGCCGGGTTCCTCTTAAAATCCATACCAGATCTGAAGGGTCTGGTATTAATAATTGGGGGGAACCCCACACCATTTAAAGAAAAATGGCGTAGGGTTCTGGTAATGTCTTTTAGGGGGACCCCCACACATTTTATTTTTCAATGACCTGGGACCCGACAAATTATTATAGCCGTGAGTAGTTTTAAATGACATATTTTCTTTAGAAATTTAATTTTGTGCAGAGACTGTTATAAACACAGGAAACATGCGCTACTTTACAGGAATGCTAAAGACACCCCCCAGGTATGAAATTTAAAGAAATATTTCACTTTTATTGTTTCACTTTAAGCATTATTAAAATCACTGCACTTGAAAAATTGCAGTTTTTAAACCTTTTTTTGCATTGATACATGTCCCCTGGGGCAGGACACGGGTAACCAAACACCTTTTCTGACAATAAATTGCATACTAACCTTTAAAATTAGCACTTTTGATTTTTCATGTTCGTGTCCCATAGACTTTAATGGTGTTCGAACAAATGTTTTGCCTGTTTGCATGTTCTGCTGCAAACTGTGTTTGGCTAATCCCTACTAGGCAGTACTGTGCCTACACCCATATAACAGTATGCATTGTGAGATCGATAGCATGATGCTTCCTCTGATTGATAGTCTTAGGAGATTTAAATGTGGGAGTTGGTGATATTACTACTTTACTGCTGTACTCCTTGCTCGAGTTTGACATGAGGAATAAGAAAAACCCTGCCACTACAGGAGACATACACTGCAATTGAAGGCATCATATCTGCTCCAGTTAGACTACAGACATTACTGATGACTAATCATTTGCCCTTTGGATTTCAGTTCATCTTTAACCAACATTATGAAACTTGTACTAGGCATCGATAATGTCTAGATGCAAAAGTGTTAAGATACAGTAGTTGCAGTAATAGATGGTCTTCCGTAAGGCTCTCGAAATGTGGCAGTTGTAAAGCATTGCAATAATCCTTTCTAAATTTTATATGGGAAAAAAGCAGATCAGAAAGAGAAAAGACAGGGTTACCAGCTCAGCTTAGCTACAGTTAGCAGTGGAACAAACCTCATGTGAGATGCAGAATCTTCTGGAACAGATGCAACAGCTTGGACAGATGGCAGTTTTGAATTAGAAGATCCACTACCTAAAAAACAAAAATAGCAAAAAAAAAAAAAAAAACTTTTTAGGATCTGTTTTAGCATCGCTTAACTATTTTATGGACATGATTTTTCTTCTGTGCTTTTGCTTTCATTGAAACATGAAGTGTTTTGATCATGCCAATAGATATATACAGAATTATTTTGCAGCGTGAGTTAAAGCATCTCCACAGGCAAAGCCTGATAAACTCTACAAATGCACATGTGGATAATAAGAACAGTAGCTACTTCAAACATGTGGAATCAAGCTGACTTATCTCACTCTTATCCTTTCACTGATAAACTGGCTCCTTCAAACTGACAGTTTTACAGACACTCACAAGAACATAAAAGAAAATGCAAATAGATCATCTGTCCAGCACCCTTCTCCGTGCAGTTTACTGAAAATTCACAGTCCCCAAGGCTCTACGCAAATAATGTCTTTTGCAATAAAGTATCATTTAAGACCGTCTCTCCTTTCTGCCTCCTCATAAAAAAAGGAGTTCATGTATTTTTATTTACAATGAATGGTTTTACATTTCACCCATTAAAAACACATTTTCTACTTTTTTACATTTAAAGAAAGGATACTTAAAGGGTGAATGCAGAAATGCAGAAAGAGACCACAGAATATCCAAAAGATAGGCATTATTTTTCTCCACAGCCTCCAAATTAAAGGCTAGCCACACACGTTGATTTTTCACTTGTTTAGCCCATGAGAAATTTAAATGGATTCTTCCATCCACGATAAACAAGTTGGATAGAGGAATCTGCGCTGTTGGCCATTGTATTCAGTCAGCATTAGCGGCTGTCTGAAAGTCCAAACAGTGACTGCATAGAATAGGATGCAGTTGCTGTTTGGCCAATCATTTTCCAACTGGTTTAGACCGCTTTTAAATCGCATTTTCTCTTGCTGAATGGTCCCAACAGGACTGCTCAAGGCACAAATTTCAGCCAATTCACAAGAAAAAACAGCCAAAATTTGCGTAGAGTGTGACTAGCACAAAATATTGTTCATCCTAACAATGGCAAAAGAAAGCACACCAAAAAGATTAAACCTTCCTTCAGAGCCTCGGTGCTCTTTTTTTCACTACTATTTTAGAAAGCCAAGTAGTAGCAGGGCCATTAAACGCTACAGCAGAAATTGTTTCACTTAAGCCAGGCATATATGGTTCAAATCTCAGCCACTTCAGCAGGGCCTGACTGAGATTTGAACCTTTTATGGGCAGGCCGATTGTACCCAAGTTGATCCATCAAACGACTTGGAAACAACCAGCATATTGGATTTTTACATTCAATTTTTGCCATCACCCCTCCCCACCAGGAGAACATAATATCTCTGGGGGAGGGACTGCCCAATCAACACTTACTGGAAAGAAAAACGCATCTTCTATGGCCACCTATGGACCCGAAGCAATTAAATTGCACAAATATTTAAAGACATTTTGTGTACCAAGCCTATTCTAGGATTGGTTTCTAAATTCCTTGCTGATGTAATGACTAAAAACTTCAACACACATCAAACAAAAAAAGGCTCTTATGGAAACAGGGGGTCTGAATATAGGTGACAAGGTTAGACTTTTCCTTTATCGATTTGTAGAGATTTTTTTTTTAATTTTGCAGCTTGTAGACATTTTCATTTAGTTCTCTATGGAAAAAAGCTTTCCCAAATTTTAAATGAAAATTTTCTAGAAACTGAAGTACATGTGATATGACAGATAGAATGAAGTAATGCCGTGTGAGGAGGAAACCCAATTCCTATTTGATCCCAATAGAACTAGTGGAATAGATATAGATCAGTGATGGCGAACCACAGCTGGCACGCCAAGCCCTCTCTGTGGGCACTCAGCAGGCTCCCAGGATAGGAGAGGGAATCCCCCAGCAATGCAATTATTTTCACTCGTGCAGGCGCGAAGTAGCCGGCTCCCTTTTTATCATTAATGCGATAGGGCAGTGGGACGGCAGATGTGTGTAAAGCCCTCCCTGCATAAACTAAAGCAGCCCAATGGAAATAACACAGAGGGAGTGTCTGCTGTAAGCAGTGCGCAATGCCTCTGAATAGCCAGGAAGAGAAGAATGATCCTCCCTTCCTGGACCTGGGCAGCCAATAGGAGAGCGGCTTCCTGTGCAGGCCGGGCCTCCAGCACTGAAGCATGGCAATATGGAGGACTTTGGCTGAACACATACACAGGTAGGACAGTGCTATGGGTGAGGGAGGGAGAGGTAGGGGCTCGCAGAGGACACTGCTGTGTAAGTGGGGGGGATGTGAAGGGGGCAGTTGGGAAGGGCCCTGTGTTCTGAGCGTCCCATCCCTGTATTCTGAGAATCCCATGCCTGATCCATCCCATCCCTGTATTCTGAGAATCCCATGCCTGATCCATCCCATCCCTGTATTCTGAGAATCCCATCCCTGTATTCTGAGAATCCTATCTCTGATCCATCCCATCCCTGTATTCTGAGAATCCCATCTCTGATCCATCCCATCCCTGTATTCTGAGAATCCTATCTCTGATCCATCCCATCCCTGTATTCTGAGAATCCCATCTCTGATCCATCCCATCCCTGTATTCTGAGAATCCCATACCTGATCCATCCCATCCCTGTATTCTGAGAATCCCATACCTGTATTCTGAGCATCCCATCTCTGATCCATCCCATCCCTGTATTTTGAGCACAATGCACTCCTTTGAAAAAGCACAAAGGTTTTTTATCTGGACACAATGGTAAGGTTTTTGGCCCCTTAGGGCTCATTCAGAGGGATGATCAGTCCTATCCTCTGTACAGAGCCGCTGGTAGATTTATTCCATGTTGGCACTTTGATTGGTTTTGTGTCGCGGTTTGGGGACTCGGGCTCAAAAAGGTTCGCCATCACTGATATAGATGTTCAACAATGATGCCTCGTAGCTCAAAAATTAAAAACCTTGCATTTTGTAAAATATTTATTGGGGCTAAATGTCAAAAGCACAGAAGAAGAAAAAACTCACTAGGGAAATGGGACTTTGGAAGTGACCAATACACCAATATTGTCAAAAAAGTATACATTTATTGTATAGATTTAAACACGATTAAAATTGTCACAACGGACAAGCCTAGTACACACAATCAGACATTTTAAAAAAAAAAACCGATTGAAGCAATCGTACGATTATCTGAGCTTTAGTACTTTTGAAAGCCGAACAGGAAAGTTCCTCCGAAATTATCCGAAGGGACATACGTGAAACTTATTAATATTAAGACCAAGACCACGCATGCTCCGAAACAAAAGAATACAACACATAACATCACTTCCGAAATTCTATTCGGTCGTACGAGAATAAAAAAAATAATAAGTTGAGTAACCCCTTCATATGAAACTAGCATGCAAAAAAATAAACAGACTAGCATTAATTCGTTAATCTCATCATGTGTATGAGGCTTAAATGCAATAGATCTAATATTCGAGGCACCAAAATGTGTTGGCTTGCGTTAGTAAGCAATTATAGGCGGTCCCCTAGTTAAAAACTTTCGACTTACAAACTACTCCTACTTACGGGGGGAGGCAACAGGAATTGAGAGGAAATCTACCCCTAGGAAGGGAATTTTTCTCCTGTAAGAGTTATTATGGGAAAAACATGTCTCCACTGAAGTTTTTTTTTACCAAGGCTTGTTTTCCACAACAGCCCAAAATTTTCAAAATCCAATTGTCATTCGGACATAAAGTGAGGTGAAATCTTCTGACCAGGGGCACAGACAGCAAAAAAAATGTTACAGGGGTGATGACCCTTCCCTATGCTATCCAAAAAGCTTAAAAAAAAATTTTTTGGCTGGAGCTACACTTAAAAAATTTACCTATTTTGACTTCCAAAAAGATTCAACTTAAGAACAAACCTACAGAACCCATCTTGTTTGTAACCCGGGAACCGCCTGTAAACAGACACATGTACAAGAAATTGACAAGGAAATAGCAGTTTTTGACATGTTTTTACAAAGATCATTTAAAATAAAATTGTGCTATTGTATCGGATGTTTTGCTGGTAGAAGAAAAGCTGGACTTAAAAAGGAGAAGTACAGCCAACGCTCATTTGGCCGTACTTCTCCTGTGGATCACAGGAGTGCAGTTTGTTCTGCACTCTTGTGACCCATGTTCAGACAGCAGGCTGAAGCCCACACATCCATCTATGTCTACGTGCTTCATTTTGATAAGAAACCACTTTGAAAAACAACCCCCAGCATTTCTAGCCATGGCCATCTTGAGTAAGGGCAAATGATTCATGTAGCATTTACTTCCTGGAATCCATCTGCCCTTCTTCCTCTTTTGGTATGTATGCCATCATTTACCTAGGCCTGGAAACCAGAAAGTAACTTAACGTAAAAAAAAAAAAAAAAGTTTAAAACAAGCAAATCTGATATGCAGCTAGCTATAGTAAATGGCTAGGAAAAGTATAAGGATTAAAAAGTGTCAACAGAGTGAGGATCCGGGGGTGGACTCTCATACCCAGATAGTTTTTCACATGGTTTGTCAGATGGCTAGTAAACCAGACCATGTCAGATCTTTCTTTCTGGAGGAAAAGCTTTCTGGACTCGCTTGGGCAACATGCTACAATATTTGTGGTTGCCTGACCACAAATTATGAATGAGGTACAAAAAGGGGATGGCAGTAGAAGAGACTACCTACTCTAGCCCAATACACTACATGCGTACCACAGTCAAGTGAGCCAAAGCCCAACTAAACTGCCATCAATTACTATGGACCCAATGTAGATTAGCTAGGGGGGCTTTGTTAAAGGCAGTTACTTCCAATGAACCAACTTGAGAACAGGTCTTGAGAATTATTGTCTCAACTTCAAAATGGACAATGTTACAGGGCACGTCCCACTGTATACGTTTTATTAACTGTTAACAGTTACTCACATCAAACACAAAAGAGATACAAATCTCCATTAGAATCAGAAAGGCTTCTCAATTGAGCCAAGCAAAGAGTAATTTCTAAATGTCAGCCCACCCAGAGTTGCCAACTGACAGTAAATTTACAAAAAAACTGCATGTCCATAACTGACATTCATGGACAGATGCAAAAATCACCAATTTTACAAACTGTAAATTTACTGACAGTTGGCAATCCTGAGTCCATCTCAGGTGATCCTCCTATGTGTTTTAACTGCTGCATTACTGTGATATCCAGCTGGCTATACACTGTGCAAGTTTCATTCAGACCAAATTAATTTAGTGAATAGCCCTGTTCCGTTTGACAAAAGTCAATAGTTTACTCATATATACACACACACAATTATATTATATATATATATATATATATATATATATATATATATATATATATATATATATATGTGTGTGTGTATGTGTATATATATATATATATATATATATATATATATATATATATATATATATATATATATATATATATATATATATGTATGTATGTATGTATGTATGTATGTATGTCCTGGACAGGAAGGAGTCCTAGTAGGATCATGGCTGCAGTCATTACATTTTTTACAGCCGGCGATTGGCTTTCAGGTAAAAGTTCCATCAGCATTGAGTAATGATCGCCGCTTCTTTGCAACACACACCGACTGGTGACAGATGCCCATCTGCCAAGAGCTTTAAAGTAGAACAAGCAGGCAGAGCAAATTTAGCCAATTTCTGCAGAGCTTTGAAATGTTTTAACAATTTGGCACACTGGTGGTCCACATCTTACCACTCTCTGTTAGTCTGATTTAGGATTGAGCAATCAATTTTAGAAAGTTGTGCAATATGAGGGTGTCATTAACAGCAAAGAGAAAAGTATCCAAAAACGTAGAACATTTTTACCCAGGTCATATACTGTAATGCGTCAACCCCTGGTTTCACGGTGGCTGCTGTCTTAACAAATAGATAAATTCTGACACAGTAAACCAGCCACCAGAGGCCACTAATCAATACATAAGGGGAAAAGAAGAAAATGCTAAAAATCTATTTTGTTTTCAGGCTAATCATTTTTTGGGCCAGTCCTCTATTCACAGAAAGCACAGAATCCATGTGAACTGTGATCATAAATAGAATGGAATGTTTTCTTTGGACTAGGACTGCATTAAAAATGAATTTGCATTGATATGATTATTAAAATAATTACTATAATTGTGTTATTTCTGTGGTGCAGACAAATTAAATGTTTAACCTTGAATGGTCTTAAACATTTTAATTTATTCTACAAAAGCTGTTCTTTTCCTTCTGCAATGATAAAATTTTTTATGTTACCATATTGCCCGATTTTCTCTCTCTCTCTTATTCTAAACCAACCACCTCACTTCAGCATTTCAAGTCACAATTAAAAGAATGATGTGCAGGTATTAGACTTTTTTTACAAGATGCAAAACAGTACACCAAGTGAATTTTAAAAAGATCACTGCTATCATGTAAATGCGAACACTATATTGTAACAAAAGTATAAGTGTTGGTCTGTTCATTAGGAATTGCTATAACACCATACATACAGTGCCTTGAAAAAATATTCACACCCCTTGAAATGTTGCATATTTTGGCATGTTACAACCAAAAACATAAAATGTATTTTATTGGGATTTTATGTGATATCTGAAAAGTGTGCCATGCATTTGTATTCAGCCCTCTTACTTTGATACCCCAAACTAAAATCTAGTGGAACCAATTGCCTTCAGAAGACACCTAATTAAATGGAGGCCATCTGTGTTTAAATTTAATCTCAGTATAGATGCAGCTGTTCTGTGAAGCCCTCAGAGGTTTGATAGAGAACCTTAGTGAACAAACAGCATCATGAAGGCCAAGGAACACACCAGACAGGTCAGGGATAAAGTTGTGTTGACGTTTAAAGCAGGATTTGGTTATAAAAAAAAAATCAAGCTTTTAACATCTCACAGAGCACTGTTTAATGCAGCATTCAAAAATGCAAAGAGCACAACTGCCAACCTACTAAGACATGGTCATCCACCTAAACTGACAGGCTGGGGAAGGAGAGCATTTATCAGAGAAGCAGCCAAGAGGCCCATGGTAACTCTGTAGGAGCTGCAGAGATCCACAGCCCAGGTGGGAGGTTCAATCCACAGGACAACTATAAGCCATGCACTCCACAAACCTGGCCTTTATAGAAGAGTGGCAAGAAGTAAGCCATTGTTGAAACAAAAGCCACAAGAAGTCCTGTTTGCGAAAAGCCATGTGGGGGGTACAGTAAACATGTGGAAGAAGGTGCTATGGTCAGATGAGACCAAAGTTTAACTTTTTGGCCTAAAAGCAAAATGCTATGTGTGGAGGAAAACTAACACTGCACATTACCCTAATCACACCATCCCCATTGTGAAACATGGTGGTAGCAGCATCATGTTGTAGGGATGCTTTTCTTCAGCAGGGACAGGGAAGCTGGTCACAGTTGATGGGAAGATGGATGGAACCAAATACAGGGCAATCTTACAAGAAAACCTGTTATGCCTTGTACACACGATCGTTTTTTTTTCTTAATCGGTGAAAAAAAAATAGAACCTGTTTTAAAATTTTCGGATGGTTAAAAAACCGATCGTCTGTGGGGAAATCGATCGGTCAAAAACCCACGCATGATCAGAATCAAGTCGACGCATGCTCGGAAGCATTGAACTTAATTTTTCTCTGCACGTCGTTGTGTTTTACGTCACCACATTGGACACAATCGGATTTTTAACTGATGGTGTGTATGCAAGACTGATGAAAATCAGCTTCATCGGATATCTGCTGAAAAAATCCATCGGTCCGTTTTCAACGGATGAACCGATTGGGTGTACAGGGCATTAGAGTCTGCAAAAGTCTTGAGACTGGGGCGGAAGTTCACCTTCCAGCAGGACAACGATCCTAAACATACAGCCAGAGTTACAATAAATGGTTTAGATCAAAGCATGTTCATGTGTTAGAATGGCCCAGTCAAAGAACAGACCTAAATCAAATTGAGAATCTGTGGCAAAACTTGAAAAAACTACGAACATGCAGGCGCCGTATAGAGCCGACTAACAGATCTGCATGTTCGGCTTCTTTCGGAAACGCTGTTACTCGGACGCGCTTCCGCAATACGGGGGGCAGGGCCTTATCCGCCGGGGGGAACTTTTGCTGAAAAGACGTCAATCATCTGGGCGACCTCCCAGATGACATGCCTCCTCAGCTTGGAAACACCTACTCCCGCGGGGAGAAGTACCTGGAAGCCGGAATGAAAAGATAGATTATAAGGTATGTACAGCGTAAAAAAAAAAAAATTGCGGACTGTACATGTTAGAAGTCTAAAGAAGTTGTTCTGAGAAAAATGTTATTTGGGTGAACCTCCGCTTTAAGCAGCGCTCCTGACTAAAATTAATTAACTGATATATAACATAAAAAAAGTCCAAAGTATTCAGAAAAAGATCCCAAAAATAGTCTGCGATTAAAGCAAAGAAAGTGGATCCTGCAGATCAAAGCCAGTCCTATCCTTCTGTTACCAACATCACCACTCGTCAGATAGGCAGGGGAAAACTCTTACCAGACAACGCTGGAATATGAGCGTTGTATAATCACAGCAATAGGTATCTCAAATACTTGGGGCAAGATCCACAGTCAGCGGCTTATTTTTAGGCAGGCGTAGCGTATCGTAGTTACGATACGCCGCCGCTACTTTGAGAGGCAAGTGCTGTATTCACAAAGCACTTGCCTCTAAAGTTACTGCGGCGTAGCGTAAATTTCCCGACGTAAGGGCGCGGAATTCAAATGATGAACAGGGGGGCGTGTTTTATGTAAAACAAGCTTGACCCCACAAAAATGACGCTTTTTTCGTACGGCGCATGCGCGCGCATGCTCAGTATCGCATCGGATTTTCAAATTAAATTACGCCCGCTCAATGCCTAGACGACGTGAAAGCAATTTACGCAAAGCCCTATTCGCGAACCTTTTTTTTACGCAAACAACGTACACAACGGAAAATTCAACGCTGGCCCGACATCCATACTTAACATTGCGTACGCCTCATAGAGCAGGGGTAACGTTACGCCGAAAAAAGCCTTACGTAAACGACGTAAAAAATGCCCTGGGCGGACGTACGTTTGTGGATTGGCGTATCTAGCTAATTTGCATACTCGATGCGGAATTCGACGGAAGCGCCACCTAGCGGCCAGCGTAAATATGCACCTTAGATCCGACGGCATACTAAGACGTACGCCAGTCGGATCTAGCCCAGCTTCAGGCGTATCTTGCTTTGTGGATACAAAACAAAGATACGCCGGAGCAACCTAGAAGTTACACTGCGTAACTTCTTTGTGGCTCTGGGCCTTGAAATCCAATCCTCTCAAGCCAAAGCTTGCATATAAGGGAAAAGATGAACAATGGCAAATAGCATAACTCCGTTTCATTTTTTAATGTTGAAATACCAAAATGTTAATTTTTAATGTTAAAGCGGAGCTCCGCAGAAAAAAAATGATTAAAAGCCAGCAGCTACAAATACTGCAGCTGCTGACTTTTAATATTAGGACACTTACCTGTCCTGGAGTCCAGCGCCGTCCACAGCAGAGGACGAGCGATCGCTCGTCACTCTGCTGCTGCCGCCCCCCCCCCCCGCCATTCTCGGTAAGGGAACCAGGAAGTGAAGCGCTCCGGCTTCACTGCCCGGTTCCCTACGGCGCATGCGCGAGTCGTGCTACGCCTGCCGATTGGCTCCCGCTGTCTGCCCGAGACTGTTTGGCCGGAAGTGGGTGAAAATACCTGTCTTTAGACAGGTATCTGCACCCCCCTCACTCTGAAAGGAGTCAAATGTGACAACGGAGGGGAGGGTTCCGATCAGCGGGAGTTCCACTTTAGGGTGCTAGTGCGTTGGGGTTTACAAACAGAGGGAAGCGGTGGACGCCGTCCTGATAGCCCATGATCTGAGACCGTGATGAGCCACTAATGTGATGTATTGCCTGTTTTAAATGTAAAGATTGTAAGTGCATTTTCAATCTTTTGGTATTTTAACATTAAAAAATCAAACGGAATTATGCTATGTGCCATTGTTCATCTTTTCCCTTATCTGCAAGCTTTGGCTTGAGAGGATTAGATTCCAAGTATTTGAGATACCTATTGCTGTGATTATACAACGCTCATATTCCAGCCTTGTCTGGTAAGAGTTTTCCCCTGCCTATCTCACGAGTGGTGATCCACTTTCTTTGCTTTAACCACTTGCCGACCGCGCACCGTCGTTATACGTCCACAAGGTGGCTCTGCTGGGCGAGAGCACGTAATATGACGTCCTTTCTCCCAGCCGCCACTAGGCCACTAGGCTGCCCCCCGCTCGCCCCCGATTCCCGTGCGTGTGCCCGGCGGGCGCGATCGCCGCCGGGCACACGCGATCGCTCGTTACAGAGCGGGGACCGGGAGCTGTGTGTGTAAACACACAGCTCCCGGTCCTGTCAGCAGGGGAAATGCTGATCTTCGGTTCATACAATGTATGAACCGAGGATCAGTGTTTCCCCTAGTGAGGCCACCCCCCCCCCACAGTAAGAACACACCCAGGCATACTTAACCCCTTCCCCGCCCCCTAGTGTTAACCCCTTCACTGCCAGTGGCATTTTTATAGTAATCCAATGCATTTTTATAGCACTGATCGCTATAAAAATGCTAATGGTCCCAAAAATGTGTCAAAAGTGTCCGAAGTGTCCGCCATAATGTCGCAATACCGAAAAAAAAAATCGCTGATCGCCACCATTACTAGTAAAAAAAATATAATAAAAATGACATAAAAATACCCCCTGTTTTGTAAACGCTATAACTTTTGCGCAAACCAATCAATAAACGCTTATTGCGATTTTTTTTTTAGGAAAAATATGTAGAAGAAAACGTATCGGCCTAAACTGAGGAAAAAAAATGTTTTTTTATATATTTTTGGGGGATATTTATTATAGCAAAATGTAAAAAATATTCATTTTTTTCAAAATTGGCTCTCTATTTTTGTTTATAGCGCAAAAACTAAAAACCGCAGAGGTGATCAAATACCACCAAAAGTAAGCTCTATTTGTGGGAAAAAAAGGACGCCAATTTTGTTTGGGAGCCACGTCGCACGACCGCGCAATTGTCTGTTAAAGCGACGCAGTCCCGAATCGCAAAAAGTACTCTGGTCTTTGGGCAGCAATATGGTCCGGGGGGTAAGTGGTTAATCACGGACTATCTTTGGGATCTTTTTCTGAATACTTTGGACTTTTTTTATGTTATATATCAGTTAATTAATTTTATTCAGGAGCGCTGCTTAATATATATTGTTTTAAAATATATGTGTTGTGTTATATACTGTAAATGTATTCATATATTTCTTACTCCATCTACATAGAACCATACAGTTTATTAACCACTTCCATACAGGGCACTTACGTACCTTCCTGCCCAAGCCAATTTTCAGCTTTCAGCACTGTCGCACTTTGAATGACAATTGCGCGGTCATGCTACATTGTACCCAAACAAAATTGGCGTCCTTTTTTACCCACAAATAGAGCTTTCTTTTGGTGGTATTTGATCACCTCTGCGATTTTTTTTTTTGCGCAACAACTAAAAGAAGACCGAAAATTTTGAAAAAAATTAAGTTTTTATTTTTTTCTGTAATTTTTTTGTAAATAAGTAAGTTTTCTCTTTCAATTATGGGCACTGATATGGTGGCACTGATGGGCACAGATGAGATGGCACTGATGGACATCGACGAGGTAGTACTGACGGGCACAGATGAGGTGGCACTGATTGGCGGCGCTGGTATGCGGCACTGATGGGCACACATAGGCGGCACTCATGGGCACACATAGTTGGCACTGATGGGCACTCATGGGCGGCACTGATGGGCACTCATGGGCGGCACTGATGGGCACTCATGGGCGGCACTGGGCACTCATGGGCGGCACAGATGGGCACTCATGGGCGGCAAAGATGGGCACTCATGGGCGGCACAGATGGGCACTGTGGGTGGCACAGATGGGCACTGTGGGGTGGCACAGATGGGCA
The DNA here is from genome assembly GCF_905171775.1 of Rana temporaria. Taxonomy (NCBI): domain Eukaryota; kingdom Metazoa; phylum Chordata; class Amphibia; order Anura; family Ranidae; genus Rana; species Rana temporaria. Next base: position 524,081,942 of record NC_053489.1, read on the forward strand.
CTGTGGGGTGGCACAGATGGGCACTGTGGGGTGGCACAGATGGGCACTGTGGGGTGGCACTGATGGACACTGTGGGGCGGCACTGATGGACACTGTGGGGCGGCACTGATGGACACTGTGGGGCGGCACTGATTTACTTGTTGCCAGTCAGTGCCCATTTGTGGGCACTGATTGGCATCTTTTTTTTTGCATCCTTTTTTTTTTTCCCCAGACTTTTTTTTCAGACTTTTTTTTTTTTTTTTTTTTTTTCAGACTTTTTTTTTTTTTGACTTTTTTTTTTCTCAATTTTTGTTGTTTTGCCCTTCCCTGGTGGGCATCCCTGGTGGTCCATGTGGCGATCCGAGGGGGGGCTGCGCTGATAAACAATCAGCGCGAACCCCCCCTGTCAGGAGAGCCGCCGATCTGCTCTCCTCTACTCGCGTCTGTCAGACGCGAGTGAGGAAGAGCCATCGACGGCTCTTCCTGTTTACACCGTGATCAGCCGTGGTTGGACACGGCTGATCACGTGGTAAAGAGTCTCCGTGAGAGACTCTTTACCGAGATCGGTGTTGCGGGGTGTCAGACTGACACCCCGCAACAACGATCGCCGCGATGCGCGCCCCCGGGGGCGCGCAGCGGCTAAGAATCCTGATGACGTCATATGACGTCCGGTCAGGATTCTACAACCACTTTGCCGCCGTCAATCTGTCATTGGCGGGCGGCAAGTGGTTAATTATATAAAAATTGTATGATTTACTGCACATCCAATAGACTTAAAGTGGTTGTAAATGCAGAAGGTTTTTTATATGCAGTCTATGCATTAAGATAAAAAGCCCCCCCCCCCCAATACTTACCTGAGCCCCATCTCTATCCAGCAATGTCCACAAGTGTATTCGGCCACTCGGGACTCTTCCTCTTGATTTGCTGAGACGCAGCAGCGGCACCATTGTTTTCCTGAAAGTATACACAGAGCTACAGCTCAACTCAGGTGCCCCCATAGCAAGCTGCTTTCTGTGGGGGCAGTCAACAGGAGGGAGGGGCCAGGGGCTCCAGCCAGGGAACCGAGAAGAGAAGGATCCGGGCTGTCCTGTGCAAAACCATTGCACAGAGCAGGCAAGTAGAACATTTTTGTTATTTTAATAGAAAGAAGAAAAAAAAATCTGAAGATTGGACAAGTCTGCATGAACATACTAATTCAAACTGTAAAAAGTTCAAGACTGGTGGGATTTGCCAATCCACCTATCCCTAGCGGGGAAAGTAAATGCAGGGAGTTGCCACTTTAAGAAAACGTGTGTGCGTGCATTATATTATTCATATATATATTGTGAACTTTGGGGGTAGTTTAGCTCTGCGGGATTAAGTGCGTAAACCATTAACGTTGAACCAAAAAGGGTTTTTATTTGTGACCAAACCAAAAACAACGCTTTATTCAGCACAAAGTAAAAGTCTGCTTGTCTCCAGCATAAACAAAAAAAGTATTTTTCTTCAGCACAGCAATGAATTAAAGCAAAGGCACATACGGTTTTAGGCAGGTCTTTACCCCCAGAACTTCCAGTCCTTGCTGACCCTTTATCAGTTTCTCAGAGGTACACAGCTTCTTCAGACAGGTGCACTCCCTTACTCCTCCACGCCCCCTATCAGGGCTTCCTGCCTTTTAACCACTTAAGCCCCGGACCAAAATGCAGCTAAAGGACCAGGCCCCTTTTTGCAAATCGGGACTGCGTCGCTTTAACTGACAATTGCGCGGTTGTGCGACATGGCTCCCAAACAAAATTGGCGTCCTTTTTTTCCCACAAAGAGATTTCTTTTGGTGGTATTTGATCACCTTTGCGGTTTTTATTTTTTGCGCTATAAACAAAAATAGAGCGACAATTTTGAAAAAAATGCAATATTTTTTACTTTTTGCTATAATAAATATCCCCCAAAAAAATATAAAAAAAACATTTTTTTTCCTCAGTTTAGGCCGATACGTATTCTTCTACCTATTTTTGGTATAAAAATAAAAAAAAATCGCAATAAGCGTTTATCTATTGGTTTGCACAAAATTTATAGCATTTATAGTTCTATTGCATTTTTATTAATTATTATCTTCTTTTACTACTAATGGTGGCGATCAGCGATTTTTTTCGTTACTGCGACATTATGGCGGACACTTCGGACAATTTTGACACATTTTTGGGACCATTGTCATTTTCACAGCAAAAAATGCATTTAAAATGCATTGTTTACTGTGGAAATGACAGTTGCAGTTTGGGAGTTAACCACAGGGGGCGCTGATGGGGTTATGTGTGACCTGAAGTGTGTTTACATCTGTAGGGGGGTGTGGCTGTAGGTGTGACGTCATCGATTGTGTCCCCCTATAAAAGGGATCACACGATCGATGACGCCGCCACAGTGAAGAACGGGGGAAGCTGTGTTTACATACAGCTCTCCCCGCTCTTCAGCTCTGGGTACCGATCGCGGGACTCCAGCGGCGATCGGGTACGCAGGTCCTGGAGCTTCGGACTGGGCTTAAAGGGCAACCGTACATATACGTTGATGTGCCCAGCCTTGCCATTCTGCCGACATATATCGTCGTGCAGCGGTCCTTAAGTGGTTAAGCTGTTTTCCTGGAGGTTCTTAACCCCCTGTGTGCTTGACTGCCAGTGGTCAGGAGAGGAGGCCCTTTCCCTCCCGAACGTCACTTTAGATCCTCCAAAATTCCTGGCCACAAATGACACTCTAACAAGGACAGAGAGGACTATAGGCCCGTCCTCTCTGGATCAACTTTTATTGCCCGTAATTTCTCACCCCCTCTGGGTGACCTCCTTAACTCTATACCATTGCCTTAAAGGGACCACACTCCAAATATTGGTGCAACATAGCGTCCGTCCATCCAGGATCCAACCCTGGCGTCCTGTACAATATTATATATATTTATTTATGCTCAAAAGTTTGCATACCCTCGCAGAGATTGTGAAATGTTGGCATTAATATTAAAAATATGACTGAGCATGCCAAATGTCTTTAATTTAAGGACAGTGATCACATGAATCATTATTCACACAGTTAAAATGTCTATTAAAAGGTTAATTTCTCACATTTGTGTTTTTTTAAATCACAATTAGTGTATAAATAGTCAATGAGTGTGTTGGCTCTCACATGGGTGCCCTAAGCAGGCTAGACACGGAGCCATGAAGAGGTAGAAAAGAACAGTCAAAAGACTTGCGTAGTAATGGAACTTTATAAAGAGATATAAAAACATATCAAAGCCTTGAATATTCCAATCACTACTGTTTAATCCCTTATTAAGAAGTGGAAAATTCGGGGCTCTTGATACCAAGACTGTTTTTTGGCATGCTCAGTCATATTTTCAATATAAATGCCCAAATTTCACAATTTCTGCCAGGGTATTGTAATTTTTTTGAACACACAAAAAAAAAAAGAAAAAAAAATTATATTTTGCCATTATTCTTATTATTTACATATACACACATTCTATAAATGTACTTGCAATATATATACCTGATGAGTCTTTGTCAGCTTCTGCAGACTGAGAGGCTTCTAAGGATGATACCACACTGACTGCTTGAGGGACAGGCCCAACAGTAGCCGCAACAGGAGCAGTTTTCTTCTGTGCTATAACGACACTCCTGAGAAAAAGATGAAAAAGATAAACTGCTATTAAATGCCAATTCTGAAGCATTAAGCACAAAGACTTCAGAATAATGAACAGTTTGAACATCGTTACACAAAAAATGACAGAACACACATAATTGTGACATTGCACTTTGTTAATGCAAATGAAAATAAGAGGATCTGAGATTTGGTTACAAGTATAAATAACACAGCAATTTGAACTATTTTGTATAAAACACACACAATAAATATACCCAATATAAATAAAGACCTCTTTGCATTAATACAAAGAAGCACATCTGATATTCACTTCTCTCTTTAAACACATTTTTCATTATTTTTGGGTTAAACTATAACTAGGTTGCATCACTAACCATCACAAATCAAATCTGTTCTCAAGGCCGGCAAAGCTGATTATAACGTTGTCCTCTGAGACACCTTGATTCTTGATGACATGCAAGGCTTCCTTCCCTCTAACAAACTCCATTTCCTTAATACACAAGTCATCGTACCATGACAAGTGAATAAAGCAATAGCCAATTATTCAGCAGAAACCTTCTTGGCCATTAGGAACCTAATCCCATAAATCAGATAGCTCTTTCTATACAATGTCAATTGCAAGTTCCAGCAAACTGCAAAATTCAAAATTAAGCTACACTTTAACAGCTCACTGTCATATTTAAAAGCAATGTATCTTTTAAGTAGCCAATGTGAGAACGGCAGTGATTTCAAAGAGGGGCTTACATCACTTCTGACAGAACAAGGGTGAAAAGACCAGCAACCATAAATATTCAGAGGCATAAGGTCAGTGTGTTATTAGTCCCAATTATCCTGGACCGTAAGGAGGCTTTGTGGTGCAGATAATTATTACCTGTTGAATGAGTACAGATCACCAGACCTGGTCAGGCCACTTCCTCACTCAGGACTATGTTTATAGCACAAGATACGAACATTTAAATAAAGCCATGATACACATTATAAGAACTAGTTTGGTGAATGGTAAAATATGAAAGTTCAGACATTGTCCATGTGTCTAGTTGCATTTACAGCCTTTAGAAACCCATGGACAACAGAAGATATTCAGCTGAAACCCAAAAAAACTATTTAGGGTTACCCGAGACAACAGAAAACCAGCTGTGATAAAACGTCATCCTACTTTTTTTTTTTTATGCAGATTACTACCATGTTAAAAAGGCAGGTCTGGCAGGCATTAGGGAAATTCCCCCTATAGATCAGCATTCAGGCAAACAGCCTTGAGGTAGACATCCAATACTCCTGCAAACACCTGTACAAATATGTAAAATAAGAATGGGCATATCACCAAACAAATTCAGTAGGCAACAATGGCGTCTAATCTATAGGGGGGAATTTCCCTAAAGCCTGCCAGACCTGCTTTTAACTTGGGGGCCATAGCCACATGTTAAGGGCACACCTGATCCCTTTTGGTGGTGGTTGGCCTTTGAGGTGAAGGGAGTTTAATGTGGCCCATACTTTGATCTGTCACAAGAAGAATCCTCAGCATTATCTTTTACTGGGGACTCGATACTTCTATTTTGATGCTTATTATTTAGAGCCCAACATTGATATTGCACTATAAAACATATTGATTTATTGCACAGGTTTTTATAGAATTTTCTGGTTGTCTTGAGTAGGATTTTTCCTTTGGTCTATTGTGACTTAGATGAGGATCAGATCACATTTTATGGCAAATTACTGCAGAAAACCTGTTAATTCTAGGTAGTTTACATACGTTTTCTTGCCACTGTATACTACTCCATTTCAAAAATACATATTTTTTGTAAATGCACAACAGAATTCAGAAGCCTAGGAGTCTAGCGCAAATATCATATGTTCTCCAACACTAGATATTCAGCCTTACTTTATAAGGCTATCTCTGAACATGCCAACTCTTACCACGAGAGGCTTTTCACTATCTCTAGCTCAGTTCGCTTTGATTTCCTAATTGGGTGATGGAGTGAACACTTTTGAATAAATGCTGACCAATTAGCAGCAAAGACCCTTGCAGCAACACTCATCGAAAAGCTCTGGATGCAATAAGTATCAGAGCAGTGCTATGGGGAACTTTTAATTGGAATCTTTAAGGACTTAAAGCGGAGCTCCACCCTAAAGTGGAACTCCCGCTGATCGGAACCCTCCCCCCTCCGGTGTCACATTTGACACCTTTCAGGGGGAGGGGGGTGCAGATACCTGTCTAAAGACAGGTATTTGCACCCACTTCCGGCCACACAGTCTCGGGCAGACTGCGGGCATGATGTCACCTCCCGTCCCCCCCGTTGTGTTCTGGGAACACTCGGCTCCCAGTACACAGCGGGAGCCAATCGGCAGGCGTAGCGCGACTCGCGCATGCGCCCTAGGGAACCGGGCAGTGAAGCCGGAGCGCTTCACTTCCTGGTTTCCTCACCGAGGATGGCAAGGGCAGCAGAGTGAGAGTGACGAGCGATCGCTCGTCCTCTGCTGCGGACGGCGCTGGACTCCAGGACAGGTAAGTGTCCTAATATTAAAAGTGAGCAGCTGCAGTATTTGTAGCTGCTGGTTTTTAATATTTTTTTTCAGCGGACATCCGCTTTAAATAAATAAGCTGCCATTGCCATTTTAGCTTTAGGGGTGCAGGTTCAAGGGCTGCCATCCTGGACCTAGCTTCACTACCAAGCAAGACGCTAAACCCAAACTAACTTGCAGTGAAGATTTTGCAGATTATATGCTTACTTCATGGCTCAAACTATTGAAGTCAAATGCAGCCAGGCAACCAACACCGTACAGCAAGTCAATACCAATTGACGTCCACCCCATAGCAGTTTTACTGCTACAGGGCGACTCTCCTGTGCAGAATCGCATATATAAATGGGATTCTTAACTTCTGTTTGCAGAGAGCACATGCACCGTGAACTTTAATGGCCTCCCAGTCTTAGTCTGTAGGGTTCAACATGGAGTTGGCCCACCCTTTGCAGCTATAGGAATGTTTGACCATTCTTCCAGAAGTGCATTTGTGCAGGCACCAACGTTGGACAAGAAGGCCTGGCTCACAGTCTCTGCTCCAATTCATCCCAAAGGTGTTCTATTAGGTTGAGGTCAGGACTCTGACTCTGTGCAGGCCAGTCAAGTTCCTCCACCCCAAACTCGCTTATCCACAATATATTGCCAAAAGTATTGGGCTACCCCTCCAAATCATTTGTTGGAGAAGGAATTATGGTGTGGGGTTATTTTTTAGGGGTTGGACTTGGACCCTTAGTTCTAGTGATGGCAACTCTTAAGGCGTCAGCATACCAATACATTTTGGACAAATTCACGCTCCCAACTTAGGGTGGAATAGTTTGGGGATGGTCCTTTCCTGTTCCAACATGATTATGCACTAGTGAAGAAACCAAGGTCCATAAAGACATGGACGAGCGAGTTTGGGATGGAGGAACGTGACTAGATTGCACAGAGTCCTGATCTCAACCCGATAGAAAACCTTTGGGATGAATTAGAATGGAGACTGCGAGCCAGGCCTTCTCATCCAAGAAAGTGCCTGACCTCACAAACGTGCTGCTGGAAGAATGGTCAAACATTCCCATAGACACACTCCTAAACATTGTGGACAGCCTTCCCAGAAGAGTTGAAGCTGGATATAGCTGCAAATGGTGGGCCAACTCAATATTGAACCCTATAGACTAAGACTGGGATGCCATTAAAGTTCATGTGTGTGTAAAGGCAGAAGTCCTAATACTTTTGGCCTCTCACGGTCATAGAGATGGCCGGGGACCATCCAGTCCACAGCCAGCACTATAATAATCCAGCGCTTGATCTTATAAACAGAAAGAAAGTGTAAGACAGGAAGAAAGTGAGGCCAGAACACATTGGCCCCATAAAGGGAAATTGGATAGAAAGGAAAGAGATATGGCAAAGGTCTTAAATGCATTTTTCTACTCAGTTTTCACAAAGGAAAAGGGGGGGGGGGGGTAATAGTAACCAAGACTGTAATGTTAATAACACGTCACAGGATGTACCCTCATGGCCAACAGAAGACATTATCAGCAATAGACTTGAAAAATCCAACATAAATCACCAGGACCAGATGGCTTAAACCCAAGGGTCCTTAACCTGCCTGGCGGTATTCCCGAGTCTGACTCGGGGTTAGATTTTCCTGCTGCGAGCGGTAACCCCGAGTCAGACTCGGGCTTGCCTCGCTAGATCCACAGGCTTGGTTTACTTACCTTGTCCCTGGATCCAGCGATGCCACCGGGCTGTGTGAGCGAGCGGGACCTCGCTCGATTCACACAGTGCCTCTGTGTGACGCCGATCTCCGGTCCCTGCGACGTTACGACGCACGGGGACGGAGAACGGCGCCAAATTCAAAAAAGTAAACAAACACTTTACATACAGTATACTGTAATCTTATAGATTACAGTACTGTATGTAAAAAAAAAAACACACCCCCTTGTCCCTAGTGGTCTGTCCTGTGTCATGCATGTCATTTTATATAATAAAAACTTTTTTCTCCCTGCAAACTGTAGATTGTCCATAGCAACCAAAAGTGTCCCTTTATGTCAAAAATAGTTTTAGATCAGCTAAAAAACAGCGATAATAAATTATAATCACTTGCAGAATTGTGCGATAGCGATTTGTGGGGAAATTCGTCATAAAAAAAAAAATAATGACAGCGACAATTCTGCAACTGAGCAAATTTCAGTGATTTTGATTTGATTACATTATTGAATAATTTTTATTAAAATTATATTATTATTTGTTATAATTATTTATAATTATTTATTATATTATAATTTATAATTTTGTTTTTAAAAAAATGTAATACCCGGGATGCCTATTAGAATCTTGTTTGGTGAGATTTAAGTGAGTTATTCCTAAAAATTACAGACCTACAATATAAAACGCCAAATTTCCTTGCAAATAATGGTACCGCTTTCAGCATGTTTTTTCTGAAAGAATCATACCGCCGGGGACGTTAAGGAACTCAGTCAGGTGATAGCTAGACCATTTTATCTTTTTATAATTTTTATGGACAGTTTAGAGTCCGGAATGGTACCGGCTGATTGGAGAAAAGCCAACGTGATTCCAATATTTAAAAAAGCGCTGAGATATAACCATGGAAACTACAGGTCAGTCAGCCCAACATCAATAGTATGTAAGCTAATGGAGTGAATCATAAGGGACTATATCCAAGATTTTAGTAACGAAAAGGGTATCAGTGGTAATCGGCACAGATTGATTAAGAATCATTCTTGCCAGAGCAATCCATTAACGTTCTATGAAGAAGTAAGCTGCCAACTAGATAGAGGTAGGTCTGTGGATATGGTGTATCTGGGTTTTGCAAAGGCATTTGAAACCATTCCCCACAAACTTTTACAAACTAAAGGTCTGTCGGCATTGACCATAGGGCGAGTATCTGGATTGAAAACTGGCTAATTGGGTAGGGCAAAGGGTGGTCATAAATCTCAAGTACTCAGTATGGTCTGGTGTAAGCGGGGTCCCCCAAGGATCTGTCCTGGGACCAATTCTGTTTAATGTATTCATAAACAATATAGAGGATGGGGTAAACAGCACAATCTCAATATTTGCGGATGATACAAAGTTAAGCAGGGCAACTTCAGTGCAGGATATAGAAACCTTACAAAAAGGCCTAAATAAAATAATGGGGTAAGAAACTACATGGCAAATGAGGTTTAATGTTGAAAAATGTAAAGCAATGCATTTGGGTGCTACAAATACTACCGCAAATTACTCACTAGGGGGGAAACCTGTGGGGCAATCTAGACTGGAAAAGGACCCGGGGTCTTAGCCGATGACAAGCTCAGCAGTGGCATGCACTGCCAAGCTGCTGCAAGCAAAGCCAACAAAATATTGGCAAGCATTAAAAAGGGGACTCACTTCAGATATAAAAACGATAATTTTCCCACTCTACAAGACCCTGGTCCAGCTGCATCTTGAGTATGCCGTCCAGTTCTGGGCACCAGACATCAAAAAGCATGTGCTGGAACTGGAAAAAGTTCAGAGAAAAAGACAATAAAAGGGACTGGAGGATCTCAGCTTTGAGGAACAACTGCAAGAATTAAAATGTATTCTCTCTGGAAAGGAGATGCTTGAGAGGGCATATAATAGCGATGTACAAATACCGTACTGGTGACCCAAGCATAGGGAAAAATCTTTTCTGTGAAAAGTAATTTAAAAAGACACGCAGCCATTCACTGAAATTGGAAGAGGAGTAGTTTAACAGCAAACTGTGTAGAGGGTTCTTTACTGTCAGAGCAGTAAGGATGTGGAAATTATCTTCCCCAAGCAGTGGTATCAGCAGGGAGCGTCAATAGTTTAACTTTTAGATGGGCACCCTAACGATCACAACATACATACAATATACAATGTATTAATGACATAAACACATGCATACACACAACACAGGTTTAACTGGATGGACTGGTGTATTTTCAACCTTACCAACTACAGGTCGTCATTTGACGTCCTATGGGTGGGAAGTTGCTAGTATAAAAATAAAATTGAAAAATTGAAAATTCTATAAATTGATCTCATGTAAACCAATATACGCTCCTTAAGATTTTTTTTTACCAGAAGCAAGTAGCAGAATACATATTGGTCAAAATCTATAAAGAAATTAGATTTTTTTACTTTTTTTATTAAAGGGGTGGTTCCCCCTAAAACACATTGCTAACAATAGATTCCTAAGACCCGTTACACTGCGGGTAGGCTGGCTTTTTTTTTTTTTTTTTTTAGTACATACCGATATCTCCCCGTCTCGTTCCTTGTCGGTGGGCGTTCCTAGTTGATTGACGTTCCTCGGAGGGGCGCGTACGTGACGTCACGACTTTCCGAAAGAAGCCGAACGTCGCTGCGCATGCGCCGTATAGAGCCGACTCTATACGGCGCATGCGCAGTGACGTTCGGCTTCTTTCGGAAAGTCGTGACGTCACGTACGCGCCCCTCCGAGGAACGTCAATCAACTAGTTCCGCCCACCGCCTAGGGACGAGACGGGGAGATCTCGGTATGTACGAAAAAAAAAAAAAAAAAGCCAGCCTACCCGCAGTGTAACGGGTCTTAGGAATCTATTGTTAGAAATTAGTTTTAGGGGGAACCACCGCTTTAAGCCTAGGTTCACACTGCTGCGAATTCAAAATCGCGGTAAAATGCGCGATTTTTACCGCGATTTCGCGGCCGCGATTTTGCCGCGATTTCGGCCGCAATTTAATGTAAATCGCGGCCCCCGAAATCGCAAAAAGTAGTACAGGAACTACTTTTTGAAATCGCAGATGCGGCGTCGCACTGATTAGGACAGTGCCATTGCCGACAATTGCCGCCGATTTGAGATGCGATTTGACATGTCAAATCGCATCTCAAATCGTTCCAAATCGTACCCAGTGTGAACCAGGGCTAAAAGTGTTTAAAAACAGGAAGTAAAAAAATATAGGTCTTTTTTAGTTCATAGCCATGAAGGGGGGTAAATCTTCAAGATGAAGTGGATAAAGGCATTCTACACAAAATCCCCCAGTACAAGTTTCTTTTGAGCAATAAGGAGGGAAGAAAACTGTAATTTGTTCATTTAAAGCACTGACACCATAATATTAATCACTCAATTGTATATTAGATGGTTAGCTTGACAGAAATTATATATTCTGCTACTGTCTATATTTTGTATGCAGTAAGTTACACCATTCTCTTGCAATACACGATTTCCAAAAATCATCATAATAATAAATAGGGTTGCCCGGGACCGATACAGAGCATTTGTGCGAGTAATTGTACTCGCACAAATGCTCCCGATGCCTGACCCGATACCTGGTCGGCGGGCAGAGTCTGTGAGCTGAGAGGGCAGGCGGAGTCTGAGCTGAGAGGGCAGGCGGAGTCTGTGAGCGGAGAGGGCAGGCGGAGTCTGTGAGCGGAGAGGGCAGGCGGAGTCTGTGAGCGGAGAGGGCAGGCGGAGTCTGTGAGCGGAGAGGGCAGGCGGAGTCTGTGAGCGGAGAGGGCAGGCGGAGTCTGTGAGCGGAGAGGGCAGGCGGAGTCTGTGAGCGGAGAGGGAAGGCGGAGTCTGTGAGCGGAGAGGGAAGGCGGAGTCTGTGAGCGGAGAGGGCAGGCGGAGTCTGTGAGCGGAGAGGGCAGGCGGAGTCTGTGAGCGGAGAGGGCAGGCGGAGTCTGTGAGCGGAGAGGGAAGGCGGAGTCTGTGAGCGGAGAGGGCAGGCGGAGTCTGTGAGCGGAGAGGGCAGGCGGAGTCTGTGAGCGGAGAGGGCAGGCGGAGTCTGTGAGCGGAGAGGGCAGGCGGAGTCTGTGAGGGGAGAGGGCAGGCGGAGTCTGTGAGGGGAGAGGGCAGGCGGAGTCTGTGAGGGGAGAGGGCAGGCGGAGTCTGTGAGGGGAGAGGGCAGGCGGAGTCTGTGAGGGGAGAGGGCAGGCGGAGTCTGTGAGGGGAGAGGGCAGGCGGAGTCTGTGAGGGGAGAGGGCAGGCGGAGTCTGTGAGGGGAGAGGGAAGGCGGAGTCTGTGAGCGGAGAGGGAAGGCGGAGTCTGTGAGCGGAGAGGGAAGGCGGAGTCTGTGAGCGGAGAGGGAAGGCGGAGTCTGTGAGCGGAGAGGGAAGGCGGAGTCTGTGAGCGGAGAGGGAAGGCGGAGTCTGTGAGCGGAGAGGGAAGGCGGAGTCTGTGAGCGGAGAGGGAAGGCGGAGTCTGTGAGCGGAGAGGGAAGGCGGAGTCTGTGAGCGGAGAGGGAAGGCGGAGTCTGTGAGCGGAGAGGGATGGCGGAGTCTGTGAGCGGAGAGGGAAGGCGGAGTCTGTGAGCGGAGAGGGAAGGCGGAGTCTGTGAGCGGAGAGGGAAGGCGGAGTCTGTGAGCGGAGAGGAAAGGCGGAGTCTGTGAGCGGAGATGGCAGGCGGAGTCTGTGAGCGGAGATGGCAGGCGGAGTCTGTGAGCGGAGATGGCAGGCGGAGTCTGTGAGCGGAGAGGGCAGGCGGAGTCTGAGAGCGGAGATGGCAGGCGGAGTCTGTGAGGGGAGAGGGCAGGCGGAGTCTGTGAGGGGAGAGGGCAGGCGGAGTCTGTGAGGGGAGAGGGCAGGCGGAGTCTGTGAGGGGAGAGGGCAGGCGGAGTCTGTGAGGGGAGAGGGAAGGCGGAGTCTGTGAGCGGAGAGGGAAGGCGGAGTCTGTGAGCGGAGAGGGCAGGCGGAGTCTGTGAGCGGAGAGGGAAGGCGGAGTCTGTGAGCGGAGAGGGAAGGCGGAGTCTGTGAGCGGAGAGGGAAGGCGGAGTCTGTGAGCGGAGAGGGAAGGCGGAGTCTGTGAGCGGAGAGGGAAGGCGGAGTCTGTGAGCGGAGAGGGAAGGCGGAGTCTGTGAGCGGAGAGGGAAGGCGGAGTCTGTGAGCGGAGAGGGATGGCGGAGTCTGTGAGCGGAGAGGGAAGGCGGAGTCTGTGAGCGGAGAGGGAAGGCGGAGTCTGTGAGCGGAGAGGGAAGGCGGAGTCTGTGAGCGGAGAGGAAAGGCGGAGTCTGTGAGCGGAGATGGCAGGCGGAGTCTGTGAGCGGAGATGGCAGGCGGAGTCTGTGAGCGGAGATGGCAGGCGGAGTCTGTGAGCGGAGAGGGCAGGCGGAGTCTGAGAGCGGAGATGGCAGGCGGAGTCTGAGAGCGGAGATGGCAGGCGGAGTCTGTGAGCGGAGAGGGCAGGCGGAGTCTGAGCGGAGAGGGCAGGCGGGACGCATCCATAGGCGGAGTCAGTGGGGCGGAGAGCGAGTCCTCAGCTAGGTAAGCTGGCAGTGTGCCGCCGCATCAGGATTGGTGACCGGAGCCATCACATTCGATCGCCGACATCCATCTTGGTACACCCTGCACTTGGCCACAGTAAGCCAGCAGCGGACATCTTGTTAAACCCAGCCCATATAGTTTGGGCTGGGTGTAACAAGATGTCTGCTGATACTTACTGATGCCGAGTGCAGGGTGTACCAATATGGGTGTCGCAGCATAGCATTTCAAAATCCTTTCCTCATGTCATTTATTGCGGCATTTCAGTGCCTGCCCATAAGTGCCAGCCACATGTCAGTGCCATCCATCAGTGCCACTTATCAGTGCCCACAAGTGCCATCTGTCAGTGCCACCTGTCAGTGCCAGCCCCATGTCAACTATATGGGCACCATAAGTGCTGCCTATCAGTGTCAGCCACCTGTCAGTGCCATCAGTGTCCATAAGTGCCAACTATCAGTGCCATCCATCATTGCCCATAAGTGCCATCTGTCAGTGCCAGACACCTGTCGGTGCCATCAGTATCCATAAGTGCCAACTATCAGTGCCATCCATCATTGCCACCTATCAGTGCTCATTAGTCAGTGCCATCTTTTAATGCCCAAACTGCCACATGACATTAAAAAAAAAGTAATCGGTATCGCAGAGTACATGAAAAAAAAAAAGTACTTGTACTCGGTCCTATAAAAGTGGTATCGGTACAACCCTAATAAAGGTTGTGGTCTTCTAAAAGAAAAACAGAAAAAAAAAAAAAAAAGCAATAACATAGTTGACCAAGACACAGTTTACAATTTATTCAGGCAAGCTTTACTTGCTTTTTTTTTTTTTACTTTATAGGTCCCTGGGTGGAGTATGTGTAGGGATGTGTGTAGTGTTGGGGGGGAAATGTGTTGCGTTTTGCCATGTTGATGACAAATGGAAAAACCCCCTCTACAGATACATATAATGCCCATGTTTTAATGTGAAATTCTATTTTAATGCTTGTTTTCATGGTCTTGTCCAACTGAATACGGTATATAGAGACAATATCGAAGTATCGCTGAGCCATTGAATAATTGATAGTTAATTGAATAGTTGAGATGTAAAATATAAACGGAGATGTGTTTTTAATAAAGGTCTAGTTTAAGGTATGAACTTTGTTTGACTTCACTAGCAGTATAACTAGTAACAGTAGCAATATGTTAAAATGGTCTTTTAGTCATTCTCATTCTTTGCAGAGACAAGAAAGCAGTGCAGACAAACTTTATCTCTATACATTTCTGGCACCCACTAATCGCTAGGATGGATTTGTATATGATAGCAAGAACATCACTAGCATGGGAACCAACATGCACACCTTGGCTACAGCAGCCCCTCTTCTGGAAGCATTTCAATGGGACAGCCTTCAGTTAGCTGTTAGTGTATACTTTCCAGCTATAGCTGGATGGATAGATGATAATCCTCAAGATATGAGGAGAGTTTTGATTTCTGACAAAGCATTCCAGAGATAAATGCAAGATCAGAGGGATGCTTTGAAATTCCCAGGGACAACCCACTGGTGAAAAAAGATACATGAGAAGCACTTAAAGACGATGGGTCTTTGTGTACAGACTGTGAAGCAGTTGGGACCAGCACCGTCACCGCTTCAAATGCTAAATCTGAAATCGAGCATCATGTGCACACAAAGTCATGAGTATACTATAACTATACATTACAGGACCACATAAAAACAAATACAGACACCTCAGCTTTCCAACCTCAGTCTTTAAAATTAATATCACTATAAAAATATCTGTTCCATATTATAACACCAAGTACCTCTGATGTTGCTTGTCCCTAAACAGGCACAAGCAATGGACTTTAAAATGTACCTCATGTGCAAAATAATAACTCAAAATTATAATATACCACATATACCCTTTAAGATCTTTTTTTTAATACATCATTAAAATTTGATTGCACCATTCATAAAATATACATTAAAAAAACATTGAAAACATTACATGCTTGTACCAATACAGATTCAATTATGGTGTGTATATCAAAGCCCATGGAAAATCCATAAAGTTTAATAATGTGGTTAATTGTAATGAAGTTGCACAATGTTTTGTGGTGATGTTTATCAGCGGGATTTTTTTGGGCAAGCCTTACAGCTATGAGAGTGTTTCCCAGTCTTTCTTCCCTCTAGTGTAGCCTTCGTTTAACAGTCCATGCCCACACACTAGAGCACACATTCTCCGCTTTACCCTTTGACCTCTGCCACTTTTTGGTGGATGTGTGGTCCCTTTTTTTGGGGTTGGGATTTTGGGGTATGTGGCTGTGTGTAAGTCAACCACAGACCTATTTTCATAGCAGATGTGACTCCTTTTTGATGGGTTCCTGGGCTTGAACCTGGGGAGGGGTTTCCTGCATTTTGGTCTGGCCTAGAACAGTTTTGCATTTCAGCAGAAGTGTTTTCCACCTGACTTCCAGACACAAGTGATGGTTGTAGCTCAGAAAGTTTGTACATTCCTTTGAACTCAGGGGAGTGTCCTTTGCCCAGATACAAAAAGCAGACAAAGGGCAGACATGACAGCCAGTGAATGATCATTTTGTGCAGCGAGTAGTGTGAAGAGACTTCCACCAAGCGGAAAAAATCTGGTACAGAAGGCTAGAGGGTTTTCTTCTTTTTTTTTTACGTTCTTCTGGGGTTGGTAAAGCGGTGAGTGTTTTTTATATTGGTTGCCACATAGATCCAAGAAATTTATGTTTAAGGGGTTTACATTGGGAATACTTTCCTTTACGCGTTTCAGACACAGTGTATGGCTGGTATTGGTTCTCCAGTATATATAAAGGGTTATTTGACTCACTGACCATATAGGAATGTTTTGGGATTCAGGGCCAACATTTTTTGAACCCGAAGTGTAGGCATGAGATTTAGCCTAGGTACACATTGGAGCGATTTGTCAATGCGATTTGAGAGATCAAATTGCATGATAAGTCGTAGCCAATTGGAGGCAATGACACAGTTCTAATCGCCACCGATTTTGCGGCATTGCACAGATTTGCAAAAGTATTTCCTGCACTACTTTTGCCGATTTCAGGTGTGACTTCAATAGACATCTGTGTATGAAGCCCCACAGATGTCTATCAAGTAGCACTTGAAATCACGCTGTCCTTGCTAATTTGAAATCGCTCTACTCCAAGTGAAGTAGCACGATTTCAAAGTAGTATCATGGTGAACCAGGGATGAATTTATAAAAGTGTTTAAGAATACTTTGGTACTATAAAAAATGCTTTGTATGGATCATCTTTGCCTGGATATTTAGGATCCCTCCATGGACTGGTTAGCCCATACTAACACCGAAGTGGTAATCTATTTTTGTGGGTCACCTATATATTTGCTGACAATTTACCTGTAAGTATATATATTCCATGTATACTTTATGCCTGTATATGATATACTACATATAAAATCCAATGTGTTAGTAGTGAGTATAGGTTTCATATGTTTGTATTGCAGATAACTCTACAGAACTTGTACATATCAATGACCCGATCCTGAGGAAGTGCAATTAGACCAAGAAACATGTCAAATCATGGAATTTGATATATGCATCATTGTTGAATCTGCATTGGTACAAACAAAAAATAATTGTTGGTGAAGTCAATACTTTATTGTATATTTTATGAATTGTACAGTTGATATTGTTAATGATTTATTAAAAACAGGGTTAGATTAAAAAGAGGGACTAGGTTTTTAAAATATGATTTTCCACCTCAAGTACATTCAAGTCCCTTAGCTGTGACCATTTAGTGCAGTGGTTCTCAACCTGGGGGTCGAATGACAATTTGCCAGGGGTCACCAAATCCTGGGCTGTTCCTGAAGCCCGCACTGCTCTCCCAGCCTTTCCGCGGCCACCCAGCAGGGCTGTCCCTGGAGCCTGTTGCTGCCTAGCTGGGCTGTTCCTAAAGCCAGCAGCTGCCAATTCAGTTCAAGGCATGGCTGGGAGGCAGAGACTAGAGGTCAGCTGACTGGTGAGGAATGTGAAGTGGGAGGGGCTGGAGGAGACCCTGTCTCCTGATTTCGGTAAAGGTGTCACTGCTGCGAGACACTACAAAGTCGGAGACACAATGGGGTTGATTTACTAAAACTGGAGAGTGCAAAATCTGGTGCAGTTGTGCATGGTAGCCAATCAGCTTCTAACTTCAGCTTGTTCAATTAAGCTTTGACAAGAAAAACCTGTAAAGCAGATTGGTTTCTGTGCAGAGCTGCACCAGATTTTACACTCCAGTTTTAGTAAATCAACTGCAGTAACACTACCTGTGATTATAGTTGCCATTAAAAGTCCCCACTACAATTCTCAGATCAGCAGATGACCTTGATCACGGGCACTTAAGTTGGCTGATCAGAACTCCCCCCACCAGCACTGCCACTGATCCCAACTCCACGCCAGCACTTCCACTGATCCCATTCCCCCCCACCATAGAGTAAGAGAAGAAATACAAATAGAGAATAGATGAAAGTGAGACAAAAAGAGGGGGAGGAACAAAGAAAAAGGGAGAGAAAGAATAAAAGAAAGAACAAGTCGGCTAGAGAGAGGAATGGAGAAATAAAACAAGAAATTTGCAATGAAAGCGATAAAAGGGAAAGAAAGGAGAACAAAGAGAAAAAGTGGTACATCCTAAAATGTACCATAAGGGGTTTTAATACTGTACGAGTGGAAGGGACTCCGTGAGAGCTAAATGCCTTGCCTTGGGTGCTGACAACCCACTCTACAATTTTTTTTTTACTGTTAGGGGTCCACAACTTGGGAAATTTTATCAAGGGGTCACGACACTAAAAAAGGTTGAGAATCGCTGCCTTAAGGGGTTATACCAGGATGATGCATGCAGCTGCATGCATCATCCCGGTACCGTTTTTTTAAAACAGGTGGTTGGCTCTTAAGGGATAACAACTGATGGGGCTAAAAGCCGCTCGGCTGTTATCCCGAAAGAGTGAGAGGTGACGTCCCCCCTCTGCCGCCGCTGTTCCTGGGCCTCCTGTCCCACCGGGAGACCCGATCCACAATCCAGCACTTCCACCGGCTAGAGGGAGAGACTGGAAGGAAGCCGGGAAACTGATTCATTCCAGTCTCCTACGTGTAAACACGAAAGCGACGCCACAACGCCACTTCCGGTTTACTCGGCTGCCCATTGCGCCGTTTAAGAAAAAAAAAAAACAGTATTCAGAATCGGCATTCTGGCGATCTGAATACTTTTAAGTGCAAAGGAGGGATTTGGGGTCTTTAAGACCCCCGATCCCTCCATAAAGAGTACCTGTCACCACCTATCACTGTCACAACGGATGAATACATTCCTTGTGACAGCAATAAAAGTAATCCGATTTTTAAAAATTTTTTTAAAGTGCAAAAGAAATAAAAAGAAATACAAAATTATTTAAAGCGCCCCCTGACCCCGCACGCAACAAAGAAAACGCACACTTATGTCACGCCCCCCCCTTATGTAAACGGTGTTCAAATCGCACATGTGAGGCTTCGCCGCAATCATCAGAGCGAGAGCAATAATTCTAGCACTAGACCTCTTCTGTAAAGCTAACCTGGTAATCAAATTTTTGTATCTCTGGAGATTTTTAGGTACCGTTGTTATTCGCCGTTTTACAAGTGTGCGCAATTAAAAAAAATGACATGTTGGGTATCTACACTGCCCAAAAAAATTATAAGAACACTTTTGAATCAGAACTCCTGGGATATTGATCTGGTCAGTTAAGTAGCAGGGGGGGGAGGGGTGTATACAGAAAGGGTTGTTAATTTCAATTAACAGCAAAGCAGCTGAAACTGATTAACAACAGGTGCACTAGATGGGCAACAATGAGACGACCTCCAAAATACAGGAATGTTTTTTCAGGTGTAGGTGTCTGACATTTGTTTTCCCTACGCATCTTTTCTGACTGTTTTTCACTAGTTTTGCATTTGGCTAGGGTCAGTGTCACTACTGGTAGCACAAGGCAATACTTGGACCCTATAAAGGTTGCACAGGCAGTCCAACTCCTCCAGGATGGCACATCAATATGTGTCATTGCCAGAAAATTTGCCGTGTCTCCCAGCACAGTCTCAAAAGCATGGAGGAGATTCCAGGAGACAAGCAGTTACTCAAGGAGAGCTGGACAGAGCCGTAGAAGGTCCTTAACCCATCAGCAGGACCGGTATCTGCTCCTTTGTGCAAGGAGGAACAGGATGAGCACTGCCAGAGCCCTACAAAAATGACCTCCAGCAGGCCACTGGTATGAATGTCTGACCAAACAATCAGAAACAGACCTCACGGGGGTGGCCTGAGGGCAAGACATCCTCTAGTGTGCTTTGTGCTCACTGCCGGACACTGTGGAGCTTGCCTGGTATTTTGCATTGAACACCAGAATTAGCAGGTCCGCCACTGGTGCCCCATGCTTTTCACAGATGAGAGCAGGTTCACCCTGAGCATATGTGACAGACGTGAAAGGGTCTGGAGAAGCTGCGGAGAACGTTATGCTGCCTGTAACATCGTTCAGCATGACCTATTTGGTGGTGGGTCAGTGATGGTCTGGGGAGGCATATCCATGGAGGGACGCACAGACCTCTACAGGCTACACAATGGCACCCTGACTGCCATTAGGTATCGGGATAAAATCCTTGGACCCATTGTCAGACCCTACGCTGGTGCAGTGGGTCCTGGGTTAATCCTGGTGCACGACAATGCCCGGCCTCATGTGACGAGAGCATGCAGCCAGTTCCTGGAGGATGAATAGGATTTTTGTACTCACCGTAAAATCCATTTCTCGAAGTTCATGGACGGATACAGCACCAATTGACCCAAGGGTATTATCCTCCCTTTTAGGAGATTGACTAGGCAGAAAAACAGCATGTTAAGTGTTAAAAACACTCCACACAGTACAGTACCTCCCAGGGGGCGGATCCCCCGGTTACATCCCTCTCTCTGCTTCATGCAGCCTGGATTTTACGGTGAGTACAAAAATCGTATTTTCTCTTCCGTTCATGGACAAACACAGCAGCAATTGACCTAAGGGACGTCCCCAAGCAGTGTCAAAAATCGAAGGGTGGGAAAACACAGCAAACCAAACTTCACCTCAAACAAACCAGAGTTCCTCAACGAAGGAACTTCAACCTTAAACAGCCGCCTGCAAAACCTTGCGGCCAAAGGAGGCATCCGAAGATGCACTCACATCCACCTTGTAAAACTTTGAGAAGGTGTGGACTGACGACCAGGTCGATGCCTTACACACCTGTAAAACAGGCGATTGATGGCGGAGAGCCCAAGAGGCACCAATTGCCCTGGTCGAATGCGCCGTAACCGGGAACGGGGGCGCCCGCCCCTTTAGGGCATAGGCCTGAAGCACGAACTGCCTGATCCACCTAGAAATGGTGGCCAACGAGACCGCCAGGCCCTTCTTAGGACCCGTCACCGGCACGAACAGTGAGTCCGACCTCCGTAACGGAGCCGTAGCAGACAGGTACACCCATAGGGCTCGAACCACGTCCAAGGAATGTAACGTGGCCTCCTTTGGGTTCGCCGGCCGAGGACATAAGGAAGGAAGAACAATGTCCTCATTAATGTGAAAGGCCGAAACAACCTTAGGAAGAAAAGATGGCTGCGGCCGCAGCACCACCTTATCCCCGTGGATGACCAAGTAAGGGGCCTTGCAAGACAAGGCCGCTAGTTCAGAAACCCGTCTGACCAATATAATTGCCACCAGAAAAACCACCTTCTGGGAAAGAGTCAGTAAAGGGATTTTCCGAATGTCCTCAAACGGAGGCTTTTAAAGCACCGAAATAACTAAATTCAAGTCCAATGGAGGCAGTGGAGGACGCACAGGAGGGGCCACATGTCGAACCCCTGCACAAACGTACACACCAGAGTATAACCTCAGTCTGTTCAGGAGCTCAGTGATGCTCTGGTCTAGATCTGGGAGGAAATACCCCAGGACAACATCCGTCGTCTTATTAGGAGCATGCCCTGATGTGGTCAGGCATGCATACAAGCACTTGGGGGACATACAAGCTACTGAGGATCATTTTGAGTTGTTGCAATGAAATTTCAGCAAAATTGACTAGCTTGCTGCATAATTTTTTCACTTTGATTTTCTGGGTGTCTTTGAATTGAGCCTACTGTATATGGATAATTTTCATTTCCATCAAATGATGTGCCATCCTTTCATTCCCAACCCATTACCCAGTCCATATCAGTATAGATATCCAATGATAAAGGTAATGATTGGGAAGATTGGCAATTTAAATTGGTAAATGTAATTCTTGGGCTGCTTTCACACTAAGCGGACTCCGTTGCTACGGAGTCTGCCAGCTCCCGCCAGCTTAGCAGGAGATCTCTCCGCTGAGCTGGCGGATGACAAGTCCCTCTCTGCTCACTGAGCGGGGAGGGGCTAGTGCAGCGCCGCTGTCTTCTATGGAGAGATCTGATGAAAACAGAAAACATGTCCGGTTTCATGAGATGTCTCCCGATCTGATATTGATGGATGGGGACGTATCGCCATCCGTCTGATTTTGGTGGATCGGATCGATGTCAGCGATGTCTCCGCTGACATCCATGGCGCCTTGGGATTGCATAGAGTGGCTGTTCAGGTCCGCCGACAAAACTGACAGGCGGACCTGAACGGTCCGACTGTGTGAAAGGGGCCTTAAACGCATACAATTTTCTAAAACAGAGCCGTTCATATAGATTGTTTTCACACGTTTGTCCTCTGATGTCTATTGGCAAAATATATGGCAATCTTTGTCCAAATTAATGCCCCGATATTATCTATCCACATTATAAACATTCACAACACTGACACTCAGGCACTACATCTCTAGGAAAAGCTTATTAAATCTTCATTATGAGTGCTGTTCCATGACGAAGGTTGAGCAGCTTACTGATTAACAGACAAAAACGGTTCATGGTCAGAACGTCCCCAAAACTTCCTACCCGACAGGGTATATATTAAACAATTTCTATGTTCCCAAACACATTGGTTTAAAAAATGAGCTCAGATGAATAAAAGGATTTGTAAGATTTGTTTAGGAGAACAGAACCTCTGTGGATCTTTTACTGGTGTCTGGGGTCCCTGTTAGGGAGATGTCACCAGGACAGAAAGGGAGAGGAAATCTGTCAAGCTGGGACACATGGCAATATAAAAAGCGACAGTTTTAAATCTTCCCCAATATATACAAAACAAAGAAGTTTTGCTTGCAGTTCTACTTTAAAGCAGATCTCCATCTTTTTGTGAAATTTGAGCAGTTCATTTGAACAAAGCCAGTCCAAACAAACTATTTTACTTCACTAACAGATGCAGCAGTTGTGCATGCTGTACGGAATGTATATAGCCTCGGCTACATACAATATACAGCACTGTGTTCTGACATAGGATGGAAATGCCCTGCTCCTTGTACAAAAATCAAGTTGGGCTGAGCACTCCTCGGCCATCCACAGCAAACTTTGTATTCTAGGAATGAATACAAAGCTTTCTCTGACTGGCAGAGGAAAGAGACAGGCAGATGTCACAATGGTCCAAAAGGAATTATTTAAAGATCACTAAAGCCTAGAGCAGGGATCTTCAAACTACGCCCTCCAGCTGTTGCGAAACTAGGACGTCCCATGATGCATCATAAAACTCTTACATTCATAGACATACATACATATATATATATATATATATATATATATATATATATATATATATACACACATACATATATACACACATACATATACATATATATATATACATATACACACACACACACATACATACATACATACATACATACATACACACACACACACTACAAAATTGCAATGCTCCGTTACAATAATGCTGAAAACCGAGCATTTCTCTTTCCTATTACACCTTTTAGCTGACCAATCAGAACAAAGTAAAAGTAAAACCACTCAGGTATACCTCAAGTATACCTTGCATAAAATAAATATGGGAGCTAGTAGTCCATGAATGGGCCATGTGTTTATGCAGACTGAGCGGCCAGGTGCTGTGTTCAGGCAGCCCATACATGCCTATGGAGATATATTGGCTGCACAGACACATCCACTCTTTTTATTTTGACAGGGTGCATTGGGAGCCGCTCACCAGCACCCACATGGTCTTCAGTACTGTGTGAATGAAGCCTAAATAAAGTTTACTGACTGGCTGTATACGGCTTTAATTTTGGAGCTACTAAGCTAAAACAAGTCAGACATCCATATCTATATGCTTGATTCGGATGAGTTACTTCACTGTACTAAATGGCAACATGGCAAATAAGTAGCTAGCATTTTAAAGAAAAATAAAAAAATAAAAAAGGAGGGCAACAATGAAAAGTTTTTGTTTCAATATTGATTACGGATATTAGACATGCTTACTAATTAGATTTTTTAAAGACATATACTCTACCCATTTGGTAGGTTATTTCCCACCCCTATTCTGGTGTGATAAAGACATTTATAACATTACACAGGTAATATTTTTCTAGTCCAAACCATATGATAGCAACCGTACCTGTCAAATGATCGGAACTGTACTGAATGCTCAGCAGCAGGGTCACCAAGTGCTCCTAGGAACGTGGGGGGTAATAAAGTTGGGTCAACAAGGGATTCTTCAGCTGAAGAGCTCACCAGGCTCCGAAGAATGTCTTTTACATTCACATTCTTGGTAGTGGACTGTTCTCCATTCCCATCACCTACAGTATCATTAGGTTTTCTGACTTCCGAAGACAGGGTATGCAATACTTCACTAATTGCATCTGGTCCTGAACTCACAGGATCAGTTCCAGCTCCCGTCTCTGAATTACAACCGGACACCAAAATTGGTTCTTCACCAATACCAGAGTCTCTTCTTCTTACAGATATAGAGCTCTCCAAATCCTCTGAAGCTGCTGGCATGGTACTGGGTAGAGAATCTGAAATGAAGTTGCAAACCAGATCAAGCATTTTAAAAAACAGAAATACAAAAACATTTAAATAAAATTTGTTATTTATGCGACTTTGGAATTTAGGGCCATATCCACAAAAGAGATACTCCGGCGTAAGCCGTCGTATCTCTGGTTCTAACTTTGGAACTGATCCTCAGAAGCAGTTTTCCTAAGTTAGGCAGAAGATCCGACATCTGTAAGGGACTTACACTGCCGGATCTTAGGATGCAGTACCGCATCTGCCACTGGGGGCATTTCGAGTCGAAATGCCTCTTCTAGTATGCAAATTAGCACTTAGGGCGATCCTCAAAGCTTTTGTGCTTAGTTTTTTCGCCGTAAGTGTTAGTTTGCCTGGTGTAAAACTAGGGCTGCTTTTACAAAGTGTAAAGTTAGTCACACCTTGTAAAGGCCCATTCAAGCGACGGCATTTGGTATGCATTCCCGAGGGAGAACTCCACGGCAATTTGTAAAATCCAAACCGGCATGGGTTCCCCCCCAGGAGCATACCAGGCCCGTAGGTCTGTTATGGGTTGTAAGGAGACCCCCCTCCGCCGAAAAATCGACGTAGGGGGTCCCCCTACAATCCATACCAGACCCGTATCCAAAGCACGCTACCCGGCCGGTCAGGAATGGGAGTGGGGACGAGCGAGCGTCCCCCCCCCTCCTGAGCCGTGCCAGGCCGCATGCCCTCAACATGGGGGGGTTGGGTGCTCTGGGGCAGGGGGGCGCACTGCGGGCCCCCCCCCCCCCAGAGCACCCTGTCCCCATGTTGATGAGGACAGGACCTCTTCCCGACAACCCTTGCCGTTGGTTGTCGGGGTATGCGGGCGGGGGCTTATCGGAATCTGGGAGTCCCCTTTAATAAGGGGGCCCCCAGATACCGGCCCCCCACCCTAAGTGAATGGATATGGGGTACATCGTACCCCTATCCATTCACCTGTAGGCAAAAAGTAAAATGTAGTAAACACACAACACAAGGGTTTTTAAAATAATTTATTATTCTGCTCCGGATGCCCCCCCTGTCTTCGTTATTAGCTCAATTACCAGGGGGGGCTTCTTCTTCCACTCTCCGGGGGGGGTTTCTTCTTCCGCTCTCCGGGGGGGGTTTCTTCTTCCGCTCTCCGGGGGGGGGGCTTCTCCGGACTCCGGGGGGCTTCTTCCATCTTCTCCCCTCTTCCGCTGTTGACTCGGCGAACCCCGGTTCTTCTGCAGATGTCCGTTGCCTTCTTCTTCAGCGCTGGCTGCCTGCTATCTTTGTGTGTTAGCTCAATTTCTAACAGGCAGCCGGCGCGGTCTTCTGTGCACGTGGGTAGGCACCCACCACGTGGGTACCTGCCGGAGCATGATGGGACGGTGATGCCTATATAAATGGGATGCAAGGCGCGCTTCCATCATTGCAGCGACAAGAGGCGACGAGGCAACATCGGAAGAGGGGAGAAGAACAGAAGAGGAGACCCTGACGTCACAGAAGACCGCGCCGGCTGCCTGTTAGAAATTGAGCTAACACACAAAGATAGCAGGCAGCCAGCGCTGAAGAAGAAGGCACCGGACAGCTGGAGAAGAACCGGGGTTCGCCGAGTCAACAGCGGAGAGCGGCGAAGATGGAAGAAGCCCCCCGGAGTCCGGAGAAGCCCCCCCCCCCGGAGAGCGGAAGAAGAAACCCCCCCCCGGAGAGCGGAGAAGACCCCCGGAGAGTGGAAGAAGACCCCCGGAGAGTGGAAGAAGAAGCCCCCCCTGGTAATTGAGCTAATAACGAAGACAGGGGGGGCATCCGGAGCAGAATAATAAATTATTTTAAAAACCCTTGTGTTGTGTGTTTACTACATTTTACTTTTTGCCTACAGGTGAATGGATAGGGGTACGATGTACCCCATATCCATTCACTTAGGGTGGGGGGCCGGTATCTGGGGGCCCCCTTATTAAAGGGGACTCCCAGATTCCGATAAGCCCCCGCCCGCATACCCCGACAACCAACGGCAAGGGTTGTCGGGAAGAGGTCCTGTCCTCATCAACATGGGGACAGGGTGCTCTGGGGTGGGGGGGCCCGCAGTGCGCCCCCCTGCCCCAGAGCACCCAACCCCCCCATGTTGAGGGCATGCGGCCTGGCACGGCTCAGGAGGGGGGGGGACGCTCGCTCGTCCCCACTCCCATTCCTGACCGGCCGGGTAGCGTGCTTTGGATACGGGTCTGGTATGGATTGTAGGGGGACCCCCTACGTCGATTTTTCGGCGGAGGGGGGTCTCCTTACAACCCATAACAGACCTAAGGGCCTGGTATGCTCCTGGGGGGGAACCCATGCCGGTTTTTTCTTTGAAAATTGGCATGGAGTTCTCCCTCTCAGGAATGCATGCCGAGCGACGCTGTCATTTTTTTTTTTAATTATTTGTTTTCCCGGCGCGTCTTTGTTTTCACCCGTCGCAACTTTAGTGTCCCGTCGCAATCCACAAAGCCGCCCGGCGTCAATTACGTTCGCGCGATGCACGTCGGGAAAATGACGTCACACGCATGCGCAGTACGGCCGGCGCGGGAGCGCGCCTCATTTAAATTGTAAACGCCCCCCGGAGAGGAGGAACGCCTTACGACGGCGGCACTTAACTTACACGGCTTGAAATTTTTACGTAAGTGCTTTGTGGATCAGGCACTTAGGTAAAAACTTTAAGTCAGTGTAACTTAACTGCTGAAAGTTAAGTTACGCCGCCTGGCTGAGGATTTGGCCTTAGTCTTTGAAGACAACTTAGGCCTTGTTAGGCCTTGTTCACACGGGTGAATCTATACGTGTGTTCTGTGCATCCACATGCAAACAGTTCTGTTTGTGTCTAATGGGACAAACACAGCTAGAGGTCCCAATTTGAGAGCTGTGCAGGTGTATGTCATAAAATGCGAAAATAGTCCTCTGGGTCCCAATAGACATGAATGGGAATGCCTGCGGGCAAACGGACAGCACAGCTGTGCATACCGTGTGGGCGAACACAGCTCTTCCCATGGGTGTATGCATAGCCCGTGTGAACATGGCCTTACGAATGGTTACCAGTCCTTAGGCCCTAATTTCACCAAGGAAATTTTCGAAATTATTGGTATAAACCATCCCCTGGGGTGCTACTCATCACAGAACACAAAAACAACAACAACAAAAAAAAAAATGGACATATGTTTAATCCGAAAAAAAATCCCCCTAGCCCAGGTATCATTTTAAAGCGGGAGTTCACCCATAAAAAAATGTTTTACCCTTAGATTGATGCTCATTTTGTCTAGGGGAATCGGCTATTTTTTTTTAAATCGAAGCTGTACTTACCGTTTTAGAGAGCGATCTTCTCCGCCGCTTCCGGGTATGGTCTTCGGGACTGGGCGTTCCTATTTTGATTGACAGTCTTCCGACAGGCTTCCGACGGTCGCATCCATCGCGTCACGAGTAGCCGAAAGAAGCTGAACGTCGGTGCGGCTCTATACTTTCGGAAAATCGTGACGCGATGGATGCGACCGTCGGAAGCCTGTCAGAAGACTGTCAATCAAAATAGGATTACCTAGCCCATACCTGGAAGCGGAGGAGAAGATGCATCTCTTAAACGGTTTTGGTTGCACTTTCTCTCGTGTAGACAAAAATCCTTGCACCAGCACTGAATGAATTGCTAACGAGAATGCAAAGTTAAGCGAAGCAGTGAGAGAAGCGCTCATGTACAGTACATGATGGCTGAGCCAAAAAAAGTGAAAGGGTGAAAAAGTATTCTATGATAAATGGAATTTATACAGGAGAACATGTATGCCCATTTGATAAAACAAACAGCACAATCCAGGACAATAGATATTTTAAATCTGTGCTACAAATACAGTTCAGTACCATGATTTATGTAATATTTGCCACAAAATTACATAACCATGTCATTAACAAAAAAATGCACAAATTAAACACGGTTAGGCCCCTTTCACAGGTGCGGACCGAATGTCCATATTTCATCCATCCATTTCCCTATGGGATAGTGGGTCCCAGCGGAAGAATATCCGCTGACACCCAATCTCATCGGTCCCAGCTATGGTCCGATTCTGCAGACGGAGGAAAACCCTATCAGAGGAGACTGGAGACCTGACAGGGCGATCCCTGCACACTGTCCTGTCATCTGCCGGCCCCACGGGGATCAACGGAGTGATCACCGCTGAGCAAGCAGAGGAGAAAGGTACAGATCCTCAAGGGGTCCATACTTGGGAAAAGGCCCTAAGTAGACAACTTTCCATAGTTCAAGTAATCTTTTTGTGCAACTCTTATTTAAACTTTTGCAAATAAACCAGGAGAGCAAGCAAAAGAGACAGAATCAATGGTGTTGGAATGGGAGTGTCAGGGGCATTAATGTAATGTGGTGAAAGAACTAAAATGGTAAAAACAAAAAAGAAGTGCTTGAAAAATGAATAAGTTATTTACCCTGGTTTAGATAAACCACCTTATGCACGTAAATGGGAGGATGACCTGGAAAGAACATTTGATATGGCTGATTGGTCCAAAATCTGGTCTGCAACAAAATCCTCCTCACCAAATATCCTGGCGGTAGAAACCAACTACAAAGTTTTAACTCGCTGGTACCTTGTTCCCTCCAGGTTGGCCAAATTTATGCCAAACCAAACAGCCCAATGCTTCCGGGGATGTCCTGATCCAGGCACCCACTTACATATTTGGTGGTCCTGCCCGTTAGTACAAATATATTGGGAAAAGGTATTTGAAACTGCTTCCAGAATATTTGGTCTCACTGTGCAACCAGACCCAGCCACAGCCTTGCTCAACCTAAAACCAGATCTCATTACACATAAGCAATTCAAACTTCTCATTCAACTTCTTACGGCAGCTATGCAAACAATAGCTAGGGCATGGAGGACCCCTAACTTGGAGATATCTGAGACAATACGTAGAGTAAATGACTTCATGTCTCACGCCAAAATGCTTAAGGGATCAAATTCCAGTCTTTGAAAAAATCTGGAACCCTTGGATTAATTATCACCTTCCATCATTCTGCGACAACTCAATTCTTATGCCATGGTAGCTGAAACATTCATTTGGTAATAAATGACTTATAAAACCAAATTTCTAGAGCTTGGGTGTTAATCTACTCATTATCGTGAACATTATAGTATTCTGTTCAAACACTCAGGCTGTAGGCCAACTTACTCGAACCATCTCGGTGGACTTCTACACTTCCTTCTCTATTTTACTACTATCCTATCCTATCCATTTTTATTTTTGTTTTTTTGTCTATCCTTTTAATTTTATTTTTATTTTATAACTAATTTCATTTAAAACAGTAATAAAGTACTGCTTTACATAATTATACTTCAATATTCCAGGTCCAAGTAAAACAATTTATAGGATAAATAGTATTTCCAACTACAGTCATGAATATCTTGATGTAATGATTTATTTACTTTTCTATTTTGTGTTGAGTTTATATAATTTACTTATCTGTACATATATAGTGGACCATGAAGTTCTTTTTTTCAAACCTGTAGTAAGTTGGATAACTTATTACAACATGTATAACACAATATTTGTACTTGGATTATCATATTCATTCAATAAAAAACTTTGACAAGGAAAAATGAATAAGGATTAGCTGTTTAAGGAATGAAAAAGGAAAACATGTATGAAACAAATTGCCCTGTTAATTCTGCAATATGACAACTCATAAACCTATATGTACTGGTGTTGTAAGCAGACAAGCTGGTGATGCTTAGATTTATATGGTCACATGGCTATAACTACCTGATGTTCCAGCATCAGCACTGCCATTTTCCACATGCTCGGAAGGGGTGCTGGCATGAAACTGCTTTCTCTCATTCTGAGGCTCCAGGATGTCCCGATATTTAGATACCATGAGCACAGAGATGAAGTAGACAACAGCCAGTGCTAGAAATTGGGCCTGCTTACTGTCCTCCTATACAATGAAAGGGAGGAGTTGCATGTTAATGTTCAGGTCTTAACAAAAATATCTTTAAAAAAAGAAAAGATCTGTAAAGAGCATCAATACTATAAGTAAACACATTGTGACCTATTGCAGTGTTGTCCCTTTTTTTCTATAACATAATTAAGTACAATTTAAGTTATGGAAAATATAATCTATGCTTTTCTTAAGGTGCAACTTGAGGCAAGCGACTACATACAGAAATAAATGCATACTGTATGTTTAAAATGTTATTGCAAAGTTTTTTTTTTTTAACTTGTTTGTCCAGTATTGTGACTGAAACACCTCTATCACAATGCATAGCCAGACAGTCGACCCGTTTCTATTATGGTTTAGCACGGTAGCTTCCAATGTCACCTCCCTGCCTTCTGCTTCTGGTCAATATAAAATGAACCAGCATCATTAGCTCTGTAATCCAGAATCATAAAAAGCTGAACCTAGAAACAGTGACACAAGCATCCTGGTTGGTCACGTACAAGACCATAAAGCCTTCACAGCTTTGATGTAACAGGTTTAGAAACACAGTAAAGCAAAAGTCTAAGAAAAAGCTTTTACCATGTTAAGAAATTGCTGAACATTCTCAATAGACAAACCTAAGGTCATCTACAGTCATAAATGCAAACGTATTGAATTACATTATCATTTCATAAATTCTACTATATGCATAAAGTAAATAAAATATGATAGATATATATATATATATATATATATATATATATATATATATATTTTTTTTTATTATAATTTATTTATTTATATGGTTACATTCAGCCAAATCTTCTATTAAAAAAAGTAATTTGGCAACAATATACAGATCTGGCATTTTGACTACATTTTTAATGCACTAGGGTGAAATAATAACTAGAAATGTGTTTATAATTATCTTACACTGTTTTAAAGAAAACTTTCAGGATTTTTTTTTTTTTTTTTCTCTAAATATCATTCTGCCACTTTGCACTTACTTTACAATACTTCTCTTAAGTCAAATGAGGAACACACTGTTGAGTGATACTGCCGCCTACAGGAGGAGGAGTGGACACAAAGATAATGTACACCAGTCCAGGATACCCCTCTTACTACCAGTATGCCTCAGTTTGTAGCAAAGCACCAAGAGCATGATAATCAACAGAGGTTGGAACCTGTGACCCTTAAATCCTAATTTCTGTCTCATCAATTGAAGGACACAGGAAGTGATTAACTGTCAGGACGTCCAAAAACACCAACTGCTACAAAAGGCTAAAAAGCCAACTATAAACAATAGAACATGGGAATGTGGCCTGCATATTCTATGGGACCAAAATCTTGCTAGAATCGCACCAAAGTAGTACAGGAATCTTTTCCAAAATCAAACCATGCTGCTTTGCACTAATGTGAATAAGCACCATTGGAAAAAAAATAGATTTTCATGCAATTCTGTTGGACTCAAGTCACATCTAAAATTGCACTAGATGAGGTCTAAACATCCATCTAGAAGAACTTGGAAAACATGTAAACAGAAGACCAGGTAGAAGCCTTGCAAATCAGGAAAACAGCCTTAATGTTGAAGAGCCCAAGAGGCACTCACAGATCTTCTAGAATTGTAATGATTGGGATATCAAACTGCGCCCAACTGATAGCCCACTACTGCGCCTATATGGAAAGAAGTTGAAGCGCCTAGCTGCTGTTTAATTAAATAATATGTGAAATAAAGAAATATATCATATGCATCAAGTGTCAATACAAATCCACAGCGCTATCAGAATATATTACTATTCAAATCTAAATACATCTAAGTGTACAATGTGATATCACAATTATAAGTGAATAAACTCATAAAGATGTAAACATGCAAATTAGGTGAAAAAAAAGTCTGTGATGCTACAAAAAAACGTGAAGTATTAAGTTCAGGAAAGTCCATATAACTCAATATAGTTGATCCACTCTTCCAGGGCTTCCACCACACCTCAGTGTTCAGTGCTCCAATCCCCCCTCACAGTGGACACTCACCACAATACTATGCCTCCCACTCTCGTACTTATTCTGTGAATCTGGCACAGTGGTTATAACTGTTGAAATCGAGCTGTTTTATTCACCTCCGTCACTCCTGAATCATTATTCTCACTGACTTCCTGGTTTGCGGTGCGCATTCTTTTTGCTACATCACGACCTAATGGAAACTACAGTTCCCATTAGGCTTCGCCTCCATGCCTGGATTACTGTATTTTGGAGGTCAAAGGGAAAAACGAGGTAAGTGATATTTAAATGCTCTAGCTTACAGATCAATTGATTGCTGTAAGCTAGAGCATTTAAATATCACTTACCTCGACCAAACTTGAATAATGCTCCATTTGAGGAACTGAGAAATGGTGAACAAGAAGCTGGCCCACCTTTATGAGAACTTTCAAAATGATAAAGAGAGTGTGTCAAGACTGTGGAAAGCACAGATGTTCACAGCCCAAACTACTGTATATCCAGGCAATATAGGTTGGAAGGAAGTTCTGGGCTTCAACACCACCTTTTCCTTGTTGAAGTCCATAAAGGGATCTTTAGAGAATAAGACCACCATGTTATGCACTCACCTCATCGAGGTGATGGCTACAAGAAACATCAGCTCATAGGTAAGAGTGGAGAGAAGACGATTTCTCATGGGTTCAATGTCTGCTTTTTGAAGTGCCGAGAGAAGTCAAAGGGGGAGCCACAGACACTCTTGTACAAGGGATTAGTAAAAAAAAATATGGGAAAGACAGTGGTCTCTTAAACCAGATAGCAATGGCAAAGGCCTGACCCTTAATCGTGCTGAGGGCCTATGTTGGTCCAAATCTAGCTTTATGATGGGAAGTTGTTCCACAGAAAATTTCCCGGGGCGAAAAACATTTGCCTCACATCAACTGAACAAAAGCAGCCTTCTTAGTTTTAACATTGTGGGAATAACCAATTCAGAAATGCCCCTGTGCTTAGAACTTGGGCTTTAACAGCCATGCTCATCACTGTTCAGATTAACAGCAGTCAATTTAAAAAATATGTCACCCACTTGCAGTCAATTTAAAAAATATATGTCACCCACTTGTTTTCAGAAATCCTGCAGAACCAGACAACTCCAAAACATGTGCAACATAAAACCCTCCTGTTGACGACATTGCCAATTACAGAGACGTGAAAAGCCTATGTAGCGTTTGGGGGACTCTGTACCGAGACGTGAAAAGCCTATGTAGCGTTTGGGGGACTCTGTACCGAGACGTGAAAAGCCTATGTAACGTTTGGGGGACTCTGTACCCAGAAGTGATAATAAAACTAGTTTCCTGTGACAGACCAATTTTTAACAACGTTCTCCTCCAATGTTACATTAAAACGCTAATAAGCCTTTGGAGGAAACGAACATCTTTTGTTTTTCCAGTCTCCATGAAAGGAAGAGTTGAAACACGGTCTTGCTGGTCTTAGGAGCAGTAATAAGACCCCAAATTATGAACAGCACTAGTAGCAACAGTGGGCTCATCCTCTAGCTTCAAAAGCTGTGCATAACACCTCAATAAGCACTGAAAAGGTCTCTGAATTTAGGATTGACAGCAGAAAACTGGCACTCCTCCTCCTTGGAATAAGACAGTGTCTTAGCAGCCGAAAGTTCTGAGGTCGATGAGATACAAAATCTGCAGGGGAAGATGCAGGAGCACCTTTGTGGCCTCTGCGATCAGTCAGCAAACACCTGAGCTTTTTGAAGTAAAAATCTCTTTGGACAGAGCAGAGGAGGCTGCCATACTCGACAGAGCTAGGAAACATGGGCGTAGGAACCGGGGGGGACGAATCCCCCCCAGGAAATAATGCGGGGGGGACAGGTATGCTAAAATCCCCCCCAGGTTAGGAGGACTTGGAGCCAGGGACGGGTCACTGCTCAGCAGCACAGCGGGTGGGTGCCGTTGCGCCGAAGTATCAGACACTCGCACTGGTCCCCTCCCTCCTCCCCTTGTTGTCTCAGGTGGTACTGGTAGCGTGGCGCCGTTGCGTAAAGCGTGCGTGCGTAATGCATGCAGCTTCAAACTCTAACGGCGCCAACCACCAGGAGCAGAGGGGAATGACTGACCGTGTTAAGCTGATGTCGCACAGCACAGAAGCCGGGATGGGACTGACACACTGCCGTACTGAAGAAAAGTTAAGGTGAGGTCGCCTGTCTCCTCCCCCTTATCTAGCAGGCTGTCAGTTTTCACACCTCTCAGTGTCTTCACACCTGTAATTCCCTCCTCTCCCCTGGCCTGTACTCCACTGAGGAGGGGGGGGGGGGGCACCATAACAGATGTAAGCCTGGCACTGTGAAAAACGTTAAAAAAAAAAAAAAAAAAATTGTATATGTTATATAGCAGAACGTACAATTTTTTTTTTTTTTAATTGGTCTTTTGTTAGAAAAAAATAAAATGAAAAAAATAATAAAACGCAGAGGTGATCAAATACCACCGCGCAGTTGTCAGCTTAAGTTACGCAGTGCACAAAATGGCCTGTCATGAAGGGGGGGGGTAATTTAGATTTAGCCCCCTTAATGACAGGCCATTATTTGCAATGTGCGCTCCCGTAAGTTAAGCTGACAACTGCGCGGTCATGCAACACTGTACACAAATAAAATTTGTAATTTTTTTTCTCGTGGTATTTGATCACCTCTGCGCTATTTTTTTTTTTATTATTTTTTTTTTTTAAAGACCAAATTTGAAAAAAATAAATAAAACATTTTACTTTCTGCTATATAACATATCCAATTTCTTTTTTTTTTTACGGTTTTTCATAAATTTAAGCCAATGTTTTTGGTACAAAATATCCCAATAAGCATCTACAAACTATGGGATATATTTATGGAATTTTTAATTTTTTTTCTAGAAATGGCGGAGATCAGCAACTTATAGCGGGGCTGCGATATTGCGACATTGTGGGAACCAGTGACTCTAATACAGTGATCAGTGCTAAAAATATGCACTGTCACTGTACTAATGACACTGGCTGGCAAGGGGTTAATCATCTAGGGCAGGGGTCTCCAAACTTTCTAAACGAAGGGCCAGTTTACTGTCCTTCAGACTTTAGGGGAGCCGGACTGTGTGGCCACTGGAAATAGAAAAATGTTCCGGTATCAGCAGGAGTAAACAATGCCCCATTTTTTGGTGTCATTGGGAGGAATTGTGCCTCTTTGTTGGTGTCATTGGGAGAAATTGTGCCCCTTTGTTGGTGTCATTAGGAGGAATTGTGCCTCATTGTTGGTGTCATTGGGAGGAATTGTGCCCCATTGTTGGTGTCATTGGGAGGAATTGTGCCCCATTGTTGGTGTCATTGGGAGGAATTGTGCCCCTTTGTTGGTGTCATTGGGAGGAATTGTGCCCCTTTGTTGGTGTCATTGGGAGGAATTGTGCCTCATTGTTGGTGTCATTGGGAGGAATTGTGCCCCATTGTTGGTGTCATTTGGGAGGAATTGTGCCCCATTGTTGGTGTCATTTGGGAGGAATTGTGCCCCATTGTTGGTGTCATTGGAGGAATTGTGCCCCATTTGTTATGTCAGAAGATGAATTATTGCCCCAAGGGCCAGATAAAAGCAAGTAAAGGGCCACATCTGGCCCCCGGGCCGCAGTTTGGAGACCCCTGATCTAGGGCAATTAAAGGCTTAACTGTGTTGCCTAACCAGTTATAAACAACTCCCAGTTTACTGAATTGGGCCCCATTCACACCTCCGCGACAAAACGCCGGACGCTCGTGCCGCTGGAGGGGAGAATTCCCATTGCTGTCTATGAGATGGTTCACATCTCATAGACGCTGTACGCCTGGAAAAAAAGTCCCGAACCCTTTTTTTCAGGCGGCATTGGCGTTCGGCCATACAAAGCAATGGGAAGGCTTTGTTGAAAAAAAAAAAAGTCACACACTCGCGGCAAAATACGCCGCGTACGTGGCGTATCTTGTCTCGGAGGTGTGAATGCAGCCTAAGAATATACCTGGCGAGTAAAAATGCTGTCCCCCCCAGATTTGTAAGGGTTCCTACACCCATGCTAGGAAATACTCTGAAGATGACATAAACACAATACCCATTTTAGTTAAAATATAAAAGATAAGATTGCATCGAGTAAATAGATACCAAACATTCCATGTCTTAAAAATAGCGAGTGCCCACGAGATCGCCAATAACTATGGTGCAAAATAATCTCAATAGGCGACGCTTTAAAAACCTTTACAGCAAACGAAAGCCCCTGTACACACGATCGGATATCTGATGGAATCTAATCCAATGGATTTTTCCATCGGATATCCGATGAAGCTGACTTTCATCAGTCTTGCCTACACACTATCAGACTAAATTCCGACCGTGCCAAAACGCGGTGACGTAAAACACTACGACGAGCCGAAAAAAAAATGAAGTTCAATGCTTCCGAGCATGCGTCTACTTGATTCTGAGCATGCATGGATTTTTCTCCGATGGTAGTTCCACACAGACGATTGGATTTTTCTATCGTTTTTTTTTATCCATAGGAAAAATTTAAAGCATGTTCTATTTTTTAACACCAATGGAAAAAAGACAGATGGGGCCCGCACACAATCAGGTTGTCCGATGAAAACAGTCCATCAGTCTGTTTTCATCGGACAAACCGATCGTGTGTACACGGCTTAAGAGCTCTTTTGCTAGAATTATTGTTCTCGCTCTGACATTAAAGGGAGATACAGTGTCTTGAAAAAGTGTTCATACACCATGAAATTATATACATTTTGTCATGTTACAACCAAAAACGTAAATATGTTTATTGGGATTTTATGTGATAGAACAACTCAAAGTGGTAGGAAAATGAGGAAAATCTACAGATTAAATAATGGGACTTTAAATACCACCACACTGTGTGGATGCTTATGTGTCTCTATACACAGTGTAAGATAACCATCCTCCACCCAAATTCTTTTCTCTGGTCTCTGGATAAAAAGGATGGAACATCTAGTGTTTATGAAGTAATTGATTATCAGAGCTCTACCCTGGGGCTGTTTAATCTCCCATGGGCCAACGAGACTATACCACATGGGCTTCCACTGTTTTCATCATTATAATATCATATAAAACCTGGCATAGCAAAAATATACTATATATTGATGAAACCTTTCCATGAAAATAATTTATTCTGTTAGTCATATATATTCAGGTGAGAGATGGGAGGTCCTGAAGAAGCGATGATCTCTGCGAAAAGTATCAACCTTAAGCTCTCTATCTCGACCAATAGCCATGCATGTTTGCAGAGGACGATGATTGTTGGTATCAATATGCAAGCTATAACATACAATATGTGTTTATACATTTTATGGGTAGAAATAAAGTTTTGCATTTTCTATATTTAACAATTGGTGTGCTCACTGGAGGGGTATTTAAAAGTCCTATTATTTACTCTGTCTTGTTCTAGATTTGAATCATATCCCTAGTTGGAACCTCCCCCATACATATTCAAACAACTTTTGAAGGAAAATGATTTTCAAGTTTATTTTACAAATAAATATCTGAAAAGTGTGGCGTGCATTTGTATTAAGTCCCATTTACTCTGAAAGCCCCAACTAAAATCTAGTGGAACCAATTGCCTTCAGAAGTCACACAATTAGTAAATAAGAGTCCACCTGTATGTAATTTAATCTCAATATAAATACAGCTGTTCCGTGAAGCCCTCAGAGGTTTGGAAGAGAACATTGGAGAACAAAACAGCATCATGAAGGCCAATGCACACACCAGACAGGTCAGAGATAAAGTTGTGGAGAAGTTTTAAGCAGGGTTAGGCTATAAAAATAAAATATCCCAAGCTTTGAACATCTCATGGAGCACTGTTCAATCCATCATCTGAAAATGGAAAGAGTATGGCTCAACTGAAACCCTACTAGGACATGGCCGTCTACAAACTGACAGGCTGGGCAAGGAGAGCATTAAGAGGCCAAGTGGCCCAAGGTAACTATGGAGGAGCTGCAGAAATCTACAGCTCAGGTGGGAGAATCTGTCCACAAGCCAACTATTAGTCGTGCACTCCACAATTATAGCCTTTATGGAAGAGTGGCAAGAAGAAAGTAATTGTTAAAAGAAAGCTATAAGAAGTCCTGTTTGTGAGAAGCAATGTGGGGTACACAGTCAACATGTGGAAGAAGGTGTTTTGGTCAGATGAGACCAAAAATTTGCACTGCACTGCTGGCTCTGTGAAAGTGATTGGCAGCTATGGAGCTGCCTCATCAATTTCACGTTGAGGCCAGTTGCCAGCTTAACAAAACCTGCACAAGCTGATGGCTGCTACTGCAGCTGAACTGAAAAGGATCAGATATCCAGAGGTGACCATGTAAATGTAGGAGTGTAGCAGGGACAAAAGATGGGATTTCCACATTGCTCTTGTAAAGCAGGAGCATCAGCAGGTAGATGCCAGTGGAAAATTCATTGGTGTGAAACCCTGTACACACGATCGGTTTGTCCGATGAAAACAGACCGATTGACTGTTTTCATCAGACAAACCGAACGTGTGTGGGCCCCATTGGTTTGTTTTCCCTCGGTGAAAAAAAAAAAATAGAACGCGCTTTAAATTTTTCCTATGGATAAATAAATTCATAGAAAAAAATGATCGTCTGTGTGGAAGTCCATCAGTCAAAAATCCATGCATGCTCAGAATCAAGTCGACGCATGCCCGGAAGCATTGAACTTCATTTTTTCAGCACGTTGTAGTGTTTTACGTCACTGCGTTTAGGCACGGTCAGATTTTTGACTGATGGTGTGTAGGCAAGACTGATGAAAGTCAGCTTCAACGGATATCCGAACGAAAAAATCCATCGGATTAGATTCCATCAGATATTCGATCGTGTGTACAAGGCCTAACAGTACAAAGTGCTATCTATACATCAAGGACTTACTCAGAGTCCTAAAGCCCAGCTCCAGAAAACTTGTATATACATGTTTGCAGTTGGACTGCATCCTCACTACAAGGGTTAATTACTCATTCAGTCTATTACCCAATCCTCAGCTTCATCATATGCAATGAAGGGCTATGGAGCCTGCACTGGTCTTGATGATGCGAGACCTTA
This sequence comes from Rana temporaria, assembly GCF_905171775.1. Classification (NCBI taxonomy): domain Eukaryota; kingdom Metazoa; phylum Chordata; class Amphibia; order Anura; family Ranidae; genus Rana; species Rana temporaria. The sequence goes on from NC_053489.1 coordinate 524,121,137, forward strand.
GACCGCTGGAGCCTAGGGTAGGCGACACTGTCGGGACCAGTCTAGGAGCACAGAGGATCAGAAGAGCGAATAGGGAAATGCTCAGGTGTGAATGGAGGCTTAGTAGGGCAACAGCTTGTTTTTAGGGTCTTTGTGGAAGGTGCACAAACCTGAGGGAGTTTTGCCTGTAAATATGATTACCCTTTTTTCTATATGGTCATCTTACAAAAAAACAGAAAACAAAAAAAAGAAGGTAATATATGAAGCAAGAATATGTTAAAGTGAATAAACTTTGGAAATTCCTGTAACACCAACATAAGAAACACATTTCAAAGGTAATATAGAACTCAGGTATTGATCTTCCACTCACCACATCTCTGAAGACCACAGCTCGCAGTCTGTTAATATCCATGTCCTGTAGAAGCCTGTCATAGTCTCGGACGGGAGAAATTCCACCTGTCAGTATGTCAACTGGACTCTGAAAACATATATACAAAAAAAAATAAAACACCACAGCAGTGTTGTTAAATTAATTGACATGCCTTAGTAACCCCCCCACCATTAATACCAATATTAAGTTGAAGTTTCTCTTTTCACTCCAGTTAATAGATCTGTAGTGCAACCCATGTACAAAAACTGACTGCATAAAATCTTTTTTAGAAAAAAAAAAAAATCAGCACCACCCTCGCACTAAAACTTTCCAAATACTTAACTGGGTAAAGAAATATTTTACTTAATTTTTACAGGCCTTTATATAGCGCCAATAATTTATGCAGCACTTTGCATACTGTACATTTACATCGGCCCCTGTTCAGGGATCTGACAACCTCTGTTTTGTATTTCATATGCATACATACACATACACTGGTGTGAATTTAAGCAGAAACCATTTAACCTACCAGCATGTCTTTGAGGTGTGGGAGAAAAACCATGCAAGCACACGGAGAGCATGCAGGTAGCGTTTGGGGCCAGGACTGACAAAATCTTATTCTTAAAGGCCAAGTTCACACCTTTGAACAGGTTTACACCCTTATTTAGAGAGTAACATGGTCACAACACCCCCCCCCCCCACACACACACACAAACTCAACCCACTTACCTGTGACAGCAGGTGGGGGTTCATCCTTTGGCCCGTTACATTTTACAAAACATCGCGGCTGTGCAGGGCTCCACCCACACTGCCACATCATTCATTTACAGAGATCTGTGAATGAACTAGAAGTCTGGTCTTCTACTGGGGCAGAAGGTTTGTATTTCCTAATGAACTACAAGCACGCCAATCCGTGTCCTTGTAGGTCACCAACATTTGCTGCAGCTCAATAACTGTCTTCCCGTCCAGAGGAAGGGGTGAGGAGAAAGCTTTTGCTCGTCCAATTTTTCACTCCACGGTGCTCCCCCACGATCCAGCGGATTGTTCCTGGTCTATGGAGCCTACTCTGTGCTTGACAACCTCAAGAGCAGTCCACAATTCGAGACCACTGGAGTGTAGGGGAGTGCTGGACCCATCTTGTGCTGGGAGGTTTGGAGGATTAGGTGAGTAAACCTCCTTTCTCCTCTCCCCTAGACAAAAACAAGCAGGTAACCTGTGCAGTGCATGCACAGCCCCAAAGCAGGGAAAACTGTTTTGTCCGAAGTTGGGCTTCTAGTGCACCTGCCCCTCAATGCAGGAGAAAACAGTGAGTTAAATTTCCTGGAATCTTCCAGGACAGCATAAGAGAGGCTCTGCCTACCTAAAACAGGGAAAACATCACCCACAATTAAGAAAGCATAGTCACCTAGACTCTCCAGTATTAAGCAAGAACCAAAAGGCAACCAATGTAATAATACAATAGCACATAACAACACAGAATATAGGAAAGAAATCCCTGTTGTCCTAGAAGATTCCCATTAGTGAGTTACCAGACAGACAATCAACTCAGTTTTCCCAAATCATCTTCCAGGACAGCGTATGAAAGGACAAGTTAGAAATACCTATTAGGGTGGGGTTACTGCTTTTAGGATCTATTCCTCAAGCCTTAAGATGGCCATATACTGATCAAAATACACCTTGTCAGATAGGAAAACCACCAAATTTCGATCAGTCGTTTAATTATTATTTTTTCCATTCAGCCCACCTGGCTGAAGAAAAACGGTATATGGCTGACTTTAGTGCTGACAGGAGAGCAGGACACTTCTGATGTATCAAACCACCATATGAAAATTGGACCAGGTGACAGCACTGTAGAGACAAACCACTAATTATTTTGTCAATGCAGAGGAAGATTCACTGGAAATCCACTGGAAGATTCTACTTTTAAAATGATGTACAGTATACACCGAAAAGTTGAATCGAATCCACATGCCTATGGTGTTCTTGGACATCCTAGCAACCAAATGGCTTCCATCGTTCACATTTCTTAAAGCGGGGGTTCACCCTATTAATAAAAAAAAAAATATTTTTTTCCCTCTAGCATAAAATGAGGCATAGTAGCGCGAGCTACAGTATGCCTGTCTTTATTTTTTTATCCCCGTACTCACTGTGCACTCGTAGATACAAGATTACGACTCCCAGCGGGGAATGGGAGTTTCTATGGAGAGAGAAGGTGATTGACGGCCGGCTCTGGCACGTTACGCTTCTCCGGAAATAGCCGAAATAGGACTTGGCGCTTCACGGCGCCTGCGCATAGTCTGTGCGCAGGCGTCGTATAGCGCCGTGAAGAGCCGAGACCTGTTCCGGCTGTCTTCGGGGAGCGTGACGTGCCAGAGCCGGCCGTCAATCCCCTTTCCTCTTCATAGGAACGCCCATTCCCCGCGGGGAGTCGTAATCTTGTATCTACGAGTGCACAGTGAGTACGGGGATAAAAAAATAAAGACAGGCATACTGTAGCTCGCGCTACTATGCCGAATTTTATGCTAAAAAGTTGTTATGGAGGGTGAACCACCGCTTTAAGGTTTGCTCTGAGCTAATCTAAGCTTGAAAACGTTACTTACTATCCTAGGATAGGGTTGAAAAAAGGGAAGGAATCACCAGTTCCTAAACCTTAGCTTAGCTGAATTTTATTCAGACCCAACAATCTACTATAAGAACTATATCTTGGTAAAAACCTACAGTAGGATCCTGTGATAGCTAAACCAGGATTTCCACTGCAGCTCCTGATATGGTCAAACTGCTACTTGCAACATGGTCTTAAAAATAATGTCACTGTCCAACAGAGTACAAAAAGGGCGACTATATGAGCTCTGGGTGTACAAAAAGGTGAATAAATGAGTCCTACATTCACTATGGATAAATTCTATCTCAAAAATTACTAGATTGCCAACCAATCACTAAACCGTGAGCTATGAATAAGCACTAAGGCATAGTGCGAAACGTCAGCTTTTCTTTTGTTGTGCTGTTTTTTGCTGTGGTATGTGTTTTGTGATTTTTAATTAAAGGAGGAGTTTTTTTGGAGTGCGGCTATCCCAGCTTCTTTTCTCTCATCCAAACCGTGCATTGGTACTTGTTCGTGTAGGACTGGGCCCTGGTGTACTGAATCATTGTTAATTGCAAATATGTTATGAGGAGTCATGCACACACTGCTGCTCATTCAGGAAAACCCACCCCATGTTACCGAATGCCACCCTTGCCCTCACAGTGTAAGTGCACCACTTGGCTCAGCAGACCCGTGTTACCCCCCTACCCCCCAAAAAGATTCAGGGATGCCAGTGACCATGGTGCATCCACAACAATCAGCAAAGTACATCAGGGTATTAGCTGGCCAAGAGTGCTCCCCCTACACCACATCTCCTGAACCAACATAGTGAAGGACTTGTGGCTTGACCAAATGTGAGCAAGGGAGGGCTCTACCCGAGCCTCTGTCCCCACAAGGATAGTTGTTTCTCCTCAGGCAAACAAGAAACCTTGGGGAAAACCAAGGTGATAATAGAGAGGAAAGGTTCCACAAATAGGATAACAACAATTGTAGCTCAGAAAAGCCAACAGATGCATCCTCTCTAGGTCCACTCTCCCTGAAATCATGGGGGGGGGGGGGATATACTGGGAGTCTCCTGCAACCACCCTGAAGGCCTAAAGGAAAATAATGCATTTTGATGTTCCTGTTAGTCCAGAGGAAACAAGGACTCTAGGTGACTTATTGATTGTGGATGATAGGTTTCCTATTTTAGGTAGGTTGAGCTTCACTCTCATATACTGTACTGGAAGAGGATTTGGGAATACTTTTGCTCCACATCTTATTTTATTGCAGTGCAAATCATGTGTTGCATGCTGCAATGCTCTGTGTGTGCTCTGTGCTTGCTGCATTATGATAACCCTACACAACCACAATGCAACATCATCATTTGCTATTTTTAAGCATAAACTGATACTTTTTTTTATCTCTGTGACTTAGTGATAAGTAGCCAAACCTTGCAAAGAGAAAAGGTCTGGTAAATACATTTCAACTAAGGACAGTTTTTTTTTTCCAGGGAGGTTTTATGTCCTTTTTATATTTGTCAATTTCCTCTAGGTACACCAGTTTCCTCACACAATCCAAATTACTATAAAAGCAAGCTACCAATAATAGGAATGATTATAAAAAGCAAGCTGCCAATTTAATGTTATGATTAGTCGACAATACTTTCAGTGTCACTATGAAACAGGTTTGCTCAACATGGGGTTATATGGCTAAGCAAGTTTCTGGGATCAATGAATTCTCTGAGCACACATAGTCCTTTTTGTTTGGACCTTAATGAGAAACACACAGTACCGTGCCATGCCATGCCTTGCACAGAGACATTACCTTTGCAGCAGACTTTGCTATTCCCACCAGGCCATGAATTGCCTTCTGGTTTTTCATATTTTCTCCTGTGGATTTTAATTGCAAGTGCTGCTGACACTCCAGACAATTTCTAACAGCAATCGCACAAACTAAAATGAAAAATAAATAAATAATTCTCTGCTCACAAAAGCCTCCAAATAACTTATGATTTACAGTGAAAAGACCAGCATGTTCTGCTACTTTTAATAGACATTAAACAAAATACATAATTTTTTATGAACTGATTCATATCAATATATATAAAAAAAAAAAAAAAAAACACGTCTTTATGGAAAATTACAAACATTCTTGGCAATCAGAAGAAGAAATTATGGGGTGGCATAGAGGTCAGACAGCGACTGTTTAAAAACCCCATTAACAAAGAACTGTTTATTTTGCACCTCATTTTGCCTAACATGGCAGTGAACATTACAGTATGCATATATCTAATATCTCAGTTTCTGTACATTTGTGACATCTCAAACCTTTTGCAGCAACCGACATATGGCATTAAAGCAACAGAGAAAGGCTTCCAGCATGCCAGACGTGGGCTGCATTCCTCCTCCGAAGTTCATGGTCACTTCAGCAATCATGGACTTATAGCAGAACATTGCAGCCTCTACTTACAACCCTTTTTGGTCATGTGAATGAGGCTTAAAAAAACATCCTCCAAAACACACACACACAATAAACATGTGCACTACAAACATTGCGGTAATACACTTTATATGCATTGGTGCATTGCAGTGTACAAACACAGCGATAGACCACTTTATGGTGCATATAACCTGTGGCCGCTGGTATGCTTTGCACACAAATATTGCAGTCTGTCAATGCAAAGCATTGCAGTATCTGATTTTTTATTATTATATTATGTTCTTTCAAATTACATTCATTCAACACCGTGTAGAGGCGCATTGTATCATGTTACCGCACATTGTAACGCACTGCGTTGTACTAAAATGTATGCCTGGAGTGGAGTTTAGGGCCTGGTAGCAAAAAGGGTTAAATACACTAATACATGTTCAAAAAGTGTCAAATACACTTTATTTGCATGTTCTACAAGTGGTATTGCTTTGTTTAAAACAGTCCGTAAACTAAAGTAGTGTGCAATTTTACCAAAACCTTTTCTCAGGGTTCATTTACACAGTCTGTCCACTCTATTTGTCCTCTGGCATAGAAAGGTGAAAGTGCTTCTACAGGCTTAAGGCGTTATTACCCCAATGCGTGTTCTGCATTAAAGTAAACCTTCTGTGCCACCGGATCGATCCCTTTCCTTATACTTATCTGAGCCCAGCAGCTGTCTTTGCCATCTCCCTCCTCATAGGGCAGATTGATGGAAGCAGGAGCCATTGGCCACTGGTTTAGAGAAAGTAGGGGGCAGGGCCGAACTGTCTTTGTTTATAAAAGCAGGCAGTGCAACTTGGGATCGAGCCTGCACGGGTGCCCCCGTATGAAGGGGCTCCCTATGGGGGCACTTGCTAAAGAGGTGAAGCCAGGAGCGCTGGGGGGGGGGGGGCGGCAGAATAGGATGAACTAAGCTGTTCTGTGCTAAACCATTGCACAGAGCAGGCAAGTATAATATGTATATTATTTAAAAAGAAGGTGGTTTACAATCACTTGAAGTGCTTAGGAGACCTTGGACAGGTCTGTATGGTTACAAACTGTTAATCTGCTTCCTTGCTGGTTAACCATATGTCATGAATATCAATTGCATTTTTGACATGCAGGCAAATCTACAGCAGCAGAAAATGCAGGCGACTCTCAGTTAGCAACATTTCATAGCCACAAAGTATACTCTAAGATCATTGCTAGAAATGTTTAATATATGAATACATATGCTTTATGATGAGCTTACCTAATCGAAGGCACTGCCGTAAGATGCCCCCAGATGACATATTTTTTTCAGCTTCAATATCTGTAAAGCCCAATGAACTTGCAAAAATAAGGACATCTACAAGACTTATTGCTCTCTGAAGGAATGTTATAGCTGTTTCTATAGAAAGACCTTGGGTAGGTTCAATATTTTCCAGTTCATGCTGAAACAAAAAAATAAATCCAAAACAGCTTTTTATGGTTGTATGGCTTTACTTGCAAACAGAAATTCTAGACTGCTCCAAGAGAGAAGAAAACCAACAATATACAATTATTAACTGTACATTATGAATAGTGTCAAATTATAAAGAACATGTACAAAAACAAATGCAACAATCCAGTGGATTTCAAACCAAATGCAGCTTTTGAATTCTTTTAATGCAGCTTCAAGAAGCCTCTTGTGATCAGCAAGCTAGCAGGCTATCTAAACAGCTGCATCCTTATATGCATTCAAGAAAATAAGCAGACGTTTTCTAATTTGTATATAGATGCAACAAAATGTGAACATTAAGCCTAGGTTCACATTTGTGAGAACACAGACATCGCATGTAATTCACACCCACACTGCGGGGCAGATCACATGCGATGTCTGTAATGCGAGTTCAGTCAGTTTTATGGCTGAAAACTTGCATTGAATCCGCACACTGAAAACAGAAATCACTCCCCCCCCCCCACACTGAAATCAGATCGCATGGGTGTTCTCACCTATGCAATTCGATTCCTGTGCAAGTTCACAGTTCGCACTGCGATCTGTGAACCAATCTGAGGTTTTCATTAACAATGTATCGACACCTGCAGTGGTTCGCAGAGGGCAGAGTGAACTGCCTGCGGGAGAAATGTGATGCGGGAACCGGCGCTTCAATCGTGCTGGTTCCTGCATCGCACAAGTGTGAAACTAGGCTAAAAAGGTAACCCCACTTTCCCGTAAAAATACCAAATATATAATTTTTCACTTGTGTGATTGGCTCATTGATTTTACCAGAAGTCTGCACTAATATACAAGAAAGGCCTCATGCACAATGGACATTTTTAATGCTACCGTTAGGACAAAATGCCTGGTAGTAGAGTAGCTTCCCATATCTGCTTCTGTATTACCCGATAACTTAAGGGACCGAGAGACAAGCCCACTCCTGACCGCAGGATATCCCCTTCCTCAGCTGCAGAAGGAAGGTTGGCAGTCGCAACCCAGCCACAGCCACATGGCTCAGAGGTAGTGAAGGAAACGTAGGACAGTACAGCAGCACTGACCCTCCATCCTGAGTGCTCATCCCCAGTAAGTGAATCCTCTCCTGACAGAAAGTCCCTGGCTTCAACTAAAGCTCTGACAGAGAGGACTCTGGATGATTTATCTATTGGCACACTCATCTTCCTAGCAGGCCTGCTATCCCAGAGCGAGTGCTTCTCACTCTGATGATATGGGACACCAACTGTTTCATAAAATCTTGCATTTCATTGAGAAGGGCCTGTCCAAAATACCCATGCAGATTACAACCAACATTAAAGCCGAGAGTTGGGCATCCAGATTGAAAATACAGGACGTAAACTGGACGCTACCATTTCTCAATTAGTCAAAACATGCAGAGCATTGAGGACTTGCACAAGAAATTAAATCAAGGTCTGGCAAAGCTGGATGATCTTGAAAAAGGCAGACGTTGCAACTTTAAAATTGGTGGCCTCCCTGAGTCTCTCAAGGTTATGAACACTATAGCACATTTCTTTCTCCAATAGCTCCTGGATCATCGGTTGAAGTTCGATAGGGCCTATCGAGTCCTGCAATCAGTCGATGCAAATGGCCCACCCAGGGACATAACTGTAAAGCCTCATTACTACAGGAGCAAAGAACAAGTGATAAACAAATCTAGAGAATCATCCAATGTATCTATCATGGGACATGTCACACAAGTGTTTGCCGATAGTTCACTATTCGGAAGGGCAGGGCCCTCAAACCCTTGCTTCTGGCACTCACCCACAAGGAGATTAAATACATATAAGCTTTTCCATAGCATATCATATTTTCTAACAAAATCTGTTCCATGGTTTCCTTCCCAGTGGGTGAGGATCTACTGGGAAGAATGGGCATTATTTCACAAGAAGCTAATCTGAGATCCATTCCATTTAACTATCCATCTGGGACTGTGTCCCAACTCCCGGTCTCTCTCACCAATATGACAACAATTCAAAATTAATCACCCACAGGACTCTAATCTACCCTGAAATCTTTAATTTCAGAACTACAAACCATTAGCCATGGTGGCCGACAGTAGTTTCAGTCTATTCCTGCACAGGAAACGGTCTCCCGGTTTTAAATTCTGACAGCGTGTGCAGAGAGGAAATCTCCGACCCACTGTCAAACTGCTAGGAGTGGGGGAAGAGGCTGCAGGAGCTGGTTCCACCCTAAATAGAGTGGAACATGTACCATGTTATGAAAAGGTATCATTTTAGCTAGTTCAGCAAAACGCTTGGTGCCTTTTGGGACAGGGGCTAAATAGTCTCCATCTAAAAGGTTTACTCTTGTTACGTATATCTTACCAATAAGTTCATATGATTTGGATACATCTGTTATACAATTTGATTATGGTTGAATGGCATAGGCCAGCTACAATTGTTGTGCCTCCCCATTTTGCGTTGCCACTTAGTTATTGGGCCTCGGCTCATTTCACATGCCCTGCTCTTTTCTTGGTGTATGCCTATGTGTCTTGAATTGTCCATGTGTTCCTCCTTTTCATACTACTTTTTCTACTTTCAGAGCTAGAAGACACTTCTTATGCAGCTAGAAGCTTTTCTATCTCTAGAACAGCTCTGGAATGGTTGGCTTGCACAATTCTGGGATTTGAAGAGTACTGGTAAGAATATTATATGTATATATATATATTAGCATGTGCGTATGTATTCACCCCTTTTGTTATGAAGCCCATAAAAAGCTCTGGTGCAACCAATCACCTTCAGAAGTCACATAATTAGTGAAGTGATGTCCACCTGTGTGCAATCTATGTGTCACATGATCTGTCGTTACATATACATGCCTTTTTGAAAGGCCTCAGAGGACGCAAAACCTAAGCAAGAGGCACCACTAACCAAACACTGCCATGAAGACCACGTAACGCTCCAAACAAGTAAGGGACAATGTTGTTGAGAAGCACAAGTCAGGGTTAGGTTATAAAAAAATATCCAAATCTTTGATGATCCCTAGGAGCCAATCATATCTATCATAACCAAATGGAAAGAACATGGCACAACAGCAAACCTGCCAAGAGATGGCCGCACACCAAAACTCGGGCAAAGAGGACAATAATCAGAGGCAGCGCAGAGACCCAAGGTAATCCTGGAGGAGCTGCAGAGTTTCCCAGCAGAGACTGGAGTATCTGTACATAAGACTCCATAGAGTTGGGCTTTATGGCAGAGGGGCCAGAAGAAAGCCATTACTTTCAGCAAAAAACTAAATGGCACGTTTTGAGTTTGCAAAAAGGCATATGGGAGACTCCCAAAATGTATGGAGGAAGGTGCTTGACAAGACTAAAATTTTACTTTTCTGGCCATCAAAGAAAACGCCATGTCTGGCGCATCATGGTGGTGGCAGCATCATGCTGTGTGGATGTTTTTCAGCAGTCAGGACTGGGAAACTGGTCAGAGTTGAGGGAAAGATGGATGGTGCTAAATACAGGCATATTCTTGAGCAAAACCTGTACCCCTTCCGTGTGTGATTTGAGGCTAGGACGGAGGTTCACCTTCCAGCAGGACAAAGACCCCAAACACACTGCTAAAGCAACACTTGAGTGGTTTAAGGGGAAACGTAAATGTGTTGGAATGGCCTAGTCAAAACCTAGACCTGAAAAAATCTGTCTGTGGTCAGACTTAAAGATTGCTGTTCACAAGCGCAAACCATTCAACTTGAAGGAGTTGGAGCAGTTTTGCAAGGAGGAATGGGCAAAAATCCCAGTGGCAAGCTCATAGACTTATCCAAAGCGACTTGAAGCTGTAATAGCCGCAAAAGGTAGCTCTACAAAGTATTGACTTTAGTGGGGTGAATAGTTGTGCACATTGACTTTTTCTGTTATTTTGTCCTATTTGTTGTTTGCTTCACAATAAAAATAAAAAAAATAAAATCTTCAAATGTTGTGGGCATGTTCTGTAAATTAAATGATGCAAATCCTCAAACAATCCATGTTAATTCCAGGTTGTGAGGCAACAAAACACGAAAAATGCCAAGGGGGGTTAATACTTTTGCAAGGCACTGTACATATAAACACACACACACACACACACACACTGTGGGTTTCAATATCATAACTTCCAACAAGCCGATGTGCTTTTAATTCACTTTCTGGTCTCTTACAAACCCCCTTTTCACCAAAGGCATTATCCAGTGTTTTACTTAGTTAATAGATAAGACTCAGGCATTGGCTATCTCCTTTTCCCTTATCACTGAAGTGACGGATCCTGCAGACGTTTTCCTTGAGGGAAGAGTCTTGTGGGAATACTTTTGTGCTCTTTGTTTCCTAATATGCCCCAAATAATGGTCAAGCCTTTTCTTTTCTGATATGTTTCGCACTTTATTGCCCCACCTGGAAGGAACTAATTGTGGGGATGATTCTAACATTGCACTGGATTCCTGTTAAGACAAAATTAACCCTGCCAAGGCACAACTCAAAGATTTCCTAAGGACATTACCCACATAGTTAAAGCGGGAGTTCACCCGAAAAACAATTTTTAAAATTAGATTGAGGCTCATTTTGTCGAGGGGAATCGGGTGTTTTTTTTTAAATCGAAGCAGTACTTACCGTTTTAGAGATAGATCTTCTCCGCCGCTTCCGGGTATGGTCTTCGGGACTGGGCCTTCCTATTTGATTGACAGGCTTCCGACGGTCGCATACATCGCGTCACGAGAAGCCGAAAGAAGCCGAACGTCGGTGCGGCTCTATACGTCGCCTGCGCACCGACGTTCGGCTACTTTCAGAAAATCGTGATGCATGCGACCGTCGGAAGCCTGTCAATTAATGTTAAAATCTGTCAATCTAATGTCTATCTAATGTTGAAGCCTGTCAATCTAATGTTAAAAATTGAGGGGCAGATCCACATAGAAATAGATGGGCGCAGCTCATCAGAGATACGCTACGCCGCTGTACCTTACCTGGCGTAATTTCGAATCCCCAAAGAATTTGCGCCGTAAGTTACGGCGGCGTAGTGTATCTCTGGCGGCGGAATTCAAATCGGCGATTAGGGGGCGTGTTTAATTTAAATGAAGCACGTCCCCGCGCCGAATGAACTGCGCATGCTCCGTTTCTACATTTCCCGCCGTGCATTGCGCTAAATGACGTCCCTAGGACGTCATTTTTTTTAACTTAGACGTGAGTTATACGTCCATCCCGATTCACGGACCACTTACGCCAAAAAAATAATCAAATTTAGACGCGGGAACGACGGCCATACTTAACATGGCAAGTCTAACTATACGCCGCAAAATACCAGCTTCAACTATACGCCGGAAAAAGCTGACTAGAGACGACGTAAGAGAATGCGACGGCCGCGCGTACGTTCGTGGATCGACGGAAATAGCCAATTTGCATACCCGACGCGGAAAACGACGAGAACTCCACCCAGCGGGCGCCGAAGTATTGCATCTACGGTCCGAAGGCGTAGGCCTGTCGGATCGAACCCAGATGCCGTCGTATCTTGGTTTGAGGATTCACGCGGGTAATTTGAATGTACGCCGGCGTATCAGTAGATACGCCGGCGTACTCGCTCTGAGGATCTGGCCCTAAGTTTTTGGGTGAACCTCCACTTTAAGCTACTTAATTATTTAAAAGAATATTAAAAAAGGTATTTTTTTTTTTTTAAAACAAACATGTTATATACTTACCTGTTCTGTGCAATGGTTTTCCACAGAGCAGCCCCATTCCTCCACTTCTCGGGTCCCCTGCCTAGCCCCGCCTCTTCTTCGAGCGATCATCAGATCACAGGGGCGTCAGGCTTCGGAGAATCTCAGTATAGCTGGCTGTCCATACCTCCCATATGGGTACAGTTATTGGAGAGCAGGAAGATCAATGAACCACGAGAGCGCTCACCAGCACCCTTGCAGTTCATTGAGAACAAAAAGCCACCTGCTGTGGTGAAAGATAGTAGTTGTAGTTCATTCGTTCACAGATTGCTGTGAATGAATTACTTACTTATTCATGCATTCACCACATATTTGTTTAAGTCACCTTGGTGCCCACTATTCAAAAAAACTCTAGGTCAGACTATTCTTTGGTTTTGATTTCGCTTTCCGTAGCCTCATCAGTAGTGACTCAATGAGTCACCACTATTGAGCAACCCTTTTTGGATGTGCGGAAATTAAGTATAGCATCCTGGACACGTTTTGCACTAATATAGATAATGCCATATCCCCGGTCATAATTTGGGCTGCACATAAAGCGACAGTTCCTGGTAAGATTATTCAGATTTCTGCCCAACTTAAAAACGGGGGCGAAAGGCAGACATAAATCAGATTAGACCAGGGCCTTCAGCCCTCACCAAGGCTCATAAACTAGATTGGAACTCAATTTAGCTCAACCTCCGCTTTTCGGAACCCTCCCCCCCACCTCCGGTGTCACATTTGGCACCTTTCAGGGGGGAAGGGGGTGCAGATACCTGTATAATACAGGAATTTGTACCCACTTCCGGGAATAGACTCCACGCCCCTTCCCATGTCTCCCCCCCCCCCGACACTGTCTTCTGGGAAACACACAGGTCCCAGAACACAGCGGGGACCAGTGAGGACGCGCCGCGCGATTCAAGCATGCGCAGTAGGGAACCAGGCAGGCAGTGAAGCCGCAACGCTTCACTTCCTGATTCCCTCACCGAGGATGGCGGCGGGGGCAGCCGAGACGAGCGATTGGTCTGCTTCTGACATCGCGGGCATCCTGGACAGGTAAGTGTACATTTATTAAGTCAGCAGCTGCAGTATTTGTAGCTGCTGGCTTTTAATATATTTATTTTAGGTGGACCTCCGCTTTAATGTACTGTAATGTAATTTCACAAGCCTACAGATAGAGACTTGGCCTTCCAAGCCCTTAGCAGGACGCTGCCTTAATCCCAGGCTGCGGTCCATGGTCAGGGAGTAGGGATAGGCTTTTTGTGCCCTGAAACCCCCCCCCCCCCTTCTTTTTATATTTCTGTTTATTTCTTGTCTGTTCCCCTCTTTTACTTAGATGTCCTAGTTTCTTCTTTTTGCTCTTGGGAACTGGATACCCCCAGCTTGTTGGTAAGCGCTTAGACGCGAGTTTCACAACTCGCATTCGGCGCTCTATAAGTATTTATTCCAATCCAATCCAATTCCAATGTACTGTAGCTGGTAAATCAAATCAGTTGTCTCTCTTCCTAGTTTAGGAAAGGCTGCGGCTTCGGCATAGCTCCGGAGCCGCGGCAATCCGCGGATCACAGTGTGTGCCGATCCGAAGGGGGTGACCCTGGAAACCGTAACAGAATTTTGTGTGCAATTGGACACAGCTGATCAGCTGATTTCAGGCAAAATCATTGGCTGAAATCTGCTGCCAAACTCGTGCTGCGTCCAATCACAGCACGGGTCCACAGGGGGCATGTGCAGAAGACAGGCAACGACGTACAGGTGACAACATGCAGGCCTGCTTGTTCAACCCAGTAAATCTACTGTGGGCAGGCAGCAAGGAGTTATGAAAAAAAATGTAATTTTAAAATTAATGGCAGCAACAAGTCTCAAAAAAGTTTAATAGGGCAACAAAAAGCTGGTAAAGTAACCAGTACCAACGAGCTAGAGGAAATTTTTGATGACTAGGTTAATTGGCAACAGGTCAGTAACATTGGTGGGTATAAAAAAGGGCATCCTAGAGAGTCAGTGTGTCTCAGAAGTAAAGATGGGCAGAGGTTCATTAATCTGTGAAAAGCTGCATCCAAAGATTGTTGGACAATTTCAAAATAATGTTCCTCAACGTAATATATCATCTACAGTACATAATATCAAAAGATTCTGAGTCTGGAGAAATCACTGTGCACAAAAGAAAGGGCCGAAACGCAAAACTTAAAGCACATTATCTTGGGGCCCCCCCAAGACTGAACTGTATTAAAAACTGGCGTAATGCTGTGCTTGACTTTACTGGATGGGCTTAAGAATACTTCCAAAAATAACCACCTGTGAACACAGTTGGCCATGACATCCAAAAATGTAAGATAAAGATCTATCACGCAAAGAAGCCATTCTGAACATGATCCAGAAAAACCTCCCATTCCTCTCCTAAAACTCCTGCAGCTCCTAGACATTAGAAGAGACTATGTCAAAACCCTGGTAAACATGGCCCTGTCCCAACTTTTTTTTTTTTTACATTTTATAATCTTCAAATTCAAAATTACATTATTTTCCCTAAAAATGTTACATTTGCTCAGTTTAAAAACTGGATATATTTTATGTTGTGAATAAAATATGGGTTTATGAGATTTGAAAAACATTGCATTCTGTTATGTAGATTTTATGCAGTATTCCAACTTTTGGGGAATTGGGGTTGCATTTGTTTGTTTCTTTTTATAATAATCAACAGATTATTAATTATGATGTAGGCCATAGCTGTAGTACTGTCCGATGGACATTCTGGATAATTAGTCAGAAATCGAGGGGAAGAATGACAGACGACTTGTTATAAGTCCAGGATGTTGAACAGAAATGTAATTTCCTTATGGGAACAGCAACCTAAAAACAGAGGGCCTAGAATCTCCCCCAACCTAGAACACTGGCATGCATCATGGCACTCTTCCGTGCAAGGGAAGAAAATAAATCTGCCAGTCATCAATGTGTACAAAAACAAAAATGACAAAAACATAATGGCTTAAGGGTGAAACCAATTAATATTTTCCATGGATATGTGTCCCACATTATAAAAAATTTCTTTTACAAGGTTCTCAAGCTGAATTGAGCAAATAGAATTGCTTGCAAGGTGGACGACACCAGTGCAAGAAATTGCATGCTACTTTACAGAGAATGTCAGGATTGAACTTGTTGAATCTAAATTTACAGCTTCATCAACTTCTTCCAGGGCAGAAAGACCTTGGCCTGAAGGGCATCCAGGAGAAGGCCCAAGTACTCTATAGGGCCGATTTAAAAAAGGTTTTCACACAAGAAACCCACAGCATTATCTTATTTTTCTAATCGGATTTAACTGGAAAAATTTGAAAATTCTTGGAGAAAGTGATGTTAAAACCTTTTATAAAAAGACCCCCAAGTGATGTGATGAAATCAGAGATGCCACATTGGAGTCCAAAGTCAAGGAGGTCTTCTCTCACAGCAGTAGACAATCCAGGTACCTAATGACTGCAATACTTCTGAGGTAAAGAAAGCCCAGAGGTAGTGCAAGCACCTTTGAGAATTGTCCCAGGGCCAAGGCAAAACTAAAAGGAAAGAGCCACAAACTAAATAGTGAATGATAGGAATATGTAAACACTTGTCCCTTACGTCAATAATTGCCAAAAAGGCTCTTTGATGAAGGGAGGCAATAACTGTGTCAATAGATTCCATAAGAAATTTTTGAGCACATATAAATACACTGAAGGCCTTTAAGTCCAAGGTGGAATGAACGTCTTTTGGGTTTCAGGGCTGTAGATAGGTTAGAATAAAAAGCTTGAAACCGTTCAGGAGAGGGAAGAACAGGAACAAGAACCCAATACAACAATCCTTTAACGGCTGGGGTCTAAAAGGTGCCAAGACAAAAAGCAAAAAATCAAGGGAGGAGGATGAAGGTGAAACTCTATATGATACTTTCTACTGCACCCATGTGTCAGCAATGTGAGCTTCCTAAATCTCTTCAAAAGCCATTAGATGTCCCAACTACCTCATATGAAACTAATAAGGGCTGGTCTTCATGCAGTGGCCAATTTATCTGGGGGCTTGGATCCTTTGGTTTGCCATGGACATTTTGAACCCTGTGTCCAGGGAATTGGAAGGTTTGTGGGTCCTGGAACTGCAGCATGACTTGAAGGAACGAAAGGAACATTTTGATACATGATAGGAAAATGTCACCCTACACCAATGACCCATAATATACAGTCATGACCAACAATAACACACATTAATACATTCTACATTTTGCTCAACACATTCACATACTCATGTGAAAAAAATGTAACACACGGACTATAGATTTCCTTAAAACCATATTGTGTACACAAAAATTTCATACAATAGCCTGACATATGTATAAAAGAATGGCATGCTTACAGTAGTAGAGGTTGCAGCAGAAAGTAATGGTAATATACCACCACACGCCATAATCATGTTGTCCGTTATTTGAGATAGAAGGTGGATTGTATTATGTACAAAAATAACATTATCGCTGCTGTTCACAAAGTCCATTATTGTCTTTGTTGAGTGACTGTAGCAAAGAAAAAAAGAAAAGCAAATAAATTTCATAGTAATTATTAATTCTGTGAATAAATGGGTCTAGCTTGATAATGATTAGCAATAAGAATAAAAAGAAGAGGAACAGCCGCTTTTCTGGACACCTTACCGTGATATAATTGGTTAACTGCAAGGTACCCGCTACTCTCCTAAGCTACACCAGAGCTACATTTGCATTTGCCGATTCCTGCGGCTCCGTTTGACAACTGAGTGGCTAGTTGTAGCCGCCAAGCCTGTACACTGCAATGATATGTTGTGGGTGGCTGGCTGCAGTTATTCATTGCAGTTCACACAGAAAGCGATTACTTCTGCAGATCACTGCTGAACAAACTTTGAGGTCAGCAGCCACAGCTAGTCAAACAGCAGCAGAAATCAGTAGATTCCTGCTGCTGGCATTCGCACGGTGGTTAAACGCCCATGTGAATGTAGTCGAAGAGACTGAAATTGGCCTGAAAAAAATATTTGGGACATTCAGTAAACAATGTCTCATGGGAAAGGAAAAAGGGAATTTTGACTTGCCCATAAATTCCATGTCTTGGAGCACAGTACAGGACACAAGCAGAGAATTTATACATCATATAGACGTGTACCTTCAGGGCATTGGATGCTGATAAAGCTTTAGGAGGAAATGTCCCCTGTGCGACTTCACTATAACCCTACCACACTGAGTCTGCAGTTTTGTAGCAAGCAATTTAAAGAAAACTGAGGGATAGAAGGGAGAGTGGTCTGCATCCATATCTTAATCATACATTCACATGACACAGGCAGAGTATTTTTTCACCATGGGAGGTCCTCAAGTAATGATTATGAATGGTGGGCAACAATAAGGCAAACAAAACGGTGCTGACAAATTATGAACAGAAGACCTGATGACTGTCTTCTTACACAACTGGGCTACAGAGACTTGGTACTGAAATGCCTAGGAAACTCCCACTGATCTGGTAGAATGGGCGCATAAAAGTGCAGGAGAAGATCTATATTACAGAATGTAAGCTCTTTTGATCAAATTTCTTATCCATCATGCAATGGGTTCCAAAGAGGGGACAAACAGGGAATCCTTCTGTCTGACTGGAGCAGTGGCTTTAAGGTAAACTCTCATGGCTCCGACTACCCCAAAGGCAATGTAGAGAATTTTATTTTCCAGGTTTAAAAGAAATAAAAACTATTAGTGTACACCAGGCTTTAGGAGCAAGAAATAAGCATGGTAGGACAATGTCCTAATTGAAGTGGAATGCTAAAACCACCTTCAGGGGATAACAAGTTGGGCTATACACAAGGAACTTTGTACTATTCATGAAAACAAAGGCAAAGAGGCGAGTGGAATGACATCACGATTCATAAAATACAAAGCAGAGTAGTGCTCATCCCAACTAAATTTTATTCCAAGAGCGGGATAGAATGTTTTTACGTTCCGCTGTCGGAACATGGCGCTGTATATTGTATATAGCCAAAGCTGCATAAAAATTCTACGAGTTCAGTCGCTGCATCGGTTAGGAAGGTAAATAAATGTTTGTTTGGACAAACTTGCTCCAAAACAAAACTATTAAAAGTTCACTGAAACAAGGAAATCTGCTTTAATCAGAGGGTGATTTTCTCCATGAAGCAGAAAAAGTCTACCATCTTCAGACATTAACAAAATGTAGGACTCAGAGTGGGATAATGTTATAGAAGAGGCACCTAGAGGAATGTGTCCACCAAATTTTTGCCACTGTTCAGTCACCTGAAGGTACACACCTATGAACCCATGGTGTATGAATACTCTGCCTGTGTCCTGTATTGTACAATCAAGATAATATATACATAGTTTATAGACTTACTTTTGTGATGTCATACAAAAAAATAATAATCACAAGGATACCAAAGACATACATACAAAGAATTTGTTTAAAATTGAAGAAATCGAACAAATACAGAAAACAATACCTTGATCTACACATTTGATCTAGTCAGCAATTGGACCCCGAAAATATGGACATTTTGTTAAATTTTCAAGAGGGATTTGACCCCTAAATTAGACTTTTGGAGGCACTCGCTTATAAACAAGTTTTTCAAAAAAATATATAATTTTTTTATAAAGTACAACAAAGTGAAAATTTCATAAAATCATGCATTAATGGAATGTGTACAATTCCATCACTCTGGAGATCCAGTAATAATTAATGTCTTTTATTTCATATGAATTTATATGCTGAATTGTACACATTCCATTGATGTGTGATTTTATGAAATTGTTGTACTTTATAATAAATTAATATTTTTTTTTGAATAACGTGTCTATACGCGAGTGCCTCAAAAGTCCAATTTAGGGGACAAATTCCTCTTTCTTGTCTATTACATAAGGATATGGAATATAACAGAGACCCATACAGATAACCTATCCTGTCCATTTCCTGAATTTTAATCATTAAACTATAGTACTGATGGCAATTGTAGAGTAAATTTTCTTTTAGTCTGCGAGAGACTTGGAGCAGAACTAAATTTTATCTGAGTATCACAAAATGAAAAACTGCAATTCAATTATTTTGCAATATTCAAAGCAAACTCGCCCATCCATCCATGTCTTCATGCTTTGTTTTGTTCAGAGATTCTTTTGAACCACCTAGCATTTCTAACCATGGCCACCTTGAGTAAAGGCAGATGATTCATGTAGCATTTACTTCCTGGAATCCATCTGTCCTTATCTCAAATCATGCAGACAGTAAGGTGTGCTTAGCCAAGAAAGCCCTTCCTCCCCTCCTGAAGATTCCTGGGATGTATGACATCATATTGACCTAAGCCAGAGACCAGGAATCAACTAAATAAATGTAAAAAAATAAAAACACAAACAAAACAAGTAAATATAATAAACCCCTATCGATTTACTAAAGCTAGCCACTTAAAGGGGTGGTAAAGTCAGAAGGTTTATCTTAATGCATTCTATGCATAAAAAACCTTCTGTGTGCAGCAGCCTCCCCAACACCTAATACTTACCTGAGACCCATCTCTCTCCAGCAATGTCTACAAGTTCCTTGGCCCTCCGAGATTCTCCTCCTGATTGGCTGAGACACAGCAGCGGTGCCATTGGCTTCCGCTGCTGTCAAAGTCAGTAAGCCAATAAGGAGAGAGAGGAAAAAAAAAACTAGGAGTTTACAAGCACTTTAAAAGGTATAAAAACAGTTTGTGTTGATTGAGAAAGTTTAGTTCTACTTTAAGATTTCAGCGGTTCACCATACAGCAGGACACTGACCATAAACACTTTTGGACCATTCAATTGTATTCACTAGGCACTGTCTCGTGAGAAAGGGCAAAGAGATTCACAACTAAGGCCGCGTACACACGGGCAAACATGTACGATGAAACCGGTCCACCGGACCGTTTTCACCGTACATGTCTGCCCGGGGATTTCTGTACGATGGCTGTACTAACCAGTGGGCAGGCCTGCCAGTTAAATGCTTCCACGCATGCGTCAAAGTCATTCGACGCATGCGAGGGATGGCGGGCGCTCGAACATGTACAGTAGGTCTGTACAGACGACCGAACATGTCCGAGCGGGCAGGATTCCAGCGGACTGTTTTAAAACAAGTCCAGGAATATTTGTCCGCTGGGAAAAGGCCCGGCGGGCAAATGTTTGCTGGAATTCTGTCCGCTCGGTCCTACACATGACCGAACATGTCTGCTGAAACTGGCCCACGGACCAGTTTCAGCAGACATGTTTGGTCGTGTGTACGGGGCCTTAGACTTATGTAATATACACAGCATAGCTTGTGCATGCAATAAAAAAAGCAAAGGCTCATTCCACAGCCAGAGTAAAAAAAAAAATCTGACAGTGGGAACCTTTGAGGCCAGTAACTGCAGAATTATTTCATCAAAGCATACTAACATTCTTTCCTTACAAAGAATGTAAATTTGAAAGGTTCAAGTGTTACATTATAGCTTAAATCTCAGCCTAGATCCTTTTGATTGTATCAAATAGAAAATACTAAATACAAAAAAATCCAGAAATGTGTTTTCATGTACTCACACAACTGACCCACAAGTCAGTGAATCCGTACTGGACCCATAGACAGTCACAATTTTTAATTTTTTTATTTAGGTGGTACCCAAGATGATGTATGTATATACATTATTAATTAATAATGTAGGTATCTACACTTAAAAATAAAGCAATGTCCAACCCATACTGAAAATTCAAAAAAAACATACCTTCGCCACATTTGAATATCAGTTTCTATGGAAAATAAAAGGTCCGTTAGTAGCCGCTGATGCATTATTGACCATTTAAACTCCGGAATTCGAAACATTGTAGATCTAGAATCTCTTCTCTGGCTGTCAGAGGAAGTCATTCGGTTCATCTCATGTACTGCTGGCTGCTTAACAGCTTCCTAAAAGAGAACACAATGTAATTGGCTACTAAACACTACAAAATGTAGAAACCAGCTTTAAAATGTATTTCAAAACATTAGTATTGCTTTGAGGCTCACTGGAAAAGTTCTAGTGTCACTGTAAAAAACTGTCTGTAGGTAAAGCTGTATGGGAATATTTTTAAAGCAGTGAATGTGACCCAAACATTCACTGCAGGTGAATCACTAATTTACAACACATGCACCAGGAAGAGACACCTGCAGTGTATTATATTATGGATTCCTGTAGAGTTTCTACCTTGTCAATGCTTTGTATTTACACCCTTATACTTATAGCAAGATAATTCACAAAAATCGTCTATAAAGTGTGATAAATCAAAGTCCAACATTTCTAAACATATAGTTATTCAAATTAATTACCAACAAAAAATTTCCAAAACTACTATAGCGCCCTACTAGTGGCCGAAAAGCACCGCTAAAACAACACTAAGGTGCCGCTAAAATGAGCAGCGCTTTGTCGATAATGTGGTCGGGGCCCCAGTGTGAAATGGGTCTAAGCAATATTCCCCTTTGTTGTGAAACCCCTGAAAAGCTCTAGTGCAGCCAATTACCTCTAGAAGTCACTTCCTTAGCTGAATGAAAACCACCTGTGTGCAATTAAAAATATCACATAAGCTTAAAAAAATGCACCGGTTTCCAGAATGATCATGAGTTTGTATGTATGTATGTATGTATGTATAATATATATATATATATATATATATATATATATATATATATATATATATATATATATACACACATACATACACACACACACACATACATATATACACAAACCTATACCACAGATGATCCAGAGGAAGGCAAAAAAACAAAAACAAGCGTGAACCCATTTTTTCCAGAAAGTGGACAAACATCTACTGAGCTAACCAGATCCAGCCCTTGAAAGAGTCTATTCCACATTTACACAGATCTTACTGAGGGTTTGGAGGTCAAATCTCTCTTCCTCAAGACCTACAGTGCCCTCTTGTCCTCTACGATGACCTTAAAGTGAATAACTCTACACCAAGTTCACAATATGAACCTCATATGCATTACATGTTGATCATATGCCCCCTTAATCTCCTCTTCAGAAAAGAAATTCCGCTCAGCTAATCTTTCATCATAGCTGAGCTCCTCCATACCTCTTAATCAATTTGGTTGCCCTTCCCTGCACTGTCTCCAGTTCCCCCGATATGCTTTTTGAGAACTGGTGCCCAAAATTGAACTGAATATTCCAGATGAGGATTTGCCAATTTGTACAGGGGCAAAATAATATCTCTCTCACTGCAGTCCATGCCTCCTAATACAAAAATAGATTTAGCTTGTTTGAAACTGCACGCTATTATTAAGCTTATGATCTACCAGATCTTTCTCCACCATTGATTTCTTCAGTTGTACTCCAGTACATATGATGCATACATATTCTTAACCCCCAAGTGGATAACTTTACATTCATCAACATTAAACCTCATTTGCCACATAGTCGCCCAATTAAACAGTGCACCGAGGTTGGCTTATAAATTGGAAACATCCTGCAAGATTTTTATTCCATTGCGTAACTTGGTTTCATCTGCAAAGCCTGAAATTATACTTTTAATACAAGACTTTACTTTATATAATTTATGTTCAAATTATATTTTTATTGATATCATATAAAAAGGAACAAGGAGAATTCTCCAGTATAAAAAGGTGAATAAATGTTTTATAGCATTTCTAAAGATAATAAAAAAGTAAGGGTCCCAACACTAAATCTTGGGGTACACCACTAATTACCTTGAACCATTCAGCGTATGAATCATTAACACTACTCTCGGAATATGGTACCGTATTTTCCGGCGTATAAGACTACCCGGCGTATAAGACGACCCCCTAATTTTCCAGGAAAAATTTTGATTTTGGGATATACTCACTGTATAAGACTACCCCCTTCTTACTGTCTTTCTGGAAGCTGAGGGGTAGCCAGAACCGCTGACAGAAACAGGCTTTTTCAAATCTCACTGTGCCATTACATTACATTCCTCACTGTGCCATTACATTACATGCCCAGACTGTGCCATTACATTACTCACTGTGCCATTACATTACATGCCCAGACTGTGCCATTACATTACTCACTGTGCCATTACATTACATGCCCAGACTGTGCCATTACATTACTCACTGTGCCATTACATTACATGCCCAGACTGTGCCATTACATTACTCACTGTGCCATTACATTACATGCCCAGACTGTGCCATTACATTACATGCCCAGACTGTGCCACTGTGCAATTACATGCCCCCACATTGCCATTGTGCCATTACATGCCCCCACATTGCCATCACTTGCCCCCACTGTGCCTGAACTTGTTGCCCCCCCCAGTGCATTAACACTCACTTTTTTCCCCAGCGCTGACAGTCCCCCATGCTGCGATCGCGATCGTGAATGATTTCAAAGCCGCGCCTTCACTGCAGAGTGTTCTGTGATAGGATGAA
Source organism: Rana temporaria (assembly GCF_905171775.1). Taxonomy (NCBI): domain Eukaryota; kingdom Metazoa; phylum Chordata; class Amphibia; order Anura; family Ranidae; genus Rana; species Rana temporaria. Next base: position 524,145,025 of record NC_053489.1, read on the forward strand.
CAAAAATCTTCCCAGCAGCGCCTCTGTTATGTTTCCCGCCCATCACGGACGTCTTCTCATCTCGTCCGAGGATGAGAAGGCATCTGTGATAGGAGGAACAAAGAACAGAGGCGTTGCTGGGAAGATTTTTGTTCATCCTATCACAGAACACTCTGCAGTGAAGGCGCGGCTTTGAAATCATTCTCGATCGCGATCGCAGCATGGGACACTGTCAGCGCTGGGGAAAAAAGTGAGTACTTAGACTGTACCCGGCGTATAAGACGACCCCCGACTTTGGATGCATTTTTTTGCATCCAGAAAGTCGTCTTATACGCCGGAAAATACGGTATTTCAACCAGTTTTCTATCCATTTACCAACTGATTTTTCCAAGCCTGTAGACTTTCTCTGATACATTAGCTATGTGTGGGGAACTATGTCCAACCATTTTGCCAAATCAAAGTATACTACAGTGGGCAAAATTATTATTTGTTCCCCTGCAGATTTTGTAACTTTTCCCACTTACAAAGAAATGAAGGGTGTATCATTTTTATCATAGGTGTATTAAATGACAGACAGAATATCAACCAAAAATGTAGAGAAAAAAACACATAAAACAAATGCTATAAATAAAGTTGCAGCTCAGTGAGTAAAAAAAGTATTTGATCCCCAGGCAAAACTACTTGGTGGCGAAACCCTTGTTGGCAAGCACAGAGGTAAGATGTATCTTGTAGTTGGTGACCAGGTTTGCACACATCTCAGGAGGAATTTTAGTCCACTCTTCTTTACAGGTCCTCTCTAAATCCTTAAGGTTTCTTGGCTGTCTCTTGGCAACTCAAACTTTCAGCTCCCTCCATATATTTTTCATAGGATTAAGATCTGGAGACTGACTAGGCCACTCCATGACCTTAATGTGCAAACCTGGCGAGTTAAGTTAATGCCAAAGAGCTCAATCTTGGTCTCATCTGACCACAGCACTTATTCCGATCCTTACCTGAATCATTTAGATGTTCATTGACACGACTGTACATGTGCATTCTTGAGGAAAGGGACACGCCAGGTTTGGAAAAAAAAAAATGACTATGACCCCAAGAACACCATCCCTACAGTAAAGCACAGAGTTGGAAACATTTAGCTAGATTCAGGATGGCGAGCGCATACTTGCGGCGACGTAGCTTATGGCATTTAGGCTACGCCGCCGTAAGTTAGCGAGGCAAGTACATGATTCACAATGTACTTGCCTGCTAAGTTACGGCGGCGTAGCCTAAAGCGGGCGGGCGTAAGGGCGCCTAATTCAAATTAGGCTGAGGGGGTGTGTTTTATGATAATTAGGCTTGACCCGACGTGATTGACGTTTTTTTGGAACTGCGCATGCGCTATGCGCCTACATTTCCCAGTGTGCATTGCGGCTAAGTCCGCCGCACAGGCCTATTGATTTCGACGTGGACGTAAACCCCTATTCACGGACGACTTACGCAAACGACGTAAAATTTTCGAATTTCGCCGCGGGAACGGCGGCCATACGTAACATTACTATTCCATCTATTTGATGGAATAACTTTAGGCCTGCTAATGCGTTACGTAAACGGCGTATCTGTACTGCGTCGGCCGGGCGTACGTTCGTGAATAGGCGTATCTACTGATTTACATATTCTACGCCGACCGCAATGGAAGCGCCACCTAGCGATCAGCCTAAAAATTACACTTTAGGATACGAGGGTGTAAGACACTTACGCCGCTTGTATCTGAGCCTAATTTAAGCGTATCTGGTTACCAGAATACGCTTAAAATTAGCGCCAACGCAAATTCTGACTTAGGCTGGAGTATCTACTGATACGCCAGCCTAAGTCTCTCTGAATCTAGCCAATTATGCTTTAGGGGGTTTCTTGGCTAAAAGGTACAGGCTGACTTTGTCGCATTGAGGGGTCGAGTATTGTAAAATCTTGGATGAGAACCTTCTTCCCTCAGCCAAAACACTGAAGATGGGTCATGGATGGGTCTATCAGCATGACAATGACCCAAAACATACCGCCAAGTCAACAAAAGGTGTGGCTCAAGAAGAAGCACTGTAAGGTCATGGAGTGTCCTTGCCAGTCACCAGACCCGAATCCTTTTGAAAATCTATAGGAAAGGAGCTGAAACGTCGAGTTGCCAAGAGACAGCCAAGAACCCTTAAAGATTTAGAGAAGATTTGTAAAGAACAGTGGACCAAAATCACTCCTGAGATGTGTGCAAACCTGGTCACCAACTACAAGAAACGTCTCATCTCTGTGCTTGCCAACAATGGTTTCTCCACCAAGTACGAAGTCATGTTTTGCTTGGGGATCAAATACTTATTTTACTCACTGAATTGCAACGCAATTTATAACATTTGTATCATGAGGTTTTTTGTCTGGATTTTTGGTCGATATTCTGTCTCTATCATTTAAAATACACTCATGATAAAGATTATAGACCCTGTCTTTCTTTCTAAGCAGGCAAACTTACAAAATCTGTAGGGGATCAAATAATTATTTTCCCCAATGTATATCCACAGCCACTCCTTTGTCTAAGGTTTTGCTTTTACCTCCTCATAGAAAGAAATCCGATTTGTTTGACAAATTGGGGGTTAATTTACTATAACTGGAGAGTGCAAAATCTGGTGCCGCTTTGCATAGAAACCAGTCAGCTTCCAGATTTTATTGTCAAAGCTTGAATGACCAAGCTTAAAGGGTCACTAAAGGAAAAACATTTTTTGCTGAAATGACTGTTTTACAGGGTATAGAGACATAAAAGTTAACTGATTACTTTCAACAATGATTAAAAATTGATTAAATTCTATCATTTAATGTGCCTCTAGTTTCACTTTCGGTTTTAAACTGGTTTCATGTTTCTGTGAACTAGAGAGACCCACAAAACAAAAACAAACAAATCCAGGGCAGTGTTTTGTTTTTAAAATGAATCTGATTGGTTCTGAGGAGTTTTAGACACACAGTAATGACAGCTTAGACCACCGTGAAAAGCTCCCAGTATGATGGTTATAAGGAGCCAGACAACCAGGAAGTGTGGAGATCAGAACAGAATTACAGCAACTTCAAAGCAAAAACGAACAATAAGGACATGAAACCAGGACTGCAGTAAGGTAAAGGAAGCCATTTAGCTAAAAAAAAAATTCCTTTAGTGATCCTTTAAGTTAGAAGCAGACTGGCTACCATGCACAGCTGCACCAGATTTTGGGTGCTCCAGTTTTAGTATATCTCCCCCATTCTGTCTTTCAGGAATCCGTACGGTCTATTGCTTAAAATATTTTTTTCCCAACAAAAATGTATCCTTGTGGTCTTTTTTTACACTCTCCAATATCTTCCCAACTAAAAAAATTAAACTAAAAGTTCTATTCTTGGTAAAGACTTTGACCTCTTTTTAAAAATAGGCACAACATTTGCCAACGCAAGTGGCACTATGCCAGTCATTAAAGAGTCCCTGAAGTTTAAATACTATAGCTGTGAAGTGACAGAGCTCAATTGGTTTGGGACATGTGGGTGTATGCCATCCAGGTTTGTTCACCTTTATTCTGCCTAAATATTTCTGGACCATATTCATTTTGAGCCATAATGATTAATTTGGGGCCATGTCAATATCATCCCCATTATTGACTTAAGCTCCCCCCATGCTCCTTTGTAGAAGAAGGCATTTACTAAATATGCCTTCCCTTTGTCCCCAATCACCCACGGCAGATAATTTTGTAAAGGGTCTATATCCTCAGACCCGATCTTTTTACTATTAATATATTTGAAAATATTATGGGGGTTTGTCTTAATCTCATTTGCAATCTGTTCGTTTTGAATTTTTGTGACTTTTTTTTACATATCCTGGTAAATACTTTGTAATGTTTATATAATAGTATTCCTTCATTTTTATATTTTTTTAAAGGTTTTTCTTTTTATTTATAGCTTTTCTAACTTAGACCGTGAGCCATGTTTGCTTTTCAGCCTTTTAAACGTATTGCCCATGGGAATATATTTTGCAGTGTGTTCACATACAGTGATTTTGAAGAATCTCTGTTCTGTGTTCAACAATGACAAAATTCCCTCCAAGTCTAATGCCGCCTACACACGGTCGTTTTTTGTCTTGTAAAAAAACGTTGTTTTTTCTCATGGAAAAAAAAGACGACGTTTTTCAAACTTAATTTAAAAAACCGACGTTGCCTACACACCGTTTTTTCAAAATGCTCTAGCAAAGCGTGGTTACGTTCAGCACGTACGGCGGCACTCTGTTCCATTCAAGCTTGTGTCATAACTTGTTTCTGAGCATGCGTGGGTTTAAAAACGTCGTTTTAAACGTCGTTTTAGCCCACACACGATCATTTTTTATGACACAAAAAATGACGTTTTCAAAAACGACATAAAAAATTGTAGCATGTTCGAATTTTTTTTTGTCGTTTTTCAGAAGACATAAAACAACGTTTTTCCCACACATGGTCCTTTCAAATGACGTTTTTAAAAAAAAATTTTCCCCATCACAAAAAACGACCGTGTGTACGCAGCATAAGCCTTGGAGAGTGGCCCTCAGGCTTGGAAGCATGGCTCTCAAAGGCCCATTGCACGCAGGCATTATAAATTTACTGAAGCCCGTGTGCAAGGGGCCTAAAACAAAAAATAGAAAATTCTTCATTTGAGTGCAGTATTTTACTCTCATACGTGCGTTTACTTGTCTAAGGCCCCTTGCACACGGGTGTCATAATTAAGCATATTTACGTGAGTTTTAATTACTATATTACAATACTGGCAATAAAGAAGAATTTTACTCGTCTATTACGCTTACGTACCTTTTACTCGCCTATACACAACATTATTCAGATCTTGAATTTTCCAAGTATGTGCTTGTTGATTACATGTTATGCTACCCAGATGTTTTTTTTATACGAACATTAGTAATAAGCTCTGCATGGTTTAAAATGACCAGGTCCAGCTGAGCATCATTTCTAGTTGGGGCCTCTATGAGCTGTACCATAAAATTGACTTGAAATAGGTTTATACATTTTAATTCCATCAGTACCTTTACTCCAGTCAATTTGAGGTAGTTAAAATCCCCCATTATCACTGTGCCAGCCCTTGCAGCCCTTTTCATCTGTGCAAGAAGCAGTCTCCAACTCCTAACACTGGGTGGCCTATACCAAACTCCAATGATTAACTTTGTAGTATGTACACCCATAAAGCTTCAGCCTCACTACTCCCTCCATCAACTAGGTCTGCTTTAATACTCGCTTTGAGATCACTTCTCACAGACCACTGTGTTTTACCATGTCTTTCCAAAAGAGAGCATAGCCAAGAATTGTAATAGTCCAATCATGTGAAGAATTAAGCCACGATTCAGTAAAATCTATTAAATCACATTTCTCATGCACCAAAGCTTCAAACTCGCCTATTTTATAAAATGATAAAAATAATTGAACTCAATATTGTGAAAAGACAAAAACGAATCAATATAATGACATCAAACTTATTAGATGAAAAATATGTACAAAGAAATCACACCAAATCTATAAATGTCCATAAGAGCCTGTTCACAAGGGCTAAAAAAGGAAAAATATGTGAAACAAGAAAGTCCAAAGGAAACAAATCATCCATGATTGACTTGATCTACCAGTGTCCCCGCAATCACAATTTGTAGTGCTTTTACCACCAGGTTTCTCTCCCAAAAAGCAACGGAATCTCCCAAAGGTCAGCAAGCTTGCGTGATGACAAATCGTCGTAGCCACGCCCAACAAGTTTCATCAGAGATGACGTCATCGAGGACTGGCTCGCATGCTGCTTTCTAGGAGATCAATAGTATCTGTTTTTATTGCCATGTGCAAGTTGTTTAAACCCATTGCCCAAGGATTTGCTTAGTGTGACTCCCTTTGCAAGTTTCACTTGTCACTTTTTGAATAAATGTTTTTTTATGGGTTGTTACACTATGGGCAAATATGCTTTATTTTTTATCCTGTTTATGAACAAATCCTGACTGGATCACATTTGGCACTTTGGAGTTTGCCTTCATAAGGAGATATAACACGTGCGTTTGACCATACTATATGATAGTCCACAGATCTGGCAAGAGGCTTTAATACTTGGTGTCACCTGGTGGTGGAAGCACTAAGAATTGTGATTGTGGGGACACTGGTGGAATAAGTGAATTGTGGGAGAATTTGTGTCCTTTGGGGTTTGTTTCACATATAATTTTTCCTTTTTAGCCCTTGTGAATGTGCTCTTAAGGGCGCTTATTTATATATTTGGTGTGATTTGTTTATACATGTTTTTCACCTAATAAGTTTGTTATTATATGGATTCATTTTTGTGTTTTCACAATATTGAGTTTATTTAGTGCTGCTTCATATATTTATCACAATTCTTGCATTTGGTGTCATAGATTGCTTAAGCGGATGCAAATTTGTAATGTTTTAGTGCTATATATCCTATATGATTTAAGACTTCTGAAATTGGTAAACACTTTCATTCATGGTCACAATTTTTAGTACAAAAATAGTACCTAATCCAATAGTTGTTTGTAAAATGGGAACCTCCTCATCACCTGCTATAGCCCTCGCCCTATCTTCCTCCATTCCACCCATTAGGGACTGACATCCGTTTTACCTGTCTGTTCATTATAATGCAATACACCCTCTCTCCCCAATCCTATTTTAACCACTTAACCCCCGGACCATATTGCTGGTCAAAGACCAGAGCACTTTTTGCGATTCGGGACTGCGCCGCTTTAACTGACAATTGCGCGGTCGTGCGACGTGGCTCCCAAACAAAATTGGCGTCCTTTTTTTCCCACAAATAGAGCTTTCTTTTGGTGGTATTTTATCACCTCTGCGGTTTTTATTTTTTGCGCTATAAACAAAAATAGAGCGACAATTTTGAAAAAAAAAAATATTTTTTACTTTTTGCTGTAATAAATATCCCCCAAAAATATATAAAAAAACATTTTTTTCCCTCAGTTTAGGCCGATACGTATTCTTCTACCTATTTTTCGTTAAAAAAAAATCGCAATAAGCGTTTATTGATTGGTTTGCGCAAAAGTTATAGCGTTTACAAAATAGGGGGTATTTTTATGGCATTTTTATTAATATAGTTTTTTTACTAGTAATGGCGGCGATCAGCGATTTTTTTTCGGTACTGCGACATTATGGCGGACACTTCGGACACTTTTGACACATTTTTGGGACCATTGGCATTTTTATAGCGATCAGTGCTATAAAAATGCATTGGATTACTATAAAAATGCCACCGGCAGTGAAGGGGTTAACACTAGGGGGCGGGGAAGGGGTTAAGTATGTCCCTATGTGTTCTTACTGTGGGGGGGGGGTGGCCTCACTAGGGGAAACACTGATCCTCTGTTCATACATTGTATGAACAGAAGATGAGCATTTCCCCTGCTGACAGGACCGAGAGCTGTGTGTTTACACACACAGCTCCCGATCCCCGCTCTGTAACGAGCAATCGCGGGTGCCCGGCGGTGATCGAGCCCGCCGGGCACACGCACGGGAGTCGGGGCCGCGCGCCTCCGGCGGCGCGCATGCGCCCCTAGTGGCCGCTCGAGGAGCGGACGTATAGCTGCGGGCTCTCGCCCAGAAGAGCCGACCTGCCGCCGTATAATGACGGTGGCTGGTCGGCTAGTAGTTAATATACTCTTCCAGCCTTCTCAAACTTCTCCCCCAGCACAGCAGACCCCCCTTTCATTTAGGTGCAAACCATCTTTAGCATGTAGGTTGTATTCCAATGAAAATTCAGTCCAGTGCTCTAGAAATTCAAATTTGTCCCCGCTACACCAAGTCTTTAACCATGCATTCAGTTATCGAAGCTCCCCATGTCTTTCCTGTGTTGCATATGGCACAGGCAATATTTCACAGCATATCACCTAGAGGCCCTTCAATTCAACTTGCAGCCTAGTCCTTTAACCACTTGACCTCTGGAAGGTTTACCCACCTTCATGATTAGGGCACATAACTGAATAGCAATTGAAAAACCACCATCACAGAAGCATGCATGTTCATACACAAAGTCCCAACAGAAGTCCATAAGAATTAAAAGTAAATACCTCATGTAACACTTTCAGAGGTTGATCCGATTCACCGTTTGAACTGGCTTTTAGTTCTAAGTTTTCAGTATCAGAAGCAATACTTGACACATCAAGCTTGGCAATTTTTTTATCAGAGCTCTGAGCATCCATGGTGCTGCTTTTTTTATCCCCAATATCATTTGAGCCATTTGTACTGCTAGAAACTGCACCTTCCTCTATAGGTACTGAAGATTCAACATTTTCCGTGGGCAAAGATGGTGCTGTAATGACTTCTTGAATGGCACTCTCCTGTGGTATAGTGTCTGTAGAAACTATGCTGGAATGTACATTCAACGTGTCAGGAATATTAGCGCACACTACCTGTGAACTTTCTAATTCACTACTAGTTTCAGTGTAGGTGGCCTTCTCCTGTGCTTCTAAGCTTTCACTCTGAACTGAAGTCTCAACCTTTAGTGATAAGTCTGAACTCTGCACTCCTTCATTCAAATATTCATTTGATTTGATTTCCCCATCATCCAGTTCTTTTGTTAAACTCTCTGTAGAACCATCTGTATCAGCCACAATACAATTAACCCCTATATCCTCACTCTCATTTGAAGGAAGGACAAGGCTAGGTGTATGCTCTTGCATACTAGTAGCTTGTTCATCTACATGAACCTCATTTTGATTTTCTGTTAGATCAACTTCTGCAAAATCTTCACCATCTTTTTGTTTCAGGTTTTCTTTATGAGAATTGTTGTCTTCCCCTTCATCTCTCTCTTCTGTTTCTACAGTTTCACCAGGTAGCGAATTATCTATATTTAATGGCGCCTCTGTGAGTTCCAAAGGTGGAGTCTGAGGCCTGCTCTCAAATGTTCTGCTGTTTCCAGAAACGGTGCGTATTGGGCTTGAGGGTCCGGGTCCTATTTCATCATCAACTTGACCTTCGTAGTCTCTGAATGCCTGAGCCAAGCTTTCCTTATGCATTTCAAAAGTGACCTAAAATTGATGAAAAAACACATTTTAATTAAGTTTGGCAGTTGGCGAAATAATTTGAGCGTGGCATTGCGACAGTGAATAGACTAAACTGTGATTTTAATAATACAGCACAAAAAGCATTCATTAGCATATGGTCCTTCTCCACGGGAGCACTATAAAGACATAGTTATATCATGTGTTACTAGAAGGTCTTAAGATCTTTAAGAATTTTGTGAAGTTTGACATTAGCTTTAGCATCAAAACGGTTTTAATTTTTGGTACCCAAAATACCACAACCATTCACATGTGGCCACATTATGACTACTAAATCAACTCAAACTGGATAATGACATACAATAAAACAATAAAGTGAATCACAAATTTAAAAAAAAATAACTACTAAAAGCAGGAGTTTCTGTATAACATTTTTTTAGATATTTAACTAAACTTGCAATAACATTAAACATATCCAAAGTATTCCACACCCAAGTCAAACTGAGGTACAGTGATTTCTCTAGGTATTTGTAAATAACAAGTCAATATGCAAGTCAATTTATTTCTTGAACGTACGTACTTTGCATATGTAATGAAAAGCCTCTACACTGCGATTAATTACTAGGTTTTGTTTTAAATGCGCCAGGTAAAAGAACAATCATTAATCTTTACTGCAACTGGAAAGTTAATCCATAACGGTAAACTGTGAAAAAAAAATTCAGAGTACCAATTCCTGCACTGTTTAGCTTCTTCTCACAGACAACCAATGCCAAATGGGCACCGGTTTCTATGAATATGGTATGTTACAAAATAACCACAACTGTATCATTCTATTACAGCAAGACAATAAAGACAATAAAAAGATCTTTGCCTTATCTTAATAGGAGATTTGATTTTGTGTTAATAAAGATCAATTTTCTGCAGAAATCATCATGATACATTTATCTCAAAGAAAAGACCTTCCAGTTAGGCAATAGAGAAAACGGTCTGAAGCAAAATCAATTATTAAAAAGCTAAAGAATTAATGTGGCAATATGTGTTTTTTAATTTGCATGTGTTTGCAAAAAAAACCCCTTTGGCTTAGCCAAGTATTAATGTGGCTTTTTTATGTATCACGGACTGGCAAGCCAATTTTATGGTGCTGATAACAAAAAAAAAAATCTGGATCGTTTCAATATATTGCGTGCTACTTCAGCCAGATCAAACAGAAGAAAAACATTGACTAAGAGCAGACATGCGAGTCATTTTCAAAACAGAGGCAAAATTAAATGATTATTAACTATATTTTTAAAGCGGTGTAGCTCCAACATGGGTGTAAAAATTTGACAAAATTGTTTTTTCCCCCACAGTAAACTGTTTCAATACAGACTACACACTCCCCAATGAAGTTGTCACTTTGCCACATTTTTTGTCATTTATTGATGCAATTCTTCAGTAAGAAGATGGAAATTAAGTTTGACTAGAAGCAGCACTCCATGCCGATATATCAGCAGTAAGGTCAAGAATCTGCAGATAGATAAAGCAAACAACAAGCCACCCTCCAGAAGGAAATGTCTGCTGGTTTAACCTTCCCCACACACCAGTATGCATAGGTGACAAAAGGCAACAAGTAGAGTACAACAGTTTTGAATTCAAGCCTGATGTACACAAAAAAAATGAAAAATTATAGTGGGCAATTTTTTTTTTTTACAAAGATCGCTTATTTAATAACAAAACCATTTTTATATTTTAATAAATATAGTGAAACAATTCCTGGAATTTCTTGTAAAACAAAAATGAGCACTAAGCACTACAGAGTATGAAAATGAGCACCAAGTACACAGGATTATAGGTATGTATATGTATTTTGCAAACATGCAAAAAATAAATGCACAGATGGCTTAAAGAATGTTGCTTTGTGCTGAAACATTCTCCTTTTTTCTTTTCTTTTTTTCATAAAAAGGGAAAAAAAAAAAAAAAAAAAGGACTAACCTGCTTTGCATCATGCCAAAGTGGCATCTAGCTGAAGAGGAATGGAAATAATTGAGCCAGTGAAAGAACTGCAGATGCTTGGGTAATGATAGCTCACTTAACTTCCCAACCTTACCCCACTGCTGGAACACTCTCAACAATTCTGAAGCTCTACACAAAACACAACTGTTCATACATTCCATACATTGTACTGAAATCTACAAACTTACATGCTGTTTGGAAATGTCAAACAAAAAGGCTTCAGTAAAGCAGATAAAAATGAAACTAGCTATTAGGACATAGAATATGGAGGAGATGCATGTTTCCAGCAAATTGCATACTGTTAAATTTCTGCTTTTTTTTTTTTTTTTTTCAAAGAATGTACATAGGGTTGCTTACTGCTTCACATATAGATTAAGTGAGCTAAGAAAATTCAGTTCAAGCTAACTGGTAACAAGAGAAATTATAACACATTTCACATGCAGACACTTTTTAAGATCTTCAAAATATATGCAGCCACTTAAAACTCAGCCGCCAAGAAGTTCACTGACCTGGACATTTAAAAGTCAAAGGGCACACATGCTTGAAGATTGTTAATCACATCAATTGCAGAACAAATGCTTAGTACGATAGTTTAAAACCGGCAATGCAGCAAAACAAAAGGTTTGTCGAATGCAATAAAAATTAATAAAAAATATATCTTTATGTGTTCAAATACTAAAAAAAATGGTCATCGCAAAGTTATATATTTTAAAGCATTTAACAAACGGTTTTTATTGTACTTTAAAGGTCAAAGTAAAAATATAGAAAAATACTAAATTATACACGCTATATCATATACATTACACTGGTTTTATACAAAGAATAAATATTGGCTTGCATATGTACATTGCTTTAACCCAGATTTTTTTTTTGCCACAGCAGCAAAAAAAAAAAAAAAAATTTTACAAAAACGTATAAAAAAAACACAGGCATTCGGTTTACTTTTGAAAAAAATAATGAGAGTGGTACAATTATGCTGGTGAAGCAGTTACTGCTTATAAAGTGTGGTGCAGCTGTGGGAGGAGAGGGCTACATTGACAAACAGCTACCCTGCTACAAAGGTGGCAGGAAATCTATCATACTGGACAATAAAATTGCAATTGAGTTTCTTTGGCTTTTTATAGCAGACGCACGTATCATGATATGTAGCACTGCAAAGCCTTTCCACTTTTGGAACATTTGTTCTTTTAACGAAGAAAGGTGTCTTAAATTGGTTAGCCAAAGGCGATAGCTGCCTTAAAACAATGAAAGGAGTGAATTGAAAATTTACTTATACCCACGATCAAGAACAGACGTGCTGCTCAAAGAACTGGTCTGTACATTTCAAATGTTTAAATCACTAGGTGATCAATTAATTGCCTGGTGTAAAATTTTAACGTATAGTAGCATACAAAAATAATTGGTAAATGTAAGATAATTCTTATTGTAGTAAATTATAGCCAGACAATGACGCTTCTTTGTATTGCCATCATAGCCCTACGCTTTCACAGCATGCCTGCACCCCCTTGTGGATGCAGAAGAGACAGGCACATTAAAAACTGAAAGTCATGAGATTGAGTTTTAATCAGATTGAAGCTATGGACAAAACACACACACACACACACACACACACACGGAATTTAGAGGCCAGCCAGCAGAATTTTTATTAAGCCAGGGAATATGAGCATCCACTGACTTCAATGCAAATGAAGGTCTAAATATGGATGCCAGAAGTTCTTTCTAAAACACCAGTGCTACTTGGCTTGTAGAATGTTTCCAGACCCCTAGTATAATATTGTGGTAAATTATAAGTTTCCAAAAAATAGCTTTTATTTTATTTTTTTACTTTTTAGTTATTCATTTGTGTGTGTTTAGTAGGGTCTATTTTCGTTTAGAAAATGCAATAAAAAAATAAAAATACAAAAAAAAATGACAAAACCTTTTGTTGTATGCATTGCTTAAAAATCTAAATGTACTAAATGTAAATCTGTTGCATTAGAAAATATCAAATATTTGGGCTGTGGAGGCTCTAAATGAATATAAGTTAACCACTTGCCCACCAGGTAAATTCTGGCACTTCTCTCCTTCATGTGAAAATCACAATTTTTTTGCTAGAAAACCCCCAAACATTATATATTTTTTTTTAGCAGACATCCTAGGGAATAAAATGGCAGTCATTGCAATACTTTTTGTCACACCGTATTTGCGCAGCGGTCTTACAAGCGCACTTTTTTTGGATAAAAATCACTTTTTTGAATTAAAAAATAAGACAACAATACATTTTGCCCAATTTTTTTATATATTGTGAAAGATAATGTTACGCCAAGTAAAATGATACCCAACATGTCACGCTTAAAAATTGCGCCCGCTCGTGGCATGGCGTCAAACTTTTACCCTTAAAAATCTCGATAGGCGACGTTTAAAAAATTCTACAGGTTGCATTTTTTGAGTTGCAGAGTAGGTCTAGGGCTAGAATTATTGCTCTCGCTCTAACGATCGCGGCGATACCTCACTTGTGTGGTTTGAATACCGTTTTCATATGCGGGCGCTACTCGCGTATGCGTTTACTTCTGCGCGCGAGCTCGTCGGGACGGGGCGCTTTAAAAAATTTTTTTTTGGTTTTCTTATTTATTTTTATTTAGTTTTATAATTTTTTACACTGAAAAAAATAAAATAAAAAAAATTGATCACTTTTATTCCTATTACAAGGAATGTAAACATCCCTTGTAATAGAAAAAAGCATGACAGGTCCTCTTAAATATGAGATCTGGGGTCAAAAAGACCTCAGATCTCATAATTAGACTTAAATGCAAAAAAAAAAAAAAAAAATAAAAAATGTCATTTTTTCAAATGACAAAAAAAAAAATGTTTCTTTAAGAGGCTGGGCAGGACTGACGTTTTGACGTCACTTCCGCCCAGCAGAGCTATGAGGACGGGTGAAGGAGATTTCTCCTTCAGTCCCGTCCCCGCTCAGCTGCCGGACACATCGGATCCCCTCCGCCGCTACCGACGGCTCCGGTAAGCGGCGGAGAGCGCGGCGGGAGGGGGGGGGGGCCCCTCTCCCGCCACCGATAACGGCGATCTCGCGGCGAATCCGCCGCGGAGACCGCCGTTATCGTGTACACCACCGCCCCCTGCAAAGATGAATATCTCGGTTGTGGCAGCAGCTGCTGCCGTTATCGAGATATTCAACTTTAAAAAGGAGGACGTCTTTTTGACATGGGGCGGTGGTCAAGAGGTTAAAATTGCCTAAACATGGCAAAACCACCTTATAATAGGCCTCCACCAGTCAAAAATGACTAAAGAAATGTCAACCAATAAAACACTATTATTAGCCTAGGCAATACAAATGTAACATAAGGAAAATAATAAAAATAGTATAGGAGGGCTGGAGTGTGGGAAGAATTAATCTCTGGATTGAGGGTAAATATTGCAGCTAGTTTAATTACTGTATATACACTCGAGTATAAGCCGAGGCACCAAATTTTACCACAAAAAAATGGGAAAACTTATTGACTCGAGTATAAGCCTAGGGTGAGAATGCAGCAGCTACTGTAAGCAGAAAAGAGGGTCAACAATGCCCATTTGCATGCCTCACTGTGCCCATCTTCACTGTGCCCATTACAACCTCACTGTGCCCATTGCAGCCTACCTGAAATTCTTGACAGGCTGCGCTGCGGGTGTCAATTTTTTAAAACTTCTGCCTTCCTTCTGGTCCCGTCCCATTGCGCGATAGGCGTTTGATACTGTGTTTAGTGTTCCGCCAATCACGAATGTTCTTTCATCCTCAGACAAGAGAAGGTCCGTGATAGGCGAAACACTGAACACAGTGTCTGCTGGGAAACTGAGTCCGAGGATGAAAGAACGTCCGTGATAGGCGGTACACTGAACACAGTGTCAAATGCCTATCACGGAACGAGATGGGACTAGGAGGAAGCCACAAGTTTTAAAAAATGGACGCCCAAGGTACACTGACTCAAGTATAAGCAAAGAGGGGTATTTTCAGCCCTAAAAAAAAGGGCTGAAATACTCGGCTTATACTCGAGTATATACGGTATTTTGTCTTTTAAAAGACTAAGTTCACCTTTACTAAAATGCACATATTTTTGCAGCCTATCAGGCTCCTTCACACACTGCCTGAAGCTCTGTTGCTGTACTTCCATACAGGCAATGTGAATTATAAGAATGCCGATTAAAGCGATCATAGTTTATTCAAACTACAAGTCTGTCTGCAGTGGTGGAAGACAGTACTTTTCGTTTATTCCTTAACAGGAGTCTGAATGAATGATTCAGGTCTGTGGGGGCGCAGTCCAGCATGGTTGCGCTATTTTTCAAAAGTGACAGTGTGTGCGGGGAGAACAAGAGGGGGCAGGGACTGGAATAGGTTACATGTTCCACCCGTATTTGAAACATGTTCCAAAAGAAAAGATCATTTAAGGTTTTTTTTTTTCTTGATATTTCTTGGCTGGAGTTCTGCTTTAAGAAGCTTCACAGTCCAATAGCCAAGACAGATGCAATGGTGCACCAGACAAACTACCCCCTAAAAGGTGCCAAATGCGACACCGGGGGGGAGGAAGCATACAAGCCCCATCACATATTAACAGGGATGACATTTCCTAGCCTCACATCAGCCCATAAGAGTTCCATGTTCTATGGCAAATATTCCTGAAAGAGACCTACCTGGCTCTCATTAAAATGTGGGAATGACAGAAACTGCTCTCCCTTTCAGATTTTGAGTTTCAATTGCCAAACCATTAAGTTCAGGGACTGTAAAGCAGGATGGAAGACTGGCCCATGAGAGACAGGAGTGTCCAGTCGAGCTGGAAATGCCCAAGGGCCATCCCCTGCCAAGTTCATGATGTGGGCATAAAACATTGTTCTGGGCCAAGCTGGTACGATCAGAATCACTAGCTTTCCTTCCACTCGAATCCTGTATAACAGACATGGAAGAAGCTGAATTTGCAGATTTATGAATTTTTTTATTAGAGAGAACTGGCCCCATGGTGTCAACTAGGATGTTTACCACAATTGCTTGTGGGTCTCTTGTCCTGGAGACAAACTAGTCCAGTTTTGTATTGAAAATGGATGCCAGAACATCCACATTGGGTGTGCCGCATCGCTGGCAAAGTACCCTGAATAGATCAGACCTCCCCTCTGGCACCAAACAGTAGCAACTGAGGAAGTCCACCTGACAATTTTCCACCGCTGGGACACAGAATAAGAGCCACCTCCTCTTGGGCAGCCCGAGTGCTGGTGCCCCCTAATGGTTGATATATGCACCAGCCGTGGCACTGTGACTGGATCCTGACTGGAAGCACCTGAAACTGCCCAGTCCAGTGCAACAGAGCGTGACACACAGCTCAATGCTCCAGAATGTAGACTGGTAATATTCTTTACTAGGGAGACCAAGCCCCCTGAACCAAAAGGGACCCAAGAACAGCACCCCCATCCTGCCAGATTGCAACTCATTGTTAGCACCTTACAGGCAATCAGGATGTAGGGACATTGGATGATTCAACAACTGAATCTTCTTCCATTCTAACAGAATATTCCTCTGTAATGGCCTGGAATGGAATGGAGCATATGGAACAACTACAGAGATGAATCAGGGGGCATTTGCGATTACAGACACCTGATTTCTCAGAGAAAGGAACTTTTCTAGAGGCAGCAACTTTTTTTGGACAGTGCCCAGCTTGCCACCCAGATACTCCAGACTCTGCACTGGTTCCAATGCCGATTTCTGCATATTGAAAACCCAATCCAAGCTTTCCAAAGTATGGACTGCAAGAGACATTTTGCCTGACTGTTCTCTGAGCAACAGTCCATCTGGGTACTCCAGAATGAGAATTGCTTGAGTCAGACTCAGACCCGAAGCCAGCATTTGTACTGTGAATACTCGGGGGGATTTAGTCAGCTAAAAGTGTTTCTCCTCTGCTGATTTACCCTATTTTTTTACGAGGAGGAGGGAACTACAATCTGTACTCCTGAGTAACTGTAGAAAGGACCCAACTGTCGTCCCCCTGGGACTAACAGCCTGGGAGCCAGAAAGGGCCATCTAGATAACCTACAACTAGATGTAGGACAAATGGATGCTCTGTATGCTGGGCACTTGCCTTTCTTTTTGGGAGGCAAATGGGAACTCTTACCCTCAGAAACTGAACGCAATTTGAAAAGTATCTATCCAGATAAACCCTGAACATTCTGCATAAGGGAATCCTGCAAAATGTTTGCATGGCATTTATGCGGACCAGCTTTTTAACCACAGAACCTTGCACATTCGAATGTACACCACCGCAAACCAAGAGATTTGCTAAATGGAGTCCGTTATGACATTCGTGGCAAAACAATGAGCACAGGGCAACTCCGTTAACTCAGCAGCACCCACTTTGATGTGTGGCAAGTTCTATTTAACCACCCACATAATGTGATGCTTAAGACCTTAACATACCCAATGTCTGCCACCACTGGCTGCATAGCAGATCCAGCCAAGGAAAGAAAGTCTTTGAACAGTATCTCCAATCTTTTGTCAACCAGGTCTTTGAAGACCTGAACATCAACCAAACAACTCAAATCCAATTGAGATACAATACTGCCACGTCTACTGAGGGCGTTCTCTTTTTCTTTATAAACTTTTCCAACATCAAATAAAGTTGAGAAAATCACTTTGGCGGCACAAACACCCTGTTTGGGTGACTCCACTCACTATAAACCTCTTCCAAGAGAGAATGCAAAGGAAAAGCCTGACGATTCTCTGGAGAACATAATGATCCTAGAGAAGCATACTTAAAAAGACAAGTACTTGGCAGGTAGCAATTTGAAATGAGACGGAACAATCTCCGTGAGGGAATTCACTAACATACTCTGTGCCTATGAAATAGACAACTTTTGAGTTTTCCTCAGGCTCAGACGGCTCAGACGTGGAATCCACAGCCTGGTCTTCAAATTCCACCTCTACTGCCTCCACGTTTATCGCCACCCATTCCTCCTCCCTAACCAGATAGGGAACTGGTGAAGGAGATCGCTCCTGTTTCTTGCCACTCTGTCCTATGGAGGCAAGCATACCAGCAATCTTTCCCGCCAAACCAGCCGAGGCAGATGCCAAGTCTTCTTTTGTGACACACTTGTGACAAAAGCCCCTGCAATAACCAAAATCCCAGACAAATTGTCTCAGACAACCCTGGTCTCTTGGGAGACACAGTCAACAGGATTAGGTTCAGCTCCTCAGGACATGACGGCATGAAGGCAACCTTCCCAACTGTGCTCCCCCTCAGCGCTTTCTGGAAAACTTTCAACAAGGTTAGTATATCAACAGGGGTCTAAACAATCCCACTCAGCTAGGAGAACATGAATGCAGAGAACAGCAGTAAAGAAAGAAATCCCTCAAGGTACCACCAAGGTGCCAGTGCCCTTCCCCAGGGGTGTACTCATGTGCCCAGCTGAAAAAAAAAAGCCTGCCCGTGTCCCTGTCCATTGCTGCAGCTGCAAAATAGACTGAAAATTGCATGGGAGAACAGCATGGTTTTGCTCCTTTACCAAGATGGCCTCTGGCCTAACCCAACGATGAGCTTCCGCTTCCACTCCTGTGCAGGCACCATGTGTCTGCCACTACTGTGGCAGAAAAATAACTAATAATTACTTTAGAACTTAGGGAAAAGACACAGAATTGCATCAGCTCCTGGCGACTTGCAGGAACACAGGAAAACTGCACACCACTGCCTCTAGTGAATGAACTGGGAGAGGCTCGAGGCAACCTAAATTGTGATCCCCACCTAAAAGGGGCCTCATACTGCACTCAGCATGTCACACTGCAGGATCCTGTCCTCAGAACAAGGATCCAATCTTCATCATTCATGGCAGGCTATGTCATTCTGGACCCTCAGGAACTTGATCCCTTTTTTGGGGTCCACTGCCCTGGACTTGTACAGCACCCTACCAGAGACATTTTGGTCAATTACAATGGCACAGGGGTCCATATCCTCAGGGTGCAGCGCTGACTGGCCGCATTACAGGTAATCCACGATTAAATGTCCAATCCTTGCGCAGCGGGGCCTGGGTATCATCCATCATCTTAGCCTCCCAGTTATAGGAATAGATCTGCCAGAGTCCATTCACCTATAGGTGTTGCATAACCGATTTATAGCGTACTCTGTGTCCCATGATGTGTGAAAAACAAACGGTTTGCTGTAACCGATTATAAAAAGTGTTAGTCGAAGTTCGATTTTGTTTTGTTTATTTGTGTATTTTATAAAGAGTATTTAAATCTGCTAGTACAACACCTCACCCCCTAGACGGACAATGCTGCTATCCAAATTCGCCCTCTGTGCGCTCTCATTAGGTGGTGCGTTACTGGCCAGATCACTCGGAAAACAGAGGGAAACAAGGACTAAAGACAACTGATGAAGCCACCATATCTAGTGAATGGTAACCTGTAACATTACTGTATTTTCTGCATAAGAAGCTTAGGGCTTATTTACACTTGCTGCGACTAAATTAAAGGCACCCACCAGATCAGATTAAATGTGTTTTTTTTTTTTGTTTTGTTTTTTGCTGCGGTGATGGTTCTCTGATGCTTTTAAAGCTTTAATGAAGTTGGCAACTGCCCTATGTGTGGTGATTTTCTATTGGTTTTAAAGGGGCCCAGTAGTAGTCCCACTCTGCATATTCCCAGCTCATTGGTACCCTCATTCATTCAACAGATCTCCAGCTTAGTACTGCTCAATAGTAACCCCCCCCCCCCGCTCTAATGATCCCCCATTCTGTTGATACTATGGTTTGCTAATCCTCCTCTCTCATGGGTCCTCAGTCACCTCCCACTATATTGCTTCTATGCTGCACACCACCTTTGAAATGTGCTAGTTTCTCCTGCTCTGGTACCCCAGCTTTGCTGATCCTCTGCTGCTCAGTCCTCTCTCATCGGTCCCCTCTTACCTTCTGCATACCACACGCCGTCTTCTAGTTGCTCTGCTCCAGTCCGGGCCCTGTTCACCTTCCTGCTGCACAGCAGATGTGACATCTGCACCAGACTATATGCATATGAACCAGGAATTAACTCACGATGATGTTTTTTTTTTTTTATTGGTTTCCCGGTGTATCCTGGGATATCTCACACCTGCAATACCTCTAAAACAATGCAAAGCAAACTCTGAATAAAAGCACTTCAAAAGCTGCAGGTGCTGTTAGAGAGCGTTGTCATAGACGTCTATGGAGGCCTTGGAGAAGCTTTGAAGCACCAAGAAAGTGGCATGGGGTATCATTTTTGAAGCAAAACAAATGCAAGGTGTCAATAGGACTGTAAGCTTACCATTTTATTTAAAGACGTGCTTTGATTGGCATTCAGAGTGCTGTAAAAAAGGTGTGTCAAATAACACATTTTGAAGCAACGTAAACAAGCTCTTAGAAAGGTGTGATGGTGGAGACTGCAGGGGTTGTGTCAGCAGAAGAAATACACAGCCGTAAGGATGAGCTCCAGCGTGTTCGCATAGTACACATGCAGAGCCTGCCAGGAAGTCTGCACGGCACTGCGCTAATCACAGCCAGGGAGACATTTCCCGATGCTCGGCTGCAGAGATGGGGAAATGTCTCCCTAGCTGTGATTAGCGCAGCACCGTGCAGACTTCCTGGCGGGCTCTGCACGTGTACTATACGAACACGCTGGAGCTCATCCTTACTCAGCAGCACATTGATATTCCCAGTGAAGGGAGGTGTGTCAGCAAGTTTGACTATTTGAGTACAAGCATGCTATTCTTTCAAACAGAAGACAAAGAAGCAAACTGACCATGCTGAGGTTAAGTACTTCCATGCCTGCCGTAGTCAGTTTAAATAGGAAAGCAGGGGGGATGGCAGGATCACAGGGAATTTCACACAAAGGAAGAAGTAAAATAAAAGGATCATATTAATAGACACATAAGCAATATGAAATGTTGGGGTAACATACATTTTCAATTGATAGGTTAAGTTCCATTTTATGGCTTGCTTCACATATATCACACTGCGTTCAATGCGAACCGCAGGGGGTGTCAATGTTACATTAACACCATGCCAAGATTGTCAATGGTATGGCATTTTGCGAACAATCTGATTGCATAAGTAAGCAATCCATTTCCAGTGCAGGGGGGAAAAGGGTCCTGCACCTTTTTTGTTAAGGGTTTGGTGCGATTTGAGCCAAACAAATGAATGGCTAATATCGCACTGCAGACACATCAAATGCGTTTTGAATAGGAATATGGTGCGATTCCTATCCAAGCCACATGCGCACCCGCTGCATATATGTGAACCCAGTCAAAGTGTTAGCTGGAGCATGGTTTTAATTTGTTGGTCAAGTCCATTTAAATCTGCCAGTGCACCCAAACTACCCTCTCCCCAGACTGAAAATGCTGCTGTTCAAAGTTGTCCCCCATTGCTCCTCCATCCATAATGGAGACATCCTAAGACAGGAATATCTTACTACCTGGATCACCAAGTAAAAAAAAAAAAAGAAAAAAACAGCCATTACATCTGATTGGTAAGCTGTGTTATATTAGATTGTTTTGTGGTTTTACTTCTGTGCTTAAAGTAGCAATACCAACTATATCTGCTCCCTCCCACAATCCAAGTCTATTCTAAATACACTGTAAAGAAAAGATGTCCAACTACCTATGCTGAGGGAACCCCAGTCACATGATTGGCTATCAGAGTCCGCTTCATTGTGAAATAGGAACCGCTGAAAACAGATGCCCCTATGTAAGCCTGTGGGTGACATTATTGCCCAGACTCTGCAGCCATTGTCAGTGATCTCTCCGCTTTACTGAATCTGGCCGCTGGAGAAATCATGTGACCAGACCGGCATGCCTTCAGAATAGGTAAGTGTAGACATCTTTTACTTTATTGGGTAGTTAGAACAAGCTTAGAATGAGGGTGAGGTCGGGTTTAAATATAGTGAGCATTTGACTTGAATTCTACTTTAAATAAAAAGACTGTTTTTGTTTACAAAAATATTTAAAAATAAATGAATGGATTAAAACTTGGTTCCAAAGTCCTCACAGTTTTCCTATAACAAATATTCAAAAGTACTCATCAGGTTATAGGACAGGCCTTTTTAGAATTATCTTTTTTTTTCTAATAGATAGTGAATTTTAAATGTGCATTTTAATCACAGAAGTGGGAAAGCCGCCTGATCTAGCAGCAGTATTGCAAAGAGACATGATAAACATAAACCTCTTAACCACTTAAGACCCGGACCAAAATGCAGCTAAAGGACCTTGCCCCTTTTTGCGATTCGGCACTGCGTCGCTTTAACTGACAAATGCGCGGTCGTGCGACGTGGATCCCAAACAAAATTGGCGCCCTTTTTTCCCCACAAATAGAGCTTTCTTTTGGTGGTATTTAATCACCTCTGCGGTTTTTATTTTTTGCGCTATAAACAAAAATAAGAGCGACAATTTTGAAAAAGAAATGCAATATTTTTTACTTTTTGCTATAATAAATATCCCCCAAAAATATATAAAAAAAAAAATTTCCCTCAGTTTAGGCCGATACGTATTCTGCTACATATTTTTGGTCAAAAAAAAAAAATCGCAATAAGCGCTTATCGGTTGGTTTGCGCAAAATTTATAGCGTTTACAAAATAGGGGATAGTTTTATTGCATTTTTAGTATTTTTTTTTTTTTTTTACTACTAATGGCGGCGATCAGCGATTTTTTTCGTGACTGCGACATTATGGCAGACACTTCGGAAAATTTTGACACATTTTTGGGACCATTGTCATTTTCACAGCAAAAAATGCATTTAAAATGCATTGTTTATTGTGAAAATGACAATTGCAGTTTGGGAGTTAACCACAGGGGGCGCTGATGGGGTTATGTGTGACCTGAAGTGTGTCAACAACTGTAGAGGGGTGTGGCTGTAGGTGCGACGTCATCGATTGTGTCCCCCTATAAAAGGGATCACACGATCGATGACGCCGCCACAGTGAAGAATGGGGAAGCTGTGTTTACACACAGCTGTCCCCGTTCTTCAGCTCCGGGGACCGATCGCGGGACTCCAGCGGCGATCGGGTCCCGCGGCTTCGGACCGGGTCGCGGGCGCGCGCCCCATGGCTGGACAATAGCACAGCACGTACCTGTACGTGCATGTGCTCAGCCGTGCCATTCTGCCGACGTAATTGAGGCGGTCCTTAAGTGGTTAATTAGTAGTCTCTAGTTGTCAAATGCTTTATCACCAGAAATTTACCAAGACTAAAGAAAAGTAAAGAAAAGATCCTTAAAATTACTATTTAAGACTGTAGAAATGAAAATCAAAAATTGAAAGAAGTACAGCCAAAGCTTTATTGGCTGTACTTCTCCTGTGTATCACAGGAGTGCAGTTTGTTCTGCACTCCTGGAACCCATTTTCAGCAAACAGTGGTCCCGGCTGGGGAAAGATTGCGACCGCTGGGCCTGAGCCAGCTGCTCCTTCCATAGCCCAGCGCTCTAGTGAGGGGGCTTAACTGGCTCACTGACAGTCACCAGCTCCGTGCTTGTGGGGCACTGAGAACTGAGCAATCAGCAGTCTTTGATTGCTCAGTTTTTAGCCTTAGAGCAGGCGGGGGGACAGATGCAGCATCGGACCAATGCTGCATCCACCTAGGTAAGCATGATTTCTAAAAATAAAATAAAATAAATAAATAAAAAATTACTTCTCTTTGAAAGTTATATTTTAAACAAAACCCTTATTAAAGACTAGTCCAAAACACCAATAATAAAAGCACACGCTAATATTGAAAATTATAAAAAAAAATATGCCACGCTAAAACCACTGTGCAATACAACCAAGAGAATATATGGTAGTTAGTCTCAATAGAATAAATTGTTTATTAATTTCAGGGTCCGTTCACACATGCTGCGTTTCACAGCATCGGGATTGGTCCGATGTGCCCTTGTTCACCGATTCAGGTCCAAATTTTTGCCTGAATTAGCACCTGAATCCAACCAGAAGGACACACAGTACCCTTTTCCAAATGTGGACTGCGGCCACCCCGAAACGATGTGAACCTGCTCCACTGAGAGCCGGTCACACTCATGTCATGCGAATTGGATGTGGAGGAAAACCGCATCCAAGTTGCATGTGTGTGAACACAGCCTTAAGTCCTGCATTCTTGTGGTGAGAGTGAGCTGCATCTTTCTTTGGAGTCAGCCCAATCCAAGCTTTAAAGCAAACAAAGCCCAAAGATTTTGTTTAGTGCGGCAAATTTTACATAATTTTCAAACACTGAAAGGTAATAATTGGTGGTTTTGGCTACAGCTTTTGCAGGTAAACCACAATAAGTGGGTACTGCCTTCAAAAAGCTTCAATGTAAAATTTCATATAACAGTTTTGGTGCCTGTATCTAGTTGCCACAAGATACCAATTTTTATACACATTAAAAGTAGCTTTGGTGTTATATAATTATAACACTTTAAACAGAAAACCTGTGGATAGCAAGTCATCTTAACAGTTACCTTGGAATGTGTGATAGAGATTGTATCCACCCAAACACGCCATCCACCCCATTCATACTTCACGGCGTGATAAAGAAGGATGCGGAAGATGGCATAGACCATTTCTGTGATCTTCTGTTCCTCAACGTTTTGGGGATTAAAGTAACATAGCGACAGCATCCACTCCTGCCACACAGAGCACTGGAGCAAGCTCCTAAAAATACAAGACAGGGGTCATAAGCAAAATACGACTTTAACACCAGGCCAATTCTGAAACTTCCCATATATGTAATTTAACAAATAAGCATTTTTTGTGAGAAAATTACTTGGAACACCCAAACTATATATATATATATATATATATATATATATATATATATATATATATATATATATACATACATACACACACACACACACACACACACACACACACACATACACACACACATACACACACACACACTATATACATAATGTATGTTTCTTCATTAGACCCCTTTCACACTGGATACGCCTATAGTGGAGCGTTAAAATCGCGGTAAAACACTGCTATTTTACCGCGATTTTAACGCTCCACTATAGGCGTATCCAGTGTGAAAGGGGTCTAATAAAGAAAGTGGCTGTCCTAGCTTCATTCAGCAAGAGCCCACAGCGTAGAACTCGCCGCATGTCACTGGAGAGCACATTGAACACATTTTATTAGTGGTCAGAAACTTGTAAATAACTCATGAAAGAATAAAGTTACGTTAAAACCAAGCACGCTATTGTTTTTCTTGTGAAATTTCCAATATGTTTGATGTGTCACATGACCCTCTTCCTATTAAAAAAACAAAAGTTGGATTCAAAATGGCCAATTTCAAAATGGCCACCATGGTCACCACCCATCTTAATAAGTTTCCCCCCTCACATATACTAATGTGCCACAAACAGGAAGTTAATATCACCAACCATTCCCATTTTATTAAGGTGTATCCATATAAATGGCCCACCCTGTAGTTTCTCCCTAGCCATCCTTAATACTCACCTGAGGGTAATCTCAGGGCTGCTCTGCGCAAAATCATTACACAGAGCAGGCAAGTATAAACCCGTTTGTCATTTAAAAAAAAATATATATATATTTTTTTATGATCACTTTAATGTGATTATAAAGTTTAAAAAACAAACATGTTATACTTACCTGCTCTGTGAAAAAGAATTGCACAGAGCAGCCCTGGTCCTGCTCTTTTGGGGTACCCCGCCGGCACTAATCTTGGTGGTACACCTATGGACTCTATCCCAAGCCGTGCTGCCTGCATCCATAGATAGACAGTTCTACCCGCTTTCATTACATGATTACCTAAACATTTTTACCTTAAAGCGGATGTGCCATGGGGAAAAAAATATTAAAAGCCAGCAGCTACAAATACTGCAGCTGCTGACTTTTAATATTAGGACACTTACCTGTCCTGGAGTCCAGCGCTGATCGCAGCAGAGCACGAGCGATCGCTCGTCTCCCTGCTGCTCCCCCCACCATCCACGCTGAGGGAACCAGGAAGTGAAGCGCTGCGGCTTCACTGCCCGGTTCCCTACGGCGCATGCGCGAGTCGCACTGCGCCCGCCGATTGGCTCACACGCTGTGTGCTGGGAGCCGAGTGTTCCCAGCACACAACGGGCGACAGACTGGAAGTCAGAAAAACCCGTCTTTCGCCCGTAGCGTGTGGCCGGAAGTGGGTGCAAATACCTGTCTTTAGATCCGATGGTTCCGATCAGCGGGACTCCACTTTAGGGTGGAGAACCGCTTTAATGCAGGGAATGCATTAAAGTAAACAATCTTAAGGCTTTAGTAGCACTCCAGGTGAGAATCTCAATAAATACTCTTCACATAATACTGCAGAGAGTGTATTTCATGGTTTACTTATTCATTTTAGATATATATGCAGATTTCATTCACTAAAAAGGTAAAAATTCTTTCACCATGTTACGCATTATGTAAAACACATACCTTCTGTTCTCTCTGCTGTTATTAAAAAGCTTTATCATGTCTGACAGGAACATCCGTCTTACTTCCATGACTTCTTGAGTTTGAGGAGAGTTCCGCAGTAGAGTGGCTATAACTTTTAAGATCACTAAAGAAAAAAAAAAGAAAAAATTGTAGGGATATTGGAGGTATAGTAACTCTGCGGATCACATCATTTGAAAAAATTATTATTTCTGCATCCAATTATAATCCAGGATTAGAACTATAAAGCACAGATAACGGAGACCAATAAAAAATAATGTCTCCTATAAGAGGTCTCAAACCACTAAAAACTGATGGAACTTCCAATTCTTCTCCAGTCCACTTTTGTAGTTGTGACTATTTTGATGCAAATCCAATGCTAGCAGTAGCTTGTTATCCTATACAGTGGCCGTTCATTTGCTGGATAATCATTTTAAGCAGGTGCCAAAGGCTACCCTTTATTTTGAGACACTACATTGACTAGTTAATCATGAATGCTCTAGCATTCCCTGGGTCACGCAGAATTCTGCAGCTCTCAATGGTGCTGGCGTACATGGAGAACTGACCTACCTTGCCCACCAAGGCATCTGCCACTCAATGACCAGCACAAAGGTTCTATTTATGCCAGATGCTCAGTTATTTGCACACTGGATCAAAATCTCAGCTCCATAAGCTGGAATGCAGGTTGTGCAGAGACTCAAACTTACCTTGAGTCACTAAGAGAAGCGGTCAACCAAAGAAATCAGACTAACTAAACAGGTGGTTCTCTCAGCATAACATAATTCTAACACATTCTAACTAAAGCCTTCTATCAAAAATGCATCAACAAAATTAGATTAAATAGCAAAAATAAAAATGTATGATTTACAGGTCAAGGCTGCACACCAGCACACGACGCAGAGGCTTTTAGAAATAGATTAATTACTGCATATGCAGCCTAACTGCAATATAGTAAAAAGAAAAAAAAAAAAAAAGAAACTGAGCTTTAGGAATAGCAGCACATTGTAAAGGCCAAGTATAGGTGGCCCTCAAAATAGTCTTACGCAACTTTGGTGGTGGTTAATAGTTACGTTCCATTCAAACAGAAAAAGTAACAAAACATACTTCAGCAACACGCATCCTTGACAGCTTCAAAATTTTGCAACATTTTTGTTGAGTTTCCAGGAAAAGGAAGTGGAGTATTTCGAAAAAGGGTCAATACATTAATCCCATATAAGCATGTTTATCAGCAGCAGCAAGTGCCAGCATAGGTCTAGAAAACACCATCATTAATAGGTGATGAGAGGGTGTAAACAGAAAATGTTGTGTGGGGGGGGGGGGGGGGGGGGGGCTTGGTTCTGAAGCCAAATTGTTTAAGGAAAAAAACACAAACTGCCACAAGATTGTATCCAATGCTTTGCATACATCAAGAGGATATGTATTGTTTGGGAGAGAGTGAGGGAGATGGACAAGTTGCAGAACTCTTATATTGTCACCACCCAGTCTTGACCTGAATAACTAGGCCCATGAAGCAGAAAGTGGTTCTAAAGACTACAATTTTTTTTACCTTAAAGCATTACCTGCATTAAGGTAAAAAAAACTCCCCACTATCTGTACCCCCTATGCCATCCACCCCAAACACTTAACCATGTCCTGTTGGGGGTCCCGGCTGCAACTATTTTCCCTTCGCCTCCTGGTCCCACAGGAGATACAAGCAGCAGCAGAAGCCATAAAAAGGTACTGTCCGTCAAAACCTGTGAAGAGCGAGTCAGCGTGCGTCTATGGAAGAATGCGACCTGGCTTAGGAGATCACCTGCCGAGTGCCCAAGGTCCTTCCCTGCTCACAGCAGGGATGACTCGTTATTAGCAGTGTTCATTTTGTCAACGTTGTCAAAGATTTCGTCACCTGCATTCTTATTGTGATAAAGCACATTTTTTGTCCACTGACAAAACCCATGACGAAAATCAGATCCGGTTTCATTAACAAACGAAAAACGGGTCCAAAATGTGAGTCGCGGGTGTTTTTTACAGAGCTCCATCTGCTTCTACAATGCGCTCCCATCAAGCAAGTGCACCGTGACAAGGCTTCCTCTGACCACTGGCATCCAGGGCACTGTGCATTACAGGCCAACCCTCAGATCTAAGACCACCATCCAGCACTGTGCAGCATTACAGGCCTCTTCTGACCAGTGACCACCGGCACGGTGGCATCCAGATCACTGTGCATTATAGGCCAGCCTTCAGACCACCATGCAGCACTCTGCAGCTTTACAAGCCTCCTCTGACCACCGTCCCAAGCTCTGTGCAGCATTACTGGCCTCCTCAGACCACCCAGAGCAGCTAAATCTGTATCTGTGAGTTTGTTCAAAGCCTAATACTATAGTCACAGCTGAAATCGCATCAGTGTGAAACACGCCTTACTGTCCATATTTAGAAAAATGACATTGGGTTAAGGATTGTTGTGGACATTACAAGAGCAGTACAGTTTTTTTTTTTTTCTACTTACAAGGATTTTGTATCTTGACTGATGAATCAGGGTCAGGATGTTGCTTATGTATCACCTGAGTGCTAATCTGTTCAATAAGAATCTGTAGAAAAAACAGCCCACTGTTATCATATGTAATTAGAATAAATGATTTAATAAACGCAAGCATCTATCATTTGACAAACCCTTTCATAGCTGCTAGTTATTGTAACTTCTAATCTTAATCGTATAATTTTGTATGGCCAGCAAGAGAAAAAAAATGTTCCTTAGGTGTCATGCACATTCATATTGAAATTAAATAGCATGAAGTTAGTTTTTCCATCTCTAGGAAACACGAATACTTAAAAAGCTGCAGTTCAGAGGAGGAAAACTCAGCTTCACGCTCATTCTCTACCTAGAATGAATAGAGAATTCAGCATGGGGAGCTTGACTAGCACATTTGACCTGAAAAGAAAGACACCAAGAATTCAGCTGTTGGATCCTGTTTGTTACCCACTGTAAGAAAAAGGCTGAGGTGTGCACTTCGTACATACTTGACATACCCTACTGACAAAAAGTATAAAATGGAATTGGAATTAAACACTATAGTAGAATACATTCTTCTGTTAGGAGGCATTAAACGTGTTTTAAATATTTTTCAACACTCGCATCCTTTAAAAAAACAAAAAAAAAAAACACATTTACATTTTAGGCTTTTCCCCCATCTATGCTCAAACCTGCTTCCAACCCCTTCCAACTTATATTCTTACTACCCTTTGAAAGATGTGTATACTTACCTATTCTGAGGGTACGCCTTTATAGTCTTGTGACTGGCTCCCAGCTGCAGCTCAAATGAGAGGGGGGACAGCTGACAACAGATGTCCCATAGCAAGTCTATGGGTGACGTCACTGCACAGGGATTTCATCCATTGTTAACGTTTGCACCTCTCCCCTGAAGCCAAACCGAAGAAAAAAGATCCCTGGGTGACGCACATCCATGGAGTCCTATAGTGGTAATAACCGAGACAACCTCAGCCTGGGCTCCGGCCAGGCTACATCCCCAACGTGTAGTCATGGGGAGCCCTGAAGCCGGCCACTGGAAAGATCACATTACCAAACCAGAGCTCCCGAGAATATGTAAGTGTACCCATCTTTCTTTCACAGGACAGTTAAAATAGGAATTAGAAAGGGGGTGGGAGCAGGTTTACACATAGTTGGGTATAGGCTGGACTTCCACTAGAAACCCACACAGATGCTCACAAATTGCACTGCACAAGCACACTACCATAACAAAACAAAAAAAAGAACATAATACCTCAAACAACACATTGTATGTTGTGACTGTGATGGTTTTTGCCTCTAGCATCAGCCTCTCAGCCAGGAGAGAGAATAATCCATGAGCCTGCATAACTTCAACTTTCCTCCTGTACAAGAAAGGAGTTATTTATAGTAACCGCATATTTTTTTAGCATCACACAGCACAACCAAATGCAAGCATTTAGAATAAGTACCAATATTATAATATAAATGAAAGAAAAAGGCTGCAATAAAATTATTAACAGAACAGTAACAGGGGAAGCATTTTTCAAGTTTTTTAATGATGTCTCAGTCCCAGTTACAGATTTTCACTGCCGTCACAGGACAGTAAGTGAGGAAATATTCTCATTGAGCCATAAAATGGCAGTACACAATTCCCAAAATGATGAAAAAAAAACAAAAACACATGGCTGGACATAAAAGAAATCAATGTACAGTGTAAAATCGTAAACCACATTTAGGAAACATGCCTGGCCCTCTTATTCTTTTGTGTACCATAGACGGCCCAATTACATTTGTAAGCATTTCCTATAGGAGAACAAATCTTCACTTCCTTTGGGTTCAGGTGCAGTTACATTTTTTTTTTACATGACATCAATGTTAGAACACTTAAATTCCATTTGAGATATTAGTAAACTTACCAATGACACCATAAAACTATACATATTAGAAACCAACAAGCTAGACCAACACTTTGAGTTTCATATTAGGTGGTTGACTCATACATAATACAGAGTTTCCCTATTCTGCTAAACAGAAAAGCAGCAAAACGTGTTGCACTTACTTTGGAGACAAATGCTTCAGAAAGTATCCCAGGACTTTCAAAGCTTGAACCCGTATTCCTTCACCCTTTGATGCCAGCAGTTTATAAACCACCCTGTTAGAGGTAAAAATACAAAAATTGTAAAGCAAATTTGGAAAAAAACGAATACGCGTTAAAAAAATCACTGTACAAAGCTTGGCACCTTAATCCATTTCTCTGATCAAAAGCTGGAATCATGGAGCTTGGGTGCTCAGACATCAGTGCAACAAGCAATTGCAAAACATCCATCAAGTTGTCATCCTATATTGAGAAATAAATGCATGAATACATTTAACAGATAGCCAAAGTTCTTTGATCAGTGACCTAATGTGCAGAGATTAAAAACTAAAAGATATAAATCTGAAAATCTAGATGACATTATAATATAGGACATGAATACATAAAAAAACAAGAGGGTAATGTGCAAACACTTTTAAGTGGTGCGTCATTAAAGCCTAGTACTAGAGCTGCCCGATTCTGACTAAAATGAAAATCTCATTTTTTTTTGCTTAGAATAAAGATCATGATTTTCGCAGCGCAACATCTTTTACATTATACAAAAAAAATTAGGCTAACTACGTTACCGTTTAGTTTCGTTTTTTAAATTTGTTGAATTGTATTTTTTTCCTAAAAAAAAATGTGTTTGAAAAACCGCTGCACGAATACAGTGACATAAAATATGGTAAAAACCTTCATTTTATTCTCTAGGGTCTCTGCTGAAAAAATATATAAAATGTTTGGGGGTCCCAAGTTATTTTCTAGCACAAAATCATGATTTTTACTGGTAAGCAACAAGCTTCAGAAAAAGGTTTAGTCTTCAAGTGGTTAAACTGCCCTCATTTACACACAGAGGTATTCCCTTTGAGCCAAAAGAATGAAATGTTACAATGTTTCTGTTTATCTCCCAGCACTAAGGAATGTTGATAAACATTGCTGGCTTCCCCCCCCCCCCCCTTTTAACAGCTCTGCACTTGTTACATAGAATTGGGGAAATGCGGGATTGAGATCGTCAGGGAGGTTTGCGATTGCGATTTTTTTTTAACAATTAAATTGTGCAGCTCTACCTAGTACACCCGGGCCAAAATGTGGGGCGTCATTATCCGGTTCTATAGAAACTGGCCGACATTCAGCCCGTATGAACTGCAGCCGGTTAGACAGAAGTTGTATCCCAATGAGCACTGTCAGCCAATAGCTGAGAGCGCTGACCAGAGAGTGTTATGACGGGGGGCAGTCCCCCCCTGCTAGAACACAATAGCACAGCAGGGAAGATCGCTGTACTAACAATGCATAGTTAGTACAGCGGCTCCTCTTGAGCTGTCAGTTTTCTTTTTCGTTCAGCCCTCCTGGACTGAACGAAAAAAAAAAAAAAAAGAAGGACTAGTAGTATGTACCAGACTTTATTCAACGCACTTCAAAAGGTTCAAAACTGAGCAGTGCAAATCAGATTAGTGTGAATGTGAAAACATTGTGGCAATCGGTGACCACAAAGTAAACAAGTTAAATATAAGACCCAATTGATGTGCTTGGCATATTGTACAAAAATCTAAATGAAATCCTATAACTGATAAACAGCAAGTCAGACCTTAATTCTCTCCTGCAAATAAGCAGCTGGGTAATCCAATTTCTTTTATAGCAGCGCCACCAAGTGGCAAAAAAAAAAAAGGAACACAAATAAAAATGTGCAGTAAATTGTTAACATACCTCATGAATTGTGAGCAAATAATTCAGAATTGCCTGCAGTTCATCTTCTTTCACGCCATAATCCTATAATAAAAAAAAAAAGGAAAAAAAGAAAATCTGAGGCAAATGATCTAGCTAGCAAACTATGCCAAATATGGTTATGATGGTACAGTACAATCAGAATGGACAAAAAGGAACAGAAAAATGCCAAGATTTCTGTTAAGGCCCCTTTCACACTTGTACGACTTGTTCCACGATTTGGGACTGCAAAAGTAGCATGACAAGTCGCTCCCCATGATTTCCAATGAGAACCAATCATATTAGTACGACTTCAAGTCGCTCCAACTTCAAAGTAGTCCCTGCATCACTTTGGTCCTATTTTGATGCCAGTTACACAGGCATATCCTAAAACCGCGGCTGCAAAATTGCTGTGAAGTCGCAGTAGTGTGAAACGGGCCTAAAGCTTTCAAAAAGTAGCATTTACAAGCACCAAGAGGCCAGCAACAATCGCACTCCCTGTCAGGGTAGCACCAAAAGACTCATCAATTTCAGTGTCCAAATAATACACAGCTTGTATGAAACGTAGACGTCCCAGTTGCTGCATACATAGTGTAGGTGCAGATCTCTACGTTTCAGCATTTCTAATCTCCTAGTCTCCTGCTATTGAGGCCCTACAACCATGAGTACCTCCCTGTCTAACACATGTGCGATATTCAGTTTTTTCTAGGGGGGTGTGGGAGCATGTCGCCAGCACTGTGAAAAGCGGTCCAACGGCGATACAGCTCCCGAATCACTTTCACTTTTACAGTTGGGGGCTGGCTGAGGAAAACTTCACTACTACGCACATCTAAAAAGCTGAAGTACGACCCGAATTCCAAAAATGCTGGGACACTGTGCAAAAAATCTAGTCAAACTAGTTGGCAATATAAAGCTGACAAAGTAAGTGGTACCAACAAGGAAGAGAATTTGTAACTATTGGTTTATTTGGCAACAGGTCAGTAACATTTTAGATTGTTGCAGAAGTAAAGAAAGCGAAAAGCTGAATCTAAAAAAAGTCGCACAGTTTCAGAATAATTTTTCTCAACGTTTAATTGCAAGGACTTTACATATATCATCTACCATAGAGAACATCAACAGATTCTGAGAATCTGGAGAAATCTCTGTGCACAGGGGACAAGGCTGAAATGCAATATTGAATGCCTGTGATCTTTGAGCCCCCAGTAGACACTGCATTAAAAACAGGCATGATTCTGTTATGGACATCGCTGCATAGGCTCAGAAATACTTCCAAAAATCACTGTCTGACACAGTTCCCCTTGCCATACAAAAATGCAAGTTAACACTCTTTCATGCAATGAAGAAGCCATATCTGCTCAAGACTCAGAAACGCTGCTGTCTTCTCTGGGTTAAGGCTCATTTAAAATGGTCCAGTGCAAAGTGGAACACTGTTCTGAGGTCAGACAAATCTTAATCTGAATGTTTTTGGCAACCATGGGTGCCGCATCCTGCGGACTAAAGAGGAGAGGGACCTTTCGGCTTGTTATCAGCACTCAGTTCAAAATCCTGCATCTTTGATAGTATGGGGGAGCATTATTGCATAGGGAATGAGCCGCTTGTACATCTGGAAAAGCACCATCAATGCTAAAAGCTATAGCCAGGTCTTAGAGCAGCATATGCTCCAATCCAGATGATGCCTTTTTCACAGAAGACCTTGCATATTTCAGAAGAACATGCTATAGCACAGACTGTACTTATGACAATAGCATGGCTTTCAAAGCAGAACAGTCCGACTGCTTCACTGGCCTGTCAGCAGTCCAGACCTTTTACTTAAAAATATTTGATGCATCTTAAAAAACAAAGACGACCCAGGACTGTTGAGCAGTTAGAATCCTATATCGGGCAAGAATGGGACAACGTCCCTTTCCCAAAACACCAGCATGTGGTCTCCTCAGTTCCTAGGAATTTACAGAATGTTAAGGGCCGGTTCACACTGGTGCGCTGTGCGAGATCGCATGTGATTCGCACTGCAGTGCAAATCAAATGCGATGTCCATGCAGTGCGATTTCAGCCATACAGATAGTATGGCTGATATCGTACTGCATTCAGAACAAATGGGGGTGTTGTTAACATTGTAAGACACTCCCCAGCAGTTTGCATATGGCAGTGGCAGTGTGAACTGCCGTGTGAGTCGGGTGCGATGCGGGAACCCGCAGTGCATTCGCAGGGTTCCTGAACGGTGCCAGTGTGAACCGGCTCTAAAAAAAAGAGAGGATGCAAAACCATGGTAAACATGGCCCTGTCTCAAGTTTTTAAAAACATATTGCTGCCACCAATTTTTAAAACGTACCTATTTTTTCATAAAATAGTACATTTTCTTAGGTTAAACATTAGATCTGTTTTCGAATATGGATAAAATATGGGTTTATGAGATTTGCAAACAATTCCCTTCTGTTTTTATGTAGATTTTGCACAGCGTCCAAACATTTTTGGAATTTGGATTGTAGTTAGAAATGGAATTCTGATATATTTCACAATCTGAACAATAATAACAAACACAAAATAAAAGACGCTCTACAAAAAAAGTAAAAAACAGATAAATTCTACTCATTAAGTGTAAACAAAAAGCCTTGCTTGTGTACATTACCTTCATTACCAACTGTTTGATGAAAATGAGCAGAAATGCTCTGAGAGAAAGGATCTCCTTTTGGTTAGGCCGAAGTCCATCTTGGGGTATTAAAAAAATAATAATAATACATTTCAAACACACATTTTTACGAAATACATGTTCCTTCAACCTGCCATGTCAGAAACGAATGATCCTAAACATAAGAAGCTAGCCACTGCAAAGGTTGGAGTACAAATACAAATGCACAACAACCAACACCACACATATTAGGCTAGTAAGCATTCATTCCACATCTCTGCAAGTAAAAAATAATCAAATATTTCAATAGCCTCTTCTGAGGCACAAAAGCTTAAAAGGACATTGGGTGGTCAAACATTCAACATACCCAACCCTTTAGGAATGATTCCACTTCGGTCCTGGGGGTTAACAATCCAGTAGTAGTACTTTAGTGTGTGCATCACCAGGAGAACAGTGCCGATTCGCCGCACTGCATTGTAGATATTAACTGTGCTGATGAAGTCCGTAGACATGTAGGTATACAAGGCCAATTGTACCTTCAGAGTGAAAAAGGAAAACGACTTTAGTTCAAACACTGTTACAGTATACCTGTCAGGGGAGGAATATGGGGTCCACCACTGGAGGCTTTTTTTAAACGCTAACAGTTCGGCCGTTATGCTGACTCACTAACTTAGAAAATGCATGCTGATCATCTGACTTTTCACTCAGGTTTCTTATCCGTTGGTTGTTCTGGGTTAGTGACTATAAGCACATAAAGCAAGTGAATAACCAAAACTTCCATTCAACTAGCAATTTCAAAAGCAAGGAGGTCAGGAATAGAAGCCGCCTCATTTCTTGCATGAAAATTTTACTTTTAAAACAACATTTTCCTATAATTTAACTGACTCAAGCTGAATAAATTGCTTACAAAATAAAACTTTTTACATACATACACACAAATTTGTAATACGGACAGCAACAAATATTTCCATGCCAATAAGTGTGATATTGGATTTACAATTAGCGATTCGACTAAACATAAAAGCTTATTTGCAATATACAGTTCATCCGGAAAGCATTCCTAGCACTTCACTTTTTCCATGTTTTGTTAGGTTACAGCCTTATGCCTCAAAATTCTACAAACAATACCACTTAATGACAACGTAAAAGAAGTTTGTTTAAAATCTTTGAAAAAAATAAATAAATCAAGTATGTACAGCCTTTGCCATGACGCTCGAAATTGAGCTGAGGTGTATCCTGTTTCCACTGATCATCCTTGAGATGTTTCTACAACTTGATTGGAGTCCACCTGTGGTAAATTCAGCTGATTGGACATCATTTGGAAAGGAACACAACTGTCCATACAAGGTCCCACAGTAAACAGTGCATATCCAAGCACAAACCAAGAAGTTCAAGGAATTGTCTGTAGACCGCAGAGACAGGATTGTAATGAGTCACAGATCAGGGAAAAGGAACAGAAACATTTTTGTAGCATTGAGCCCAGGTTCACACTGGGCTGCGGGAGTGAAATCGCGCAGGTTCAGCTAAACTCGCACGATTTCACTCCCGCTGGCAGTCCAGATTTCGGCCGCGATTTAAGAGACATCTGTGCAGGTTTCTGCACAGATGTCTATGTAAATCGCAGCCCTAAATCGCAAAAAGTAGTACAGGAACTACTTTTTGAAATCGGTGCAGCGCCGACCGATTAGGACGGTGTCATTGCCGACAAATGCCGCCGATTTGAGATGCGATTTCACAAGTGAAATCGCATCTCAAATCGAAGCAAATCGTACCCAGTGTGAACCTGAGCTGAAGGTGGCCTCCATCATCTGTAAGCCTAGGTTCACACTGCTGCGAATTCAAAATCGCGGTAAAATGCGCGATTTTACCGCGATTTCGCGGCTGCGATTTTGCCCGCAATTTAATGTAAATCGCGGCCCGAAATCGCAAAAAGTAGTACAGGAACTACGTTTTGAAATCGCAGATGCAGCGTCGCACCGATTAGGACAGTGCCATTGCCGCCGATTTGAGATGCGATTTGACATGTCAAATCGCATCTCAAACCGTTCCAAATCGTACCCAGTGTGAACCAGGGCTTAATGTAAGAAGTTTGAAACCACCAGGACTCTTCCTACAGCAGGTATCCGGGCCAAAATGAGCAATCAGGGAAAAAGGGCCTTAGTTAGGGAGGGGATCAAAAACCCTATGGTTACTCTGACAAAGCTCCAGAATTTCTCTGTGGAGAGAGGAGAACCTTCCAGAATAACCATCTCTGCAGCACTCCACCAATCAGGCCTGTATGGTACATTGGCCAGAAAGAAGCACCTCCTCAGGAAAAAGGCACAAGACAGCCCACCTGGATTTTTCCAAAAGGCACCTGAAGGACTCTCAGCCCATGAGAAACAAAAAATTCTCTGTTCTGATGAAACAAAGATTGATCTCTTTGGCCTGAATGGCAAGCACTGTGTCTGGAGGAAACCAGGCACTGCTCATCACATGGCCAATACCATCCCTACAGTGAAGTATGGTGGTGGCAGTATCATGCTGTGGGGATGATTTTCAGTGGCAGGAAATGGGAGACTACTCAGGATTGAGGGAAAGATGAAT
This sequence comes from Rana temporaria, assembly GCF_905171775.1. Lineage (NCBI taxonomy): Eukaryota > Metazoa > Chordata > Amphibia > Anura > Ranidae > Rana > Rana temporaria. The sequence goes on from NC_053489.1 coordinate 524,182,853, forward strand.
GCAGCAATGTAGAGAGAGATCCTTGATGACAACCAGCTCTAGAGCACTCTGGACCTCAGACTGGTTAATCTTCCAACAGGACAGCAACCCTAGGCACACAGCCAAGATAACAAAGGAGTGGCTATGGTACAACTCTGTCCGTGAGTAACCAGACTTGAACCCGAATGAACATCTCTGGAGAGATCTGAAAATGTCTGTGCACCGACACTCTACATCCAACCTGATGGAACTTGGGAGGTCGTGCAAAGAAGAATGGGAGAAAATGCCCAAAAATAGGTGTGCCAACTTGTAGCATTATACTCAAAAAGACTTGAGGCTGTAATTGGTGCCAAAGATGCTTCAACAAAGTATTGAGCAAAGGCTGTGAATACTTATGTACATGGGATTTTGTTTTGTTTTTATTTTGAATTTGCAAAGATTTCAAACAAACTTCTTTCAAATTGTCATTATAGGGTATTGTTTGTAGGATTTTGAGGAAAATAATGAATGTAATCCATTTAGGAATAAGGCTAGCTAGCATAACAAAATGTGGAAACAGTGAAGCGCTGTGAATACTTTCCAGACGCACTATAGAGGAGCAGATATAAAAAAAAAAATCAGGAACTAAAGACTCGGGGTTGACTTACTAGAAAGGTAGAAGGTTGTTTGCTCTGCAAAGTAAATGTTTGGGGGGGTAAAAAAATAAAGCAGTGTTTACTTTAAATTCCCGACCATTTGTTAGCAGATAAGATGAATTGTGACTTGCTTGTAAAATACCATACATTGGAGTAAAGTACTAGGAGTATTCATAGGCCTTGGGTTATAGACTGGTTCCTTCAAGTGACCTGACACTGGCAAACCTTTGACAACCCTATCCCACGTCACAAGTCTTGAGTTTGTAACAAGCAAAGCAGAGAAACCAATGAATACAAGGGAGGTTGGCCTGTGTTCTGTACTATACTCCAAGATATGGAATTTGCAATTAGATTAACGTTCCAACTATCTTTATTGTAAAGTATCGGACAGAAGCCAAGTAGTCATAGACCTTGGGACATCCCAAAAGCAAATAATGGGAAGGCTGGGCAACAATAAGGCAAACAGATCTGTTTCAACAGGGTCGACAACAAGGGTCAAAAGACGCAACTTCTGATGGATGCTGCAAGAACCTTACATATATAGTTACATAGTAGGTGAGGTTAAAAAAAAGACACAAGTGCATCAAGTCCAACCTATGTGTGTGATAATATGTCAGTATTACATTGTATATCCCTGTATGTTGTGGTAGTTCGGGTGCTTATCTAATTGTTTTTTGATCTTGATCTTGCAGATACCATGTGAAATTTTAGAATTTTAAAGGTATTTAAGGTATAATTTTAAGGGTTGTTGAGGGATTTTAGGTCCAGAATAAGACACACACCCCTGGGGCGCTTTTGTATTGTAAACAGGTGTGAATAGAAACTTTTAAACCGGTCTTATGGGAATACTGCCACAACTTCTACCTGGGACAAAAATCAGACTGTCCCTAGAGAGTTTTTGGTTGATTCCGCAGAAGAAAGAGGTGAGGGAGTAGAGTTTTGAACTTTTATTTGTATACCTTTGAAACCACCAATTGACCCCACAGATCTGGGACCCAAATAGAAGCGAGGTGTAGAAAAGCATCCACTCCCTTTAGGAGTGAGGGTGCCCCTTCATCGGTAAGAGGGCTATATGGGCTAAGTCTTGCAAGGAAAGAAAGGGCTGAACTTAGTGTTAGAAGTTGAAATGCGGGAAGAGCAATTAATTGATCTGCATTTTGAAAAGGGAGAGGCTTCTGAGGGGGGTTGAGGATCTTTTACTGTGGAAGTAAAAACCTTCCCTCCTGTGACATTTTTTGTAAATGCGTCAAATGGCAATCCAAGAAAGAGACACCCTCCTTGGATGAGACAATGAAGGAGTTGATTCAAGAATCTGAAGATAAAATAAACTAGTTCAGCTAAGAGTAATTTCTCTTTAAGGGTGAAGGGGGTCCATCACCTTGGGACACTAGCAAAAAGTAAAAACTTAAAGTGGTGTAGATTTTTAGTGCAGAAACCCAAGGGGTGCATCACCAAAATCGTTCCCGTATCCAATCACCTGAATGTACAAGCCTATAACCCAGAATCTACGAATACTCAGCCTGTGTCCTGTATTGTACCCTTAAGATATATGTTATTTTAGTTTCCCACACACAATTGTGTAAACAAAAATCACAGGTTCTGCCTATTTACCCACATTTACTTTGCAAAGTGAACAGCCTTTAGAGACTTTACTCACTGTTTTTTGAGACACTGACCCAGAACCAGAAATCCTGGCTTAAATAGCTGACCTGAGCCAGCAACTGTAAAGGTATGGAAGAAAGACACATGGGTACTTGGCATTTCCACAAGAGTGGACAATCAGAAGCCTGCATTATTTCTTTAGCACATGTTTAGTTAGATTAGAAGATTCATTTTTATTTTATGAAGTAAAAATGTATATTGGCTTGTAGAAGGATTACCTATTGCACGTGTTAACACAGCAATCACAGAAAAAGAAAAAAGTCCCTTGCATTGCAAACCTTTGCTGGTGTATGGATCCATATCGCTGGGTTCAGAAGAATGTGGTCACAGAGCTGTTTCAGTAAGGGGACTCCATTGTGCAAAGTGCTCAGGTATTTTGAAAATGCAAGGCTGAGATCAAGTACTGTTCTGGTAACATGTGTTTTGGAAGACTGCAACACAAGATACAAGTAAAAAGAAAGTTATTAAAAGCATAGATAAAACATGGCTTGCCCTAAGCAAATCATAACACACCAGAATGTAAAAACCACATCACACCATCTTTTAATTTATAGCAAGAATAAGTAAAATTAGAACTATTTTAATCAAACAAAAAATCAACCCATTCACAGCCAGTACGATGTTAGAAAGCCAATGTAAGTAATTTACAGGCCGGTGCAAAAGAGCAAATTGCTGCTTTTTCAGGTGTACACAGATTATCTTAGGAAATCTCTAACTAAACAGCATCTCACATACTTGAATTCTTGGTTAGACAGATTTTGGCCAGCATCAGACGTAACTACATACAACAGGTTCAGAGTATTAATTTGCATTATTAATTACAGGTTTTAATGCATAAATATATAAAAAGAAAATTACTTCTATATAAAAAAAAAGGAGGAAGAAATACGGGGGCAGCCACTGCTGATGCGTTTTCGAAAAGACAAGATCTCAGGATGTCTTGACTCTTACTTCACTACTTCATAAACAATGGCCATACGACATGCATATGCATATCAAGTGTTAGGCCACTGGGTATATAATAGTCTGAACCAGGCCAGATATTAAGGTAGTAAAGGTTCAGGAGGACCAATGTTAATGAGTCAGAGGTCACAGTCAATGTACAAGAACCCCATCATGAGAGAAATCAGTAGAGCTGCCACTGCTAATCTTGAAAATGCTAGTTGACTGGCTGCATTGCAAATATTAAGATCAGCAAAATAGACTGAAGTCCTTAACTTGAGTGCAGCCAGTGAAGCTAAAATTCAAATTTTATTGCTTGTGGTCCATTGATAGTAATAAAGTCAGAGAGCCAGGCAACTAGCATGTCCAATAGAAAAGGTTAGGAACTGAATCCTATACACTTCTTTCAGGACAAGTTTTCTTTAAGGAGCCTGTTCATACCAATTGATTACCATATAGTTCACCTTTTTCACACACACAAAAAAAATGGAAACTCAAAACCCATTCGCCAACCTTCCAATCGCTTTTTCATGTACCAAATATGATGCCCGTTTTCTGATGCCCTCTCCAGCTGGTATGACAGTTTTGCACTTTAAAACTTCACAACACAGCGCTTGAGGTATTTTGCTCGCAAAGGTGAGTGTTTATTAGCTAGCAATGGACGAGAATCTGATTTGTACCAAGATGTTTTCCTGGAATAAAGGTGCCTCAAAAAAAAGACTTTCATTGGGCGGTCACATGGACGGCATCAACCAATGAGCACTTGCCATTGCTCGCAATATGCCGATACACATCCTCTGCCATAGCATAGTGATTTACCAGCTGGAAATGTCGGTGGAAGATAGGCATGCAGCAGCAACAGGTGGGGTGGGGGAGGGTGTTCAGAGTTAGTTCACCATTTTCATTTTTGTGAAAAGGTGAACTAACCCTTTCAGTATATACTTCCTGCTTTCACCTTCATTCGCAGTTCACGTCAGTTGATACAGTTTCAAAACAGTTGCCATGTCAAAATAAAATAAAGTGAAAAAATATTGCCATCCATTTTCAGTTTTCCCCAATTAAAAATAACAAATAATGCTTATTTGGGGTGCTGGTAGTGTCCACTATACCTGAAATATAGATTAGAAAAAAAAAAAATACGAGAGAAGAAACTTCCCAAAATAGATTTATAAACTAGCAAAATAAGCAATTATTAATCATGAAAATAAAATAGACTCAATATAGGGCATAAAGTACTGAAGGAGATTGCCCTATGAAATGCCCATATGATTCTCCTGCACAGAAAAGCTTACCTTCTCAAGACTGTATCCTATTACAAGGAAGCCCTTTGAAGACAGCATCTGTTCTTGCATAGCGAGAGAGTTTTTCAGCAGCTCCAAAATGAAGGACAAAAGTGTTGAACTACAGAGAAGACAATAAAAGAAAACAAATTATTGCAGTAATTTCCTCAAAACACATCCATTAAACTGTACATTTGTGTTCTGCTTCTGGAAAATGTACGCAATTAACAGATTTAAAATCAAACATTAAAGTGTAGCTATAGCTAAAGCAAAAAAGGAAAGATTTTTTTTTTCTTTCCTTGTAAAGTACAACTAAAGGCAAACCTTTAACTGTACATAGAGTAGAGGTTGATTAGAATCCCTGTCAGTTTTTATTTCTGTCTTTGCCCTCATTAGGCAGATACACCCTCTATTTGTCCTGTTCATCATCATCATCACAAAACGAAAAAGTAAAAGGAAATCTCCAAGTCTAGGTTGCCCCCAGAAAAATAATAGAGTTGAAATCTTCCAATGGGGACACTAGTTTTGGTGGCCTAAGGGTCCCCAAGGGATTACATTAATTTGCAGAGATTTTCTCCAACTTCCTGTTTTGGCTATAGGGCAGGAAGTGAAGGGAAAACTCCCCAATGGGACACAGATGGCAATGAATAAACTGACAGGGGTTATAACTTATAACCCTCTCTTACACTATCCAAAATGAAAAAAAAAAGGTTTTGCCTACAGTTCTACTGTAAATCTTAGCGACAGTGTTCTCCAGGAAAAAAATAGATAAGTTACTCTCCCCAGCGGGGATACAAATAGCAAAAAATGGTTTGCCTTTAACATACACCAAGTTAAAAGGTTTTAGTTAAAATTTTCCCAAGTCACCATTTCTTACAGTTTTTTTATATTACTTTAATGGCATTATAAAGATTTAATAAATCCCCATGTGACAGCACTGGGCAGGTGACAGGTACACTTTATGAAGACACTAGTGGTCTAAAATGTTCTAATGTCTCCCCTGCCCTCCAAAGCAACTAAGCACAGATCATGCTTGATAAGAACCTTCCCTGGCTGTATCAGACAGGGAAAGACAGCTCAGAAAACAGAAGTGACAAAATCCTCAGTTTCTGGCTTCAATCACTGCAGATCGAGGGACCACAAAGCCCACATCACTTTTACTTTGTGAACCAGCCGAGAAAAACTGTCTCAAGTTGCAGCCATCATGCCGAACTGGTTAAAATACAAACCCTCGAGCTACTTAACAAGCAGAATTACAGGTTTGGTGAGCTAAGTTAGTGTACTTAAACAAATGTAAAATATACAGTTGGATGGGGCTCAACAATCGGGGTGCCAGGTTAAGGCATGCCATCTTTGCCGTGTGATTTTTGTGTGGCTAGCACAGAAAAGAACCTTTAATGGTCAGCTATATCTGGAAAGCTAAATGACAATACAAGAACCATGTACAGTATTATAAACACGGTTTTCAAAAATCCTCCAAATAAGGTAGTGATGACCGACACTGATCATTCCGTTTTGGAAAAAATCAGATCCGTTACTCACCAGACTGATGTGTCAATTTGATCAGAACCATGCTGCTTGTAATCCAGCTGAGCAAAAAGAGGGAAGAGAACCTGGACTCCTCCAATGGAGTGCATTGCACTTTGAATAGAGTGTGTCAGAACAGCCTTGACATCCTTCAAAATAAACAAATGAAGTAAATTACAGAAAATCAAGCAATTATATAATACGTTTTTACACTTACTGTAAAAAATAAAAAGGCTTTTAAGGAGCACATTAATGGACATGGGATAAAATCATTCAGGTACACCGAGTCATGCTGTTGCCTTCAGGTAAATGGACCTTCGTAAACAAAGCTGTAAGAGCACTCTATCCCATCATGCTTCAGTCTTGTAGGAAAGCAACATCAGGAGCAATCATAAGAACAGAGGGGTGTGATCTGTCCCTTAATGTACTCAAAACGACAGAACCAGGTGTGTGAAAACTCTTATTTTCTTAAATTGTACATTTCAAGAAACAAGATAAAATTAACCCTGTTACATTGCAACATCCAAAAGCAGTCTAGCTAAGGGGCTGGAAACCAAGTAAACAAGGAGGCAACAGGCACATGAACAGGTTAACGGGGGGGGGGGCAGTAAATCTTATAGAGCTGCCTGAAAATCCTGCGACCAAATCCAACATCAGACATCAGGGGGAGATCTTCTTTGGATGCCGTGGAGCAGGACATAGAGAAGAAAGAACAATAAAGCATTAGAGTGTAAATAAGAAACCACTTTGGGAGGAAGAAAGAGGCCAAAGAGCGTTTTTTGAGGAACTGACAGAACCGGGTTAAGATCCCCCAGTGTCGCAGGGGAACGTACAGGTGGAATAATGTGAGCGACACTCTGTATGAATATGAACTGCAAAGGTCAAGATTTTACCTGTGATGATACTCAAGGCCAAATGTTGATCGAGACCTGAATGGAGAAAATGCAGGATTTGGTCAACAGAGTAATTTCTGGGATGGTATTTCCTAGTTTTGCATAAGAAAATACACTTTACAAGTCAATGGTAAACTTGCTAGAAGTAAAAATTCTAGCTTTTAAAAAGGCATAGGGAAACTGAATCAGCCAGGCCCATATTCCTCAGGAACCATGCTTTAAAAATGAGGCATTAAAGCCTGCAAATGAGAAGAATGGTAAACCAGTTCTTGGGACAGAACATCTGAACAATGCGAGAGGGCCCACAGGGAGTCTGGTTCCCAATGAGGTCTGAGTTCCAATGCCCAGTTTGGCATCATGGGATTCACAATCTCTCTCTCTCCATCTCGATTCAGAAGTTTTGAAGAAGAGAAGGTGTAGACCAGGCTAAAATGAACTCCTGGAGTCACCAGAGCATCCACTGCCAAGACTACTGGATCCCTGGACCAGGAGGGGCAAACCTGCTCAAGTTTGTTGGACCTGAAAGCCAGGGAGGTCCACATTCAGCATCCCCCATATGTGACAGAGGGCTTGAAGCACCTTGGAATGACCATTCTCTGGAGTTCAGACTTTGATGACTGAGGTAATTAAAGTTCTTTGAGCCTGGAATGTGCATGGCAGACAGCGCTGGAATAGAAGGTCCTCCCAAACCAGGATCCGATCCACTTTTCTTTGAGCTTCGAAATTTCTGGTTCCTCCCTGATGATTGATGTAAGCCACTGCTGTGACCAACTGAATCCTGGTCAGATGACCTTACAACTAAGAGGTTTAGCCCTGAAGGAATAGCCAAATCATTCTGAGCGTTAGAATATTGCATGGGAGACGAGCTTCCTCTAGCATGAAACAAATAAAAAGGACTCCACCGCAGCCCATCAGGTTGGCATTTGCGGTAGGAAGTGGAAGGAAATAGTTTCCTCAACTCCAGAGCTAGGTTCATGATCCACCAGATCAGGACAAGCCTGGTTTTGTGGGTCCAGCACATGAGACGGCCCAGAGACCAAGATTGCTTGTCCTGCACTGCCAAAATGTAGTCCAGACAAGGGAGCAGTCTGGAGTTTGTCCAATAGCCACAATACTTAGGGCAGGCAATATCCAGGACTAGGCCCAGATACTCCAAGCTACAAGACGATTTCAGATCCACCCGTAGCTCTGAAGGGTCTGGACAGTCTGTTGAACTAATCCCTCAGAAGGTCATCCAGACATTATATTATGGGGATGCCCTCAGAGCGAAGCAGAGCAATAACTGAGGATAGCACCTTGGTAAAGAATCTAGGTGCATGGTACAGGTCAAAGTTGAAGGGTAAATAATTGATAATGCTGCATGCCCACTGCAAAAGGTAGGCAGCAGTAATGCGATGAGAACATGCATGTAGGATACCTGTGTTTATGTCCATACAGGTCAGGTGGTCTCCCAAATGGCTGACCTAATGAATTCAATGCTCTTTTTTTTGCACCTGGAGGATGTTGTTAAGAACTTTCATATCCAGTATGATACAAATGCCCTCGTTGGTCATAAGGCTGGGGAACAGCTTTGCATTAAAAAAATAAACTGAAACCTTTCTTTTCTAGAACAATGGTAAGGACTCCTTGAAATAGGAGCCATGTCAGGGCAATGTGGAGGACAACCAATCTTTGCAGGGATGCTAGCAAGTTAGACAACGTGGAGCAGGATGGGAGACTGAAATGCCAGCTTGAAAGCCTTTGGATACAACTTTTTTTTACCCAAACATCTAAAAAATATCTTGGGTCCAAAAGCCCACAAAGGCTAAACATCATCCACATCTAGGAGAGCTTATTTATCAAATTGGTAGATTTGAGGGTCTTGGACTACAGAGTACTGATAGGAGGGAAATAACTTATTATCAGTAAAGGTTTGTTATCAAATGAGGTTCTGCCTTCTTTTTCTGTGGAATGAAAAAAAAAAAAAAAACACTCTTAACCCAGGCCAGCGACTTCCTTGAGGACATACACAAGAGGCATTTCTTGTACCATTGCACCACAGACCGATATTTGAGCCAAAGAGTGCTCTGCATGTGTACCAAATGGCAGCACAGTCTGCCTATTTGGTAAAAGATACTTGGTAGCTCATCAATACAGTAGAGTAGGGACTTAGGCTTGAGCTCCAATTGTTGAAGGATAGAAGGATCTGTTAAAGCAGATCCATGATCCTCAGAAACAGCTTTATCTGACCAGGCATACTGACATGGCAGTACAGCCCGTGTTGCAGGGTAGGGCCGATTGAGGGAAAATATAGCCTTAGGCCAGCCAAAGATGGAGAAAATTTATTTCCTGCAACCACGAGTTACAGGAAAGGAAATTACTCAATTCTTGTTGATGGGGAAATCCCTCCCATCACAACAGGGACAGTCAAGAGTCTTGTTAAGATAAGTAATGGCCAGATCCACAACCAGATCAGCTCACTTCTTAAGGAACCCCTCCTCAATAGGCTTTTGCTGGACAAAATACTTAGGAGTTAAGACTCCTCTGGAATAGGCAAACATTTTACAAAGCAAGTTAGAATAGTGTGCATACAGGGTGAGACCAGCCACCATACCAAACAGGCTGCAGTAACGAGTATACTGGGAAAGCTTTGGTGCGTTGGAGACTGGTAGCCTTTTAAATTCTGATACAGTATGCTCTAGTTAAAGGGGTGTCAAAAAATACCAATAAGGTTTCCTGAGTCTAGGAGCAGGCTGAGTCTCCAATGACTAAACCTCTCCAAGGAGAGACTACATTCCACAATATCCTCAGCTGAAAATGCAGACACAGCTGCAGTTGTAACATATGGTCTCCAAAGGCAGGGTGTGCCTATGTCCCCTACATTCAGAGTCAGCTAGTGTGAAGATATTTAGCCAGGATATCTGCCATGGTAACAAAAAATGTCTCCCTGGGCAACGCAGAGCTTAAAAGAGCAAGGTGGGTGAACCTAAGCAGGGGTAAATGTTGTTCGCGGATTGAGAGCTGAGAGGGGCCACGCTGAGGGAGGGAGCCTCTGCATTATTGATATTACATACTGCCAAGTATGTAATAAAAGATCTCCCAAAGCAGGGTGTGTTATTAAGCTGACTGTGGCACATTCACTGCAGAGTTGCAACAGCAAGATTACAAGTGATCTCCAGTAGGGAGCATTGTAGTGGTGCAGACTGCAGGAGAGACTAAGAGGGAATGAGCGCAAACCAGAGGAGGCTGCCCTGTGTAAGGGCAGTGATTTGCAACCCAATAATGGAGCTACACAATCTCAGTAAGCCAGGCGCTGGCAATGCTTTTGCAAGGGAAGACGATAACATAAGCACACACCAAACCCCACATAAAAAAAGGGCAAAGAAGTGTTGGTCCAGAAGGTTTAACTAATCCCCTTCCATCAAGCATTTAGGGTCTTCAGAGACAGGCTTTTACCAGCAGAGCCCAGCGCTCAGGAAGCCAGTCCTACTTCTTCCCAGCAGGGTCCAAGTATCCCCCCTGTGAAAATGCCAAGGATCAGCTGAAAGGTGTAAAATGAGTTCCATCTGGCTCTGCAGGAACTGTATAAATTTTCTGGAAGAAAAAACCTTGATGAGTGGGGAAAAAAAAAAAAAAAAAAAAAAAAAAAAAAAGGTTTTGCTTCCCTCAGGAGGAGAGACAACATCCATTCTCCTAGGACACTAGCATAAAACTGAGGCATGATGGAAGTGGGAGGGACTATCCTTACATCTGTCTGTCTGCCAATGTCCAATCTCCTGAAGGCAGCAGTAAAACCAAATGAAACATTCAGGCTGGACTTGTGTCTTTCAACCCTTACCAACTATGTAACTTAATTATTTATACATTAAGGGACACCAGATTAGTAAGAAAATAAATTTTAGCCCTGTTCCATATTCACTTAACAATAAATCCACTTTAAAAACTATAAACTATTATAACTACCTGGAATTTATTTTACTGCCATCTTAGCAAAGTCTCCAGCAAAGTAAATGTAAATGTAAGTGGGAGAAGAAAGTGTATTTCAACTTTGGCAGCCAAGTTGGGATAACACCTACTTTACAGGCGTTACATCTTCCCATTCACATAGCATAGTATACATTTTAAAATAATGTAAAAAAAAAAAAAGTGTGATGCGCTAAAACATGCATCACACTGTTCTCTGCCAGAGCCACTGCACTAGCCTGTAGGGTAAAATGCTGTGTGTTTTATCATACAAGCCGATTTAAGCCTCATCATACTACACGATGCCTGGAGACAAAGTTCCAGGATCGCAGCATAAAAATAAAAAAAATTACTAAATATCTGCTAACAGAAATAATTCATTAATGTTTTCTTGCCGTTTTTCATCTTGACTAACCCAACTAAAGAGACCAGATAATGTCTAGATGATAGCAATGATCAATTCCATTACACTGACCAGATTTAGCCAAGGTAGAAAAAACAGCAACATAGAACACAAGTCAACGAGCTGTACCTGAAGCATCAGGGCATGGGGGGAGTGAATAAATATTGAGGTGTTATCTTTAGGAGATGATTCCAGGCAAAGCTGAGCATCTGTAGCTCGTGGGTTATATGTGAAGGCAATTGAACTGGACAGCTTGCCATCATACAGCAACAATTTGTGGTGCTCGGCAAGAAAAAGGTCACTCTCTGCCTTGAACTTAAATGTACCCTGCAAACAAAAAAGAAAAATCATTACTAGACTTGCTGAAATATCATATTTGTTAAACAACTTAATCTGACCAGAAAAATATCATACAGTAAATATTGCATTATAAATGTAATATCTCCTATTAAGTCTTGACTATCGATTTACGCTAGTGACCCCTTATTAGGGGAGTCTTCATATCCCTACGGGCAGGGGTGTCAAACTCCATTTCATCATGGGCAGCACTAATATTTTATCATTAAGACTATGTATGCAAATTTCAGAGTGCAGAGTTCAGGAGTACACAGCAGGGATCTGTGGGAGTTGCGAGTCGCAGAGAGAAATTCGGTCATTTGAAAAACAGAAGGCTGCTGTGTTTACAAGAGACAGTGGTGAACGGGAAGCGGAGGCCGAAATTCAGGTGGCAAAACAGCCGCCACATTCTGGCTGAAAAAAAGCACTGGGTGCGAGGGCCAATGAGGAATGCTATGAGCGCTTTTACACACCGATGTGAATACCCATTTATTTTTTTTATTTTTTTGCAACAGTTTCACCTTTTTAAGTTCAGTCGTTTGCCAGTTTTAGTAGTAGCAAGACATTGGGGACTATTTACTAAAGGCAAATCCACTTTGCACTACAAGTGCAAAGTGCACTTGGAAGTGCAGTCGCTGTAGATCCGGGGGGGGGGGGGGCATGCAAGGGGAAAAAAAAAAACAGCATTTTAGCTTGCACATGATTGGATAATAAAATCAGCAGAACTTCCCCTCATTTCATATCCATCCCTCAGATTTACAGTGACTGCACTTCCAAGTGCAACTTCAAGTTTCGTAAATAACCCCCATTGTGTGGTTCACTAGGCTTTTTGCAGAGCATTAACAAAAAGCATGAATTGTCTTATGATCGCAGGACAGCAATTACCAGCTGGGAGCTTAGATGTTTGGCCCTCAACCCCTTATGGGAACCATGGCTGTTAGTAAACAAGCTCACCTGAGCAGATGCACTGCAAACAGTGAAAAATAGGTTGTGCTAATCTACATTGTTTTAGATTAGAGAACAAAATTAGGACACACAACTATGCCTGCAGGTCACCATTGACTAGAATGCCACAGATCTCATTGTGCATTTTTCATCGAGTCTTATGCAGTTAACTGAATAAAAAAAAAGTCAAATATAAACTGGAACCAATTGTATGCTTCTGAAGATGGGCGGTACAGACATCAGAAGGGACTGGTATACATTTTCAGTGTACACCAAGGTGGTGACTACAACACATGGCAAAAAAAAATAAAAATTAAAAGATAGTCTCCCTTTCAATACCAGTGAACTGGTAGATATAGTAGCATTTTCAAGAGCTGCAGTTTCCACAATGATGCCATCAAGATCTGAAAATCACTTGTACAAGAAGCATACTCCCACAGCTGGACATAATTGTTTTATGGAGCCAATTCTCAGCAGATGAAAAGGCACCATAATTCCTCTCTTCCTTAAAAAAAGTATTTTTACGCATGAGCCCCTAATCCTGTGGCATGTAAATTCCAGCGCATTTCCCCCCACACAGAAAGCCCATGTGCTATGTGCTGTACTCGGGTATATGCCGGCGTTCTATCGAGAAGTGGCCGTTATCAAGAAGTGCACGGCTCAAACTGCACATGCGCATCACAACACTGCGTTTACGATCAGCTGTTGTGTCGGCAAGGCGGTGCCTGCACACAATAGTGGCCACTTCTCGATACAACAACGTGCGCTGCCGAGGCACATTCATGACGGTGAGGGGCGGATTTTTACATGATCGGGCCGGATCATTAAATGATGGGCAGCGCTGCTAAAATGGTGGCGGATTTTTTTAATTATGCCCAGTGCTTCAAAAACACATTTTTCTGATACAAAAATCCACCCTTCAGTTTACTAAACACGCCCCGCAAGCCTACAGGAAAAATAGCAGAAAAATATGCACTGCCCATCATTTAATAATTCGCCCCAATCTTGTGCTAATCCACACAAACACGCCTCGGCAGTGCAGGCACAATCAGAAAGAAAAAAAATCTTCTTCTGTCTGCTATTGTGCGCAGGCACCATCTCACCATCACTACAGCTGATCATAAACTCAGCTGTTGTGATGGGCATGCGCAGTCCATCTCGGGCACTAGTCGATGGGGGGGGCACTTCTCGACAAAACACCGGCGGTCGCGTAAACTTTTCTGTTTTTTACATGCGGCTATACATTTTGTTTTGTGTGCAAGAGGCCTGTAGACAACCAAATAAAAAGTGTATTTAATTACATTTTACACGTGCAATATTTATACAAGTGTTTGACTATTTTGGATAAAACAGCTTTGAGAGATATTTACAGATATACAGACAGATTTACTACCTATACGTACCTTGTATGAGGGGCCCAGCTGATAAATTGCAAAAATTTGAGCAGCATTGAGTGCTTCACTAAAAAGGTATACAGCAGCCATCTGCCCACAAAACACTCTGTTAGCGTCAGCTGTTTCAGAAGACCCAAGGAAACACTTGTCAAACGTCTGCAGAAAAAGAAAAAAAAAAGCAAATATGAGAAAAGAGGACAATGGGAGCTGCTGTGGCTCAACGCGATTGGCACTGCGCTGATAAGCCATTCACCTCTGCAGCTAGGGGTTCGGATCCCGGTCTCGGCTACATGTGAATTGAGTTTGGTGGTCTCAGCCCGGCTCCCGGTGGGTGTGCTATGCGAGGTAAGCCTGCGCTTAGTACGCCCACCCCCCTCCCACAAAAACCACCACACTTACACGCACTTGAAATTGGGTTAACATGCACGCACTTTGACCACGCGGTCTCTAAAAAAAAAGGGGAAGGACTAACGGGGCTGGTTGAGCGGGCTAGATCCTCTCACTCCCTTATAGGGAGTCCCTCTGCCCCGTTGGGCTTCAAAGCGGAGCAGGTAGGGTGGGCTGTGTGGGAGGACCCCCTCACACACCCGCCATTGCCACCCGGGGCATGGAAAAAGTTGGCAGATTGCCTCTGGGGGAGGCCTGCCTACTCCCAACTCCTGCAGTCCGGCTCCACTCTCGAGTACACGCACAAAATACACTTTAAAAAAAAAAAAAAAAAAAAAGAAATGAGGACAAATTCAAAATGTACAAGGAGAGTTTTAGCATAGCTAAATACCAAAAAGTTTTTCTCCTTTTCAGATTTTGCAAAATTTTTATGTCGACTTCCAAATAGTCAATTTTTGCATCACATGCATGTGGGAGGTTTGGCCTGTAAGCATCAAATCCCAGCATCTTCGTGTGTGCAGGAGGGTCAGGTGAAGCGTCCCTTTTAGTAAATCTCCACCAATACATAGTAGAAATTCTGAATATATTAGATAATACATGGCTTTTAAACCAAACAAAAAAGTTAATATTTTCAACCACCAGTTCAAAATTATGTGCCTGGGTAGTGTGCTGCAGAAAAAAAAAATCATAGCAATCTGCATGAAAGCAGCATTCTCTGTAGCTCCTGACATGCTCCCATGCAGAGTTTGGCCTGCAACTCTAAACAGCATGAGCAGTATGTATGCGACTCAGTAGAACTAATCATGACTGAGCTTATAAAGGTTTAATGTTACTGGTTACAGCCCAATCATTTACATACAGAAATAGAAGGGACAATGTAAATTAAATTAAACAGTGTGTGTTTAGTATTGCTTTAACTTTCTGATTATATTGCTGCCCACAGGAGGATTAGACACTGGCAAACAGCATCAAGTTAATCTATTAGCATGGAGGAGGCAGTAGGGAGGGAGGGGGAGGAGGGAGAAGCAGGGGAATGCCTTCTCATCCTAGTCTATGGGGCTGCAAGTTCGTTTATGCAAAACATTTAGGAAGACACAATTCTAGTCCCTGCATGCAAGAGTTGCTTCATAGGATATTGCCAAAGAAGGCAGACACCCTGAGACAGGAATCCAGGGGCAGTGGTCAATGCACCAGCTTACAGTACAGCGAGTTCTGAATGCATTACTTCCAAGGTCAGGCTGAGGATGACCGCACTGGAATGCGGCAATCAAAGAGACAATTTCTAGCTGTGATATAGTCTCAATTACAAAAAAAAAAAGCAAGAATTACATGCAAACGACCATCTTCCCACGACACTAGCAAAAAAACTGAGGAATGCAGATAGAAAAAGGATTATCCTGAACTGGCCTACAGTTTTTTGGTTTTTCTGTGTCCAGGTCTCCTGTAGGCAGCAATATAACCAAAAAGATGTTTAAAGACTTGTGTGTCTTTCAATAGACAAACAGTCAGAGTGCAGACGTCAAATTTGAAGTAACAAAGATATAAAGCTTATCATCAGGAGAGTAATAAAACCCAAATGACAAAACAAATTCAAAATACATTGAAAGCTGGCAATGCAATACAATAAAAGTTTTTGATAAAGACAATATACTCACATCACTTGTGTTGACAAACCAAGTTATCTCGCCATACGAAGCTAGTTCTCCATTCACATAACAGCGCAATTCACTGTTTTTCCATCGATTATAGATATGGACAATTGATACCATGTACCACTAAAAAGAAAACATAAGAAGTCAAACATTTCAGCCAATTCATAATAAATCACGCTACATATTCCCAAATTATGTGCCATCACATAAAATGAAAAAAATTAATTTAGAAAAATAAAAGGCATCTGGCCCTGGAACTTTAATAGAAGTTTATACAAAGTAGTGAGAGGGCAAACACAGCCCTCTGGCTCAGGTTAGGCTGCTCACAATAGACAAGTGGGAACCCCTACAACAAAACACAATATAATGTAATACAATTGTGACTGATAAAATCGTGAGCCTAACAATGTGTACAGCTTTGTTATCGATGATGTTTGATGAATGTTGGGCTCGTGATTTTATTAGTCACAATTAAATATTTTTGTTGTAGGCCTGAAGGGCCCTGAAAAGCATTGGCTGTCTTTTAGCACACCAATAATAAATGCAATTGGACTCTTATCTTCTGGTTTGGTGCTCCTTTCATTTTTTTGGGGGGTACATAAGTCACTTTAGTGCAAGTAGGGGGGTGCCTGCTGTAGCCCCACTCACAAGCCTATGAATGCCAGAAATGAAGGGTCATTTTCTATACACCAATTTAAAGTGAAACATTTTTAATAGGCTCCAATAGCCATTTTGTAGTCTGCTTGATCTATAAAAGAAGCATGTTGATGGATAAATTCCTTATCCATCACTCTTAAATGAGAAGTTCACCTTTTATAACATATTGCATATAAAACCCATATTCATGGTATAATATATATCATGTTACTGCTGCCACTACCCCAACAGAGTCCTTTGCTGTGACAGCGGGCCGGGGATCTTCTCCCTGCGCCTGTTTTAAACATTTCTGAGTTCTGTGAATGGGAAACTACACATATGGGAAAGCCTTTGCACCTTTATGAACTACCAGGGCGCCGTTGAGCACTAGGTAGTTCATTGATGCTTCCCGTCAGTGTGTAATTGCCTGCTCATACAGAGTATGAGCAGAAAGCTTACAATAACAGTCTGCAAAAGCATGATATGCTGATCGCGGGTGCAATGCTTTACAGGCTCCCAATAAAAAATAAAAAAAATGTAAATTTGTTTTTACCTACAAAAAAAGATGTGCATTTATTATTTTTTTTAAAAAGGTGAACTTCTTCTTTATGCTTGCCGTATAGGATTCGTTTATTTGGTTCAGGCCAGCGGCTGAATGAAAAAAAAAAAAAAATTAACAGATTGCCTCATTCACACATTCAATCCTCCCCACTGTGCAAGACCCCTTTCACACTGAGGAGCATTGCAAGCGCTTTAACAATAAAAATATTGCATGCAAAGCGCCTTGAAAGAGCCGCTGCTGTCTCTCCAATGTGAAAGCCCCGAGGGCTTTCACACTGGATCGGTGCGCTAGCAGGACGGTAAAGAAAGTCCTGCTAGCAGCATCTTTGGAGCAGTGTGTATACCACTCCTCCATCGCTCCTGCCCATTGAAATGAATGGGCACCGTAACTATACCGATGGCAAAGCGTTGCTGTAGCTACGATTTGCAGGTGGTTTTAACCTTTAAAATCAGCCTATTGGCTACAGCGCTGATTGAACTAAAATTTTACAAGCCTGTTCGTGAGAAGTTTATTGAAAGATCGACTTCTCATGAACGAAAACGACCATAGAAGGTTCAGAATTCAGCCAGTTGGATTTATGTATGGCCAGCTCTAGTAAGGACTGTGTCTGTCTATAACTACTCTAAAGCCAGACAAACTCCTTAAACTCTGATGATTATATAGTGTGAGGATGTACCCAAAAAACGCATTCATTTTCTAGCTCATCAGGTCAGCCCACACTAAACATTGTTTGTAATTGAGAGGAGATTGAACGATTTAATTGTAAACCTAATAAAAGTAAAGAGAAGTTGGAAGGGGCAAAAACAGACCATCTCCTTACACACCTTCTGTGGCTTGAAGTCATACTTCACACAATGCTGGAAGCCTTTTCCCTTTGACTTAATGGATGTGACGATAAGGCAGCCACCAACAAAATGGGCAGAATAACCAAGTCCTTTGTTTGTTCTGAAACTACAAAGGGGGTGTTAATGTAAATATGTTACAAATAATCTCAAGGCCTCAAAGTTCTAAGAAAAAAATAATAATAATATGAAGCATGGCAGCACTGTAATCACAAAGGTTACAACCAATCCAAACACATATTCTAAAGCTTATTAGACTTGTGAAGTCCTGGCTGTTCCTCAGTAGGAAAATCAATGATCGATGCTTTGGTATGTCTTGATGTAATATTTTGCTGAAGCTCTTACGCCTCTGATGCAAAGCCAGGTCTTCAGTCACAGGACATGCTAAAAGCAGCAGAGATCCACTGAGAATTTTCAACACAGTAGATCTTAAAGCAACACGATTCTGGAGCCTCACAATTTTTTTTTATTAGAAGATCACGATTCTTGGTGTATCATAATTTTTCACATTTAGCAAAAAAATGGGGCTAACTTTAATGTTTTTTTTTTTTTTTTCTTTTTAATTCATTGAAGTTAAACCCCAAAACAAGGGTTTAAAAGAATGCTGTGCAAATACAGTGCGGCAGAAAATGTAACCACAACCGCCATTTTATTCTCTAAGGTCTCTGCAACAAGTGTCAGAAAAAGGCTTAGTCTCAGTTCACACTAGCATGGCTTCAAAGTCACACGACTTCATCTCGGCTCGCAAAGGACTTCTTTAACAGAAGTCAATGCAACTTGAGACGCTCGGATTAGAACGGTTCCATTGCACTGAATGGGGTGCGACTTTTCAGGGGACAGAGTCACCTGACAGGTTGCCCCAGTGTGAACCTAGCCTTAGTTTTAAGTGGTTAAACTGACCTAATTTACAGACCAAAAAGTTCATCCCTTTGATCTAAAAAGAACCAAATGATACAATGTTTTTTTTTTTTGATCTCTCAGCATTGAGCAATGTTGTGATAAACTTTTTTTTTTGACAGCTCCGAGGAGAGAACTGCTCTACACTTACATGGATTGTGGAAATGCTGGATTAAGATTGTGAGGGGGGTTAAATCAAGATCGCAATTTTTTAATGTTCATGCAGCTCTAGTAGACCACCAAGCATAAATGATCTCACCTTATCACCTTCTCGTGAATAAGGGGAATAAAAGGGGAGAGGTAACCTTCCCCGCCCGTTGGGCTCAGGAGGGATCTCTTTGGTAGGGGCATCACCATGGTGGGGAATGTTTGATTTAGGATCTCAGTACCTTATACGGACAAGTTTCCTATACAGGAATATCTGCTTTTTAAAATCTACAATATATATTAGTCTGGAGCCTGTTGAGGCCCCTTTCACACGGGGCGGATCAGTAATGATCCGCCCCGTGCACCTCCGCTTGCTCAGCGGGGATCGCCATGTTGATCCCCGCTGAGCCGGCGAATGACAGGGCGGTCCCCGCACACTTTGCAGGGACCACCCTGTCTTTTCTCCGCTCCCCCCTATGGGGGGATCGGATGAACACGGACCGTCTGTCCGTGTTCACCCGATCTCATCCGCCAGACGGTAGGAAAGGTAGGTTTTTCCTCGGTCACACTTTGGCAAATCGGAGCGGGTCGGATGTCAGCGGGCATGTCACCGCTGTCATCCGCGGCTCCATAGAGGAGCACGGAGCGCCCGTACAGGTCCGCAAAAAAAACTGACAGGCGGACCTGTATGGGCGCTCCATGTGAAAGAGCCCTAAGACAGTGATTTGAGTGTTTAGACAACAAAATGTAGCGGATTGTAATTAACAGAAGACTAAAAGACCACTAGCATTAATTTATACCACCATGCACATTTTAATACAGAGAACCCCTCAATTTTGTCATCACTACTGTTGCCATCTAATTGCTCTCCTCTCAGGGGGTGGTTTCGTGGGATGGAGGTCACCAATCCTTGGTCTACCGCTCAGTCCTACCAACATATTAGTGTATAGTTTACCAAGGTAAATGTGAAGGGGGAAAAAATGAATTGGGCGATTTTGTTGTACTCTTGATATGTATGGCACTAAAACAAACGTGATGAGACTTGTCTTGTATTTGCATTTGAAACAAATTCAATTTAAAATTTGAATAGAATTTTAGAATGTGATTATATATATGAACTAGCATCTTCAACGTTCCAGAATTCGTGGATTTGAAGAGATTAGAAAGACAATGGCAACTTCGTTGTTTTTTCAAATTGTGTTCATATTAAAAGGTATGCCCAAGTAAAACTTACCAATACAAATAGGGCTTTGCTGTGTCAACGTTTATATTGTTTATTGGATCCATTCTCAGCCAAGTGTGAAAAGTGAAGCCATTCTGGTATGGCCATTTAGCAATTGGAGGTAAGGCAATGGCCTAAACATGAAAATAAAAATTTCGATTAGATTACATTCTATTTTACAACAATTAAACTGCAAGAAAAGAAAAAAAAAAAAAACTTTCAACAATTCTCTCCTAAACACTCTCATAGACCACCATAGCTGCAATCTCTGTAGAGCAATTTATCCTCAAAAGAGAACGGTAGAAAAACAAAAGTTGTTTAAGTCAGTCTCTCAGAAGTTCAGCTCCCCTCTCCCAGAAGTGACAAGGCAGCCTTCAAGCCTTTAACATGTAAATGTGTATACAAAGAAGTAGGGCTCTAGGAAGATGGAACGGGACGAGCTGAGCTGCTAAGAAAAGGATGTGAATGACTTCAGCGCTCTGCTGTGAACTTTGAGAAATAATTAGAAATGAATGGCAAACAAGTCAATTGCCTGCAATGCATGGTGTGAACAAAGCCTAAATTTAAGTACTACATAGAACAGTATGCAACAAGTTTGTTACTTTAAAGTGGATGTAAAGCCACTCTCATCCTTTCTAAACTACTGCCATAGTGCTGATCTATAAGGATATACATGCCTCCTGCATGTATCCTTACCTGTCAAATGTCTCCCCTCTGTCTGTTTTGAGAACTGAAAAACTGCAGATTCTGTGGGTGGTTCTGTTGTCTGGAGCTCGGTGGGTGGAGTTGTGATGTCAGTAGACTCTCCGCCCTCCTCTACACTCCCCTTGTCAACATGCATTTTTTCCTATGTATTTTTTACACTGAATTCTGCTATGATCACTAATATCCAGTCAAAATCCAGAAAAGTAACCATATGGACTTCAGAAAAGGAGTGGGGGTGGGAATTAAAAAATAATGCTTGTCTGAAGCTAGTGCATGAGATATGTAAATAACCTGTCACTCACAGCAAGGGGGCGGAACGGACTAAGGTTTTTCTCTGTAAGTCCGTATTATTTCACTGAACAATAAAAGAGGATTGCTCAGAGCTAGATTAACTCTATGTGGCAAGACTGGGCACAGATGATAGGAAATCTTATACTGTACATTGTGACATAAAAAAAAATGTATTTATTTTTTCCTGATGCCACAATGTAGAGAATAAGATTTCCTATCATCTGTGCCCAGTCTTGCCACATAGAGTTAATCCAGCTCTGAGCAATTCTCTTTTATTGTTCAGTGAAATAATACGGATTTACAGAGAAAAACCTTAGTCCGTTCTGCCCCCTTGCTGTGAGCGACAGGTTATTTACATATCTCATGCACTAGCCTGAGACAGAGGCACATCCTGTGTAAAAAGTTCACAATTAACATCCCCCTCCCCTCCAGCCAGGATTGGCTGCCTTTTTCGGTGTTTTGACTGGATGTTTCTCATCATAGGGTGTGATCCACAGTTCAGTGCGACGAGGAAATGTATGCTGCAGTGAACAGCCATCAGAATATACATAGACAAGCGATTATAGGAGATGTATTTAGTCAGAGCTGGGCAGAGGAGAAGCTTGAGTGATCTTATTATTGTTATATTGCAGTGTGTGTGTGTGTGTGTGTGTGTGTGTGTGTGTGTGTGTGTGTGTGTGTCTGAGGTCACCTGATCAGAGATGCAACATTCATTGACATTAGCAAGATGTGTTATGTGGGAGAGGGGTGGATTTCTCACTTTTAATACTTACACCCAGTAAGGCTGAATGAGCTTAGGGCCGGTTCACATTAGTGCGCTGTGCAAGATCGCATGTGAGTCACAGCGCAAATCACATGCGATGTCCGTGCAGTGCGATTTCAGCCATACAGATAGTATGGCTGATATCGCACCGCATTCGGACCAAACACGCACAGGACCCCTTTCTTGGTCCGCTCCAGAATCGCATAGGTGTTCATACCTATGCGATCCGATTCATGTCCTGTCAGTTTGCAGTGCGATATGCAAGCTGAAATGGAGGAGTCGTTACCATTGTTTGACGCTCCTCAGCAGTTCGCATACGGCAGTGTGAACTGCCGTGCGAGTCGGGTGCGATGTGGGAACCTGCAGTGGATTCGCAGGGTTCCCGAATCGCACCAGTGTGAACCGAGCCTCAAAAGCATACAGCCTACAAATGTCATCTGACTGCTCCCACCAAGGCTCGGTTCACACTGGTGCAATTCGGTAACCCTGCGAATCTACTGCGGGTTCCCACATCGCACTCGACTCGCACGGCAGTTCACACTGCCATATGCGAACTGCTGGGGAGTGTCATACAATGGTAAAGACACCCCCATTTCAGCTCGCATATCGCACTGCAAACTGACAGTTCGGACATGAATCACATTGCATAGGTGTGAACACCAATGCGATTCTGGTGCAGACCAAAAAAAGGGTCCTGTGCGTGTTTGGTCCAAATGCAATGCGATTTCAGCCATACGGTCATTGCATGTGATCTGAACAGCAATGTGGTGTGAATCACAGGAATGAGAAGTGTATAGTGGTTGGTAGTACGTGCAGGATGGTGTCAGGATAGGGGACAGTGTCAGATTTTTTTTTTATTTTACATTTTTTTTTTTTTTCAAAAGTTTTTTTTTTAGGACCAGTGGATTTTTTATTATTATTATTTAAAATTTTTGTTGTACTATTGATGGGAGGTGGGGTTTAATTTTTTTAATATATTTTTTATATATTTTTTCATAGTGCGTTTGGGAGAGGGGGTGGTGGGATGCGGCAGTGGCCAGTGTCAGTGGGGTTAGTGGCCGGTGTCAGTGGGGTTAGTGGCCGGTGTCAGTGGCCGGTGTCAGTATGGGGGGAGCAGTTGTGGTGTCAGTTGTTCGTTTCTTTTTTAAATTTCATTTTTTTTTTTTTTTTCAATTTTGGAATATTTTCCTTTTTATCAGCCCTGTTGGGGGAGTTGGTTACATGTCAGGTGTCTAAACTGAGACCCCTGACATCTCACATTTTAGACAGAGAAAGGGACAGAGGACAGATTCCCCAGTCCTTTTATCTGCACAGAAAATGAATAGAGAGAAGACAGTGGCTCCACTCCATTCATAAACTGAAGCAGAGTAACATTACAGATTACTCTGCTCAGTTGTCACAGGACACACAGCGATCTGTAACGAATGCTCTGTGTCCCGTTCAGAAAAGAAAGGGGCTGGAAATTGACATACCAGACCCCCTTTCTCTGCTCTCCATCCTGACAGATTGCCCCCCTTGCAGCCCACTGGAGAGGAGAGAGAGGGGAGGGAAGCCGGCTGCGGGTGACGAGGGGGGGCAGAGGAGAAAGACACAAGGGGGGGTATGGACACACACAGAGCAGGACGAGGGAGAGAGGAGGAAGACACATCGGGGGGATATGGACACACGGAGCAGGACGAGGGGTGGCAGAGCGGAGGAGGAAAACACAGCAGCGGAGGGGGGGATGTGGACACACAGATCAGGATGAGGGGGATACGGCGCTGGAGGAAGACACCGAGGACAGTCGGGGATGATCGGTGCAACAGGTCAGCTGTGGGCACCGATGCCCCCTGCATGGCTTTTCAGGTGAAAGGCGCGGGAGGCAGGAGGAGAAGCAGATGATGAAAAGCATGCAGGGGGGGGGGGGAAATCGGTGCGCACAGCTGTCCCCATCGCACCAATCATCCCCGACTGTCACTGGACATTGATGTGTGTACAGACATGACAGGGGGCCGTGAGTGCGCTCTGCTTTTACCCAGAACGCGCGCTCTGCCTCTCCTGTGCACGATCTGGCCAAGGGGAATATATATATATATATATATATATATATATATATATATATATATATAAATAAATCTGCTGTTTTTGGGGGCTTCCAACTGCTAAAATGGGTCACATTTGACAGGTAAGGGTACATGCAGGAGGCATGTATATCCTTACAGTTCAGCACTATGGCAGTACTTTATAATTGATGAGAGTGGGTTTACATCCACTTTAAGAAACACACCTGTAACTAAAAAAAATTAAAATAAATATACAGCACAATGATGTAGTACTTACTGCAGCACTCTTTCCAGGGAAGTTGAAAAAGGCATCAGGACCATATTTCTGAGGCATGTGCTTTAACACTGACAAGAGCTTTACTGCATGTGGAGGCTACGACAGATGAAAAGAAAAAGAAAATCAACAAAGGAAGATTTTGGTTCAGAAGAATGGTACTTGCACTTCCAGTGTAAAACTAACCTATGAAAAATACCAGCTGTAGGTTTCCTTTCAAGTGTAGCTAATAACAAAGTCAACAGCATAGACCAAGACCCCTTTTACCCTGAGGTGCTAGAACGCTAAAAATAGCGCCTGAAAGAGCGTCTCTATTCACTCCAGTGTGAAAGTCCGCTGGCGCCTGAAAAAGGGTTAAAAGCGCTCGCAAAGCGGCGCTGCCCATTGATTTCAATGGGCAGGGGCGCTTTAGGAGCAGCGAGTTCAGTGCTCCTAATGCTCTCTAAAGAAGCTGCTGGCAGGACTTTTTCTGACGCCCTACCAGTGCACCGTTCCAGTGTGAATGGGGTCGCTGTTTCAAGGCTCTTCGCAGGCACTATTTTTAGCGCTATAGCGCCTGCAAAGCACATCAGTGTGAAAGAGGTCCAACTTTATAAACATCTGCATGAATATATTTCTGACCATTCAAAATATACAAAAAAGGCATCAAATTTCCAAACAAACTTCAACTCATTAAAATGCAGCCCATAAACTCCTGTCATTTGACAACCTAGACCACCCAATTCTCAACTAGGGAAACCCTTCTTCCAGAAGTTGCTAGGGGTTCCCTTGAGCTGTGGTTAATTAAAATCCCATTGAAGATGCATACACAATTCCAGATGCATTGCCACTTGGCAGAGCCAGTAGCAGGACATTTTTTTTTTTTAGTTCAGTGTATGGATAGCATTCTTATGCTCCAATGTAGGGAGCGTTTTCCCAACGACCAATGATGGATTAATCTTAACAGGCGTTTTTTTTTTTAAAGAGTTCCTCTGGGGTTAAAAGGTTGGAAGACGTGATCTTAGATAGTGACATCAGTTTGATGCAGGAAGCCTTCTCTTCCATATCCATTAGACTGCAACACTGTAATAATTCATAAGGTGAAAAGCTGCAGCAAAGGCTAATCTGTGATGCAGCAGCTGTGAGAGCTGTGCAAACAATATGTAACCTCAACTAAATACAGTGCGGTCTTCCAGCAGTGGGATGGGAACTATCCATCCTGCACCTAAAACAAAAAAAATGCACTTGCAATAGGCCATTTATGTACTTCCTGAAACGTGGCTATAAACTTTCAGAGATGCCACCCTTGTCCTGTTTTTTGCTAGAATGTTACGAAGATGCTATAAAGTGTTACTGCGTGTCTCACTATCACAGCGACAAACTTTCTTTGATTCTGAGCTCAGTGCTGCAGGTAGAATCCTCAGGTCCTTGGTATAAGAAACCATGAAGGTTTCCCTGACCTCCGGCCTGGGCCATTACCTCCGAGCCCTTCTCAATGATCCCATGACCCTTTACGGTCCTGCAGTGGATCCCTTTCACACGTTGTGCAGTCCTGCAGTCTTGGGCCCTGCCCTGGTGGGGGAAGGCAAGGGCCCAGTGGCAAGTGCAACCTTTGCAACCCTGGTAGTTCCACTAGTGGTGTCAGTTTGGAGTATAAATGATGTTGGTCAGTAGGGCAGCAGACAGGGTAAGTAGTAGCTTTTAATATATATATATATATATATAAATAAATGAAAGTCACGCAGGAGCTAGGAGAATAGAGGAGATCAGTTCTCCTATATGCCGCCCCTCCTATCCAGCCTGGTACTAGCTGCATTCAGAGAGTACAGTCAAGCAGTCATCCATACCAAGAACAATCAGCTCGGCCTCCCAGCTCTGGCTCATACAAGTGTAGACAAACCCGACAGGGGAGCCGCACGTGGCCCCCTTAAGACAGGGGCTAGGTCACGATCGTGACTCTTGCACCCCCTATAGTTACGCCCCTGTGGGGAACCATGCATCGTTGGAGGTTTTGACAGCTTGCTGTTGTGATGATGCAGTCAGTAAGGGCTGGGAGCGTCTGACACATACCAGCAACGAGAGAGGGATGCCATATCTGGAAGTTTTTTAGCCTGGCTTCAGGTAAAATGGCCTACATCCATACCGTTAAAGTCCGTAAGCTCTCGCGGTTAATTTTTTTTATGAACAGTTTAGGCTAGTTTACACTTGCTTCAAAATAAGGCTGACACGCTTTGTTAAAGGTCTCTGAATGCCAGTAAAAAAGTTCATGTCACTAAATAAAAATAGGATTGTCATACTTACCTGTAAAATCCATTTCTTTGAGTACATCATGGGAAACAGAGTCAGGCTAATATTCATTACATGCTGGGTTATACTCCATGTCCAGGTGAATGGACACTGGTAGACCAAAGGTCTAAAGTTCACTATATAAACCCTCCCATACAGGAAGCACATCAGTTTTGAAGCAAGCAATAAATCCTCAAAAAAAAAAAAAAAAAAAAAAAGAAGGAGGGAGGGGAGGGATTGTGTCCCATGAGGTACTCAAAGAAAAGGATTTTACAGGTAAGTATGATGAAAAAATACTATTTTCTTTTTCATACATCATGGAATACAGGCTAATATTCTTACCTGCTGGGAAGTCCCAGAGCAATAGCCTTGAAGGTAGAGAGACACCCTGCTAAACAATAGCCATTAGAACTTTATACAGCAGCCTGCAGTACACTGCGGCCGAAAGTCGAATTCTTGGCTGCTCGAACATCCACTTGATAACATTTTGTGAACATATGCACTGAAGACAAGGTAGCAGTCTTACAAATCTGAGCCACAGACACCTGATGGCGAAAAACCCAGGAGGTTCCTACACCCCTGGTATAATGAGCTCTCACCTTAAAAAGGGGAGGTACTTTACGTTTCAGACCAAAGGCCTGAATGACCAATTGACAGACCCAATTGGCAATGGAAGCTTCCTTCCCCTTCTTGGGTCCTTTTCGGTAAAACAAAAAAGGGCGTCCGACCCTCAGATCTCGACAAATAAACCTTGACTGCCTGGACAACGTCCAAAGAATGCAGTTGTCTCTTACGCCAAACGAGGCCAAGAGAAAAAAAGAAGGCAAAATAATGTCCCAATTTAAATGAAAGGCCAACACCACTTTTGGTAAAAAGGATGGAACAGGTCGTAACACAACTCTGTCGTGATATAAGTGGATTGACAGAGCATAAACATTAATTAAATAAGGATTGACTGTCAGCTTTCAAGTCCCTCTATGAAAGAGGATATATGGGGGTTTCCTTATACAGGAAAAATATGGGGACTCTTGTTAAAGCATCGACAGTAAAATTCTGTAGAAATATGTGGGCCTGGTCAAACCTCAATCATGAGAGCCACAACACCGATATGAATATCAAAAATATTTATTTTGTAAAAAGGTTTTCTTTATAAAAAGACATAGAAAAAGAAAAAAAGAGGAAAAAAGCAAAAATATTGTACATTGAATACTATAGAATGCATACTAGACAAATTCCAGACTATCAAGTAAAATGATACTTCAAGTGCATATAGATGCAGGTGATCTTCATTTCATCCCACATGTAACGGTTCTACTAGTTCTACTATATTCTTTACAATTATTATTTATTTTTTTCGTTAAAGTCCACAGCTACCACAGATACTCCATTAACTCGACTTTCATTTATTTAAATAAAATACATTATCTTTATGTTCTATAATAAACGATGATTATATTAAACTCTATGGTCAACCAGACACGTTTGTATGTACCGATATAATCAATTTATGTGACTATTTGTATATATTATGATTTATATGTTCCTGTTCATTGATATACTCTTTGTTTGCTCAGACTACTGCCCCCCATTGGTTCCTGACGAAGCCCCCTTGGGCGAAACTAGTAGAACCGTTACATGTGGGATGAAATGAAGATCACCTGCATCTATATGCACTTGAAGTATCATTTTACTTGATAGTCTGGAATTTGTCTAGTATGCATTCTATAGTATTCAATGTACAATATTTTTGCTTTTTTCCTCTTTTTTTCTTTTTCTATGTCTTTTTATAAAGAAAACCTTTTTACAAAATAAATATTTTTGATATTCATATCGGTGTTGTGGCTCTCATGATTGAGGTTTGACCAGGCCCACATATTTCTACAGAATTTTACTGTCGATGCTTTAACAAGAGTCCCCATATTTTTCCTGTATAAGGAAACCCCCATATACAACTCTGTCGTGGTGAAGGATTAACTACGATTCCCTGCATGAAAGTGCAGCCAACTCCGATACCCTTCTAGCCATCAGGAAGGCGAGCTTACGTGACAGCAAGTCTAATGGGATTTCCTTATTAGGTTCAAATGGTTGTTTCTGTAACACAGAAAGCACCAAGTTCAATTACCAAGGACACATAGGTGACCGCCGAATGGGGGAAGCAATCGATTTGCCCCCTGCATAAAGGTTTGCACCAGTGAATGGGAGACTAAAGGATTTTGCCTTGCAGACACTGGTAAAAATTTAAAACAATATAAAAAGCCGCGCCTTTTTATATTGTTTTATTTTTATTTTTATATTGTTTTATTTTTCTTGTCATCACACGCTAGCCGCTGCCTGAATTTACTGTGTTGTGATAGCGCGGTTTTTTGGTGTATACTGGTAAAAATTTGATGGACTTCCTGTATGGGAGGGTTTATATAGGGGATCACTTCCTGTCTAAAGATCTTTGGTCTACCAGTGTCCATTCACCTGGAGATGCAAGTATAACCCAACAGGTAATGAATATTAGCCTGACTGTGTCCCATGATGTATGAAAAATAAATGGTTACCTTACAGTCCTGTTTACACCTTGCTTTTGCTTGGTCCTTCAGTGGGGCTTCGATGAGCCTTTGGTGGGGCTTCAAGAGAGCTTTGCCATAGACTTCTATGGAGGCTTTGAAGATGCTTTGAAGCACAACTATAACTTTTGAAGCAAAGCCAAAGCAAATCAAGAGCAAGGCGTCAACAAGACTGTAAGCTAGCCCTTTTATTTAGTGACAGGAGCTCTGAAAAGCATTCAGAGAGACTTAACAAAGCGTGACCAAAGCCTTGTTTTGAAGGAAGTGTGAACTAGCCCTAATGTGTATTGAAGCCAAAGCAAGTGTAAATGAGCCCTTTGAATATTGTGAAAAAGTTTAATATTGTAGACTCACGGTGTCGCCCTCTAACCAGCTAATGAACGCAAAACACCTGTAAAGGTTTCCTGAGCCTTTAAATGTTCTCTCAGTCTGGTTCAGTAGGTTACACAATCATGGGGAAGACTGCCGACTTGACAGTTGTCCAGAAGACAGTAATTGACATCCTCCACAAGGAGGGCAAGTCGCAAAAGGTCATTGCTAAAGAAGCTGGCTGTTCACAGAGTGCGGTATCCAAGCATATTAGTGTAAAAAGTTGACTGGAAGGAAAAAGTGGTAGAAAAAGGTGCACAAGCAACAGCTTTGAGAGGATTGTGAAGCCAAGGACATTCAAGAATCACAAGAAGTGGACTATAGCTGGTGTCAGTGCTTTAAGAGCCACCACACACAGACATATCCAGGACTTTGGCTACAACTGTCGCATTCCTTGTGTCAAGCCACTTCTGAACCAGACAACAGCAGAAGCGTCTTACCTGGGCTAAGGAGAACAAGGCCTGGACTGTCCCTCAGTGGTACAAAGTCCTGTTATACGGATGAAAGTAACATTTTGCAATTAATTTGGAAATCAAGGTCCTAGAGACTGGAGGAAGAGTGGAGAAGCACAGAATCAAAGTTGCATGAGGTCCAGTGTGAAGTTTCCACAGTCAGTGATAATTTGGGGAGCCAGGTCATCTGCTGGTGTTGGTTCTCTGTGTTTCATCAAGTCCAAAGTCAATGCAGCTCTCTACCAGGAAATTCTAGAGCACTTCATGCTTCCCTCTGCTGACCAGCTTTATGGAAATGCATTTTCATTTTCCAGCT
This sequence comes from Rana temporaria, assembly GCF_905171775.1. Lineage (NCBI taxonomy): Eukaryota > Metazoa > Chordata > Amphibia > Anura > Ranidae > Rana > Rana temporaria. The sequence continues at coordinate 524,213,168 of NC_053489.1, forward strand.
GAACTAGGCACCTGCTTACACTGCCAAAGGTACCAATACCTGGTTTAATGATCATGGTATTACCGTGTTTAATTGACCAGCAAACTCGCCTGACCTAAATCCCATAGAGAATCTGTGGGGTATTGTCAACACAAAGAGGAGAGACCCCAGACCCAACAATGCAGACGAGCTGAAGGCTGCCATGAAAGCAACCTGGGCTTCCATAAGACATCAGCAGCGCCACAGGCTGATTGCTTTCATGCCATGCCGCATTGATGTAGCAATTCATGCAAAAGGAACCCTGACTAAGTTTTGAATGAGCCAACATTTCTGTATTAAAGGTTTGAAGATATATTTTCGCGCCAAAATTTTTTTTTAATGTGGAACATATAAATACTACAATTAAAATTAGAATAGAGCTGCTCCCCTAAAAAAATAAAAAAAGGTGGTACCTCATTAAGTTTTAGTGAATAGGTGATTGGTAGGGGGCGCTGTTGTGACAGGAATAGTGTCTATTACTAAATGACAGAGATATTGTTATACTAAAATAAACAAATAAATCTGATCGATATGAATATTCAAAATATATCAACCAAAACCAAATTCCAAAGAATTAGTTGGGTCAATATTAAAAGAAAGAATCCACAAAAGAACCTCTAATTAAAGAGTGATGTGCTCCCAAAACCATATATCAGAAAGTAAATATATTTGTGATAATGATAATGTCCATATATTCCTAGAATAGTGGTAAACCACTAATAAACACAGGAGTGAATCTTCTAAATGGTCCAGAAAATAAACATGCAATCTTCTCATGGACAGCAGTGCTTCAGATATTCCTTCCACCAATTACGCAAAACGACACCCAAAAGTGCAGATAATAAATGCGCTTACCAAAGCGATTGGACTCCTTTAACTAAAAAGAGAGTCAAAATCGCTTGTGCAGTTGTTAATGTCTGCAAACATGTAGTGCGTCCTCCAGTGGTTAAACATAGGCAAATCTTCTCCCAGTAATCTCATAAATGGAATATAAAACAGAAAAAAGCTCCATAGTGCAACCGGTTTTTATTATAAAATTATAAAACAGATCATGGGCCAAGTGACCACTTACATTAAAAGGTGCCCATCCCAGCACTGGGTCTGCGGGCCTTGAATAGAGGAGGTGACAATTTGCGTGTGGCGTGTGTCTCCTCTCGCCTCGCCAGCTCACAGGGTCGGATGATGGGAAATGAGTAAAAAGCGTGACCAGGCTACGCCGCCGACGATCGTTTCGTAAACACGTCTTCAGGGGGGCGTGTTTACGAAACGATCGTCGGCGGCGTAGCCTGGTCACGCTTTTTACTCATTTCCCATCATCCGACCCTGTGAGCTGGCGAGGCGAGAGGAGACACACGCCACACGCAAATTGAGGTTTGCCACCACTATTCAAGGCCCGCAGATCCAGTGGCGGGATGGGCACCTTTTAATGTAAGTGGCCACTTGGCCCATGATCTGTTTTATAATTTTATAATAAAAACCGGTTGCACTATGGAGCTTTTTTCTGTTTTATATTCCATTTATGAGATTACTGGGAGAAGATTTGCCTATGTTTAACCACTGGAGGACGCACTACATGTTTGCAGACATTAACAACTGCACAAGCGATTTTGACTCTCTTTTTAGTTAAAGGAGTCCAATCGCTTTGGTAAGCGCATTTATTATCTGCACTTTTGGGTGTCGTTTTGCGTAATTGGTGGAAGGAATATCTGAAGCACTGCTGTCCATGAGAAGATTGCATGTTTATTTTCTGGACCATTTAGAAGATTCACTCCTGTGTTTATTAGTGGTTTACCACTATTCTAGGAATATATGGACATTATCATTATCACAAATATATTTACTTTCTGATATATGGTTTTGGGAGCACATCACTCTTTAGAGGTTCTTTTGTGGATTTTTTCTTTTAATATTGACCCAACTAATTATTTGGAATTTGGTTTTGGTTGATATATTTTGATTATTTTTTATTTTATATCACATGAGTTTTGTAATTGCTATCACATATCGATCAGATTTATTTGTTTATTTTAGTATAACAATATCTCTGTCATTTAGTTATAGACACTATTCCTGTCACAACAGCGCCCCCTACCAATCACCTATTTCTGTATTAAAGACCCCTTTTTTTTGGTCTTATGTAATTTTCTGAGATACAGAATTTGGGGTTTTTACTAGCTGTAAACATAATCACCAAATTAAAATAAAGAAATGCTTGAAATATTTATCACTCTGTGTGTAAAGAATCTAATATAGGAGCTTCAATTTTTCTAATTGTATTACTAAAATAAATGAACTTCGACGTTATTTTAACTTTTTGAGATGAACCTGTGAACCAGTGTCATCTGCCTGTCCTATGAGGCTGCGTGACCCCAGACAGGACCCCCCACCCAGGACGCTCTGTCTGGACAGTGCGGATTGGCCCTGTGCTGATCACATGCACCATCCAAAAAAAAAAAAACTGTAGCAATACACACCAACTAAGCATGTACAGAGTGCCGCCAAGGCTCTGTACTATCAGCAGATGGATTGGGGACAGTAAATGGGGAGGATTAGAGAAGACAGGCTCAAACAGCCTTTTTTGAACAATGCGCAGGATTAACCCCTTAGGCTCCACTGAAAGTATAACAAACATGCTTTACTACATATACAGACTGATTTTTACTGTTTTGGGTTTATTGACACTAACTGGTTCCCGACCGGCTCACGCAGATATACTGTGGCAGAATGGCTCTCCTGGGCGAGATCCCGTACATATACGGCTTCACCGAAGAGAGCAACCTGCATGGTGGAGAACCCAATATGAGTGGCAGGCGGGCACGATCACGAGCACAGGGGGTTTTGTGTGTGCAAACACACAAATCCCCATGCTGTCTGAGTAGAGAAGCCAGATTGTGTTTTTTTCAAAGTAGAAAACACGATCTGTCATCTCCTATAGCGAGTCCCCTTCCCCCTCCCCCCAGGAACACACCATAGGTAACACAATTAACTCCTTGATCGCCCCCTAGTGTTATCCCCATCCCTGCCAGTGACAATTACATAGTAATAAGTGCAAATTTATAGCACTGATCGCTCTGTAAATTGCAGATACCCGCCATTACTAGTAAAAAATTAAAAAAGCCATATAAATGCCATAAATCTTTCCTATAGTTTGTAGATGCTATAACTTTTGCACAAATCAATCAACATACACTTATTGCGTTTTTTCTTTTATTTTTTAACAAAAATATCGCCCTGAACGGAGGAAAAAATTTGTTGTTTTTTTTTTAAATTGAGATATTTACTATAGCAAAAGTAAAAGATATTATTTTTTTCAAAATTGTCGCTTTTATAGCGCAAAAATTTAAAACCGCAGAGGTGATTAAATACCACCATAAGAAAGCTCCATTTGTGGGAAAAAAAGGACGTCAACTTTATTTGGGTACAACATTGCCAGAGCACGCAATTGCCAACGTAGTGCTGTATTGCAAAAAATGGGCCGGTCATTGAGCACCCAACTCTTCTGGGGCTGAAGCGGTTAACACTTTTCCACCAGCTTTATTTTGCTTAATACTAGTAGAAAATATATTTCCACCTACGATGTACTGTAAGTGTCTATCAGGCTAGCCAATTTTCTTGTTCAATTTTCCTTTTAGATTTACTAAAGCCATATAATATGGAATGAAATCTAAACACTCAATTTGTATGCAGTCAGGCAGGCCCTTGCACTATATTAGTTGAAGGTAAATCTAAAGAAAACCGAAGAAAAAAATTAAGCGCAAGACTGTTTGGAGGGGCATTCAATTATCACATCCCTTAGGGCTTAAGGTTACACAAAACTGATCTCTGTAAAAATGCATGCTTACCCATTGTCCCTTTTCTCCTTGGAGCCTACTAAAAAACAATTTTAATTCACGGACGGTAAGACTATAGCTTGCCAAAACCCCCAACATGTCCACCAGCAGATCTGAAATGAAGGAAAATACAGTACAGTCAACATAATGTAACACAAGCATAAAAATACAAAGGAAAGCCCAAGACATTAAAGGTGGAAAGGGCTAGATGATGCTGGATGTCCCCTAGCCAGGAAATCAGGTGGGTTCTATCTGACTATCTGCTCTTTACAAAGGGAACATGCAGTTCAGCTCGAAGATATCCAAAACGGCCACATACAATGCATCCGGGAAGTATCCACAACGCTTTACTTTTTCCACATTTTGTTATGTTACAGTTTTATTCCAAAATGTGTTTAATTCATTATTTTCTACAAATGCAGTATCTCAAAAAAGTGAGTACACCTCTCACATGTTTGTAAATATTTTATTATATCTTTTCATGTGACGACACTGAAGAAATGACACTTTGCTACAATGTAAGATAGTGAGTGTACAGCTTGTAGAACGGTGTAAATTTGCGGGTCCTTCAAAATAACTCAACACAAAGCCATTAATGTCTAAACTGCCGGGAACAAAAGTGAGAACGCCCCTAAATGAAAATGTCCAAATTGGACCCAATTAACCATTTTCCCTCCACGGTGTTGGTGTTACATGGTCTCGGCTGTGAATGGGAAGCAGGGGTGTTAAATTCTGTGTTTATTGCTCTCACTCTCTCATACTGGTCACTGGAAGGTCAACATGGCACCTCAAGGCAAATAACTGATGATTTAAAAAAAAAAATGTTGCTCTACCTAAAGATGACCTAGGCTACAAGAAGATTGTGAAGACCCTGAAACTAAGCTGCAGCACAGTGGCCAAGACTATACTCAACATGACAGGTTCCATTTAGAACAAGCTCCATCTTTAAACAATTAGCATATCAAATCGATACCACAGATCCGTAACATATTTAGTTGATGCCACCAATCATTCAATTGGATGGTGACTAGACCTGTTTTTGTCGAAGAGAAAAAGGGGATATAAAATGTTAAGCCAAAAAAGTGAGAGAAAGTGTGGAAAAAAGTTATGGAAATTGCTGCATAAGATCTTTAAACATTGTTCTTCCAAGAAAACTGTAGAGAAGTAGTAGGGTATATATTGCACACACACACACCTCCTTCCTACCACTTCTGGTCAATGGTTTGTTTTTTACATAATCTTTTAATAGTAGTTCTGTCACCGTTTTTGCTCTCACATTGTATCACCAAGTATTTTTGACTTTAGAATGTATGAAAATATATACATTAAAGTGGAGGTTCACCCAAAAAATAAATTTTTAACAGTAGATTGGGCCTAATTACGTGAAGCAGAATCGGGTGTTTTGATTAAAATCAATGCAGTACTTACCTTTTTTGAGATAGATGTTCTCCCGCCGCTTCCGGGTATGGGCTGCGGGACTGGGCGTTCCTATTTGATAGGCAGCCTTCCGACCGTCGCATACAGCGCGTCACCAGTTTCCGAATGTACCCGAACGTCGGTGCGCAGGCGCCGTATAGCGCCGCACCGACGTTCGGCAACTTGTGACGCGCTGTATGCGACCGTCGGAAGGCCGTCAATCAAATAGGAACGCCCAGTCCCGAAGACCATACCTGGAAGCGGCGGGAGAATTTTTTTTCCGGGTGAACTCCCGCTTTAAAGTCAAAAATACTTAGCGATACAATGTGAGAGCAAAACAAGTGACAGAACTACTATTAAAAAATAAACCATTGACCAGAAGTGGTAGGAAGGTGTGTGTAATATACAATATACACACACACACACCTCTCCTTCCTACTACTCATCTACGGTTTTCCTGGAAGAACAATGTTACAGGATCTTATGCAGCAATTTCCATAACTTTTTTTTCACACTTTTCTCTTTTTTTTTTGGCTCAACATTTTATATCCCCTTTTCTCTTCTGGCAAAAACAGGTGTAGTCACCATCCACTTGCAAAAGAAGCTGAGGGTAAAGATGGACCGGCCAAGCATGTCTCCAGACCTAAACCCTATTGAGCATCTGTGGGGCATCCTCAAACAGAAGGTGGAAGTGTGCAAGGTCTCCAACTTCCACCAGCTCCGTGATGTCATCATGGAGGAGTGGAAAGGACTCCAGTGGCAACCTATGAAGCTCTAGTGAACTCCATGCCCAAGACGGTTAAAGGCAGTGCTAGAAAATAATGGTGGCCACACAAAATATTGACACTTTGGGCACAATTTGGAAATTTTTATTTAGGGGTGTACTCACTTTTGTTGCCAGCGGTTTAGACATTAATTGCTGTGTTTTGAGTTATGTTGAGGAGACAGCAAATTTACATTGTTGTACAAGCTGTACACTCACTACTTTACATTGTAGAAAAGTGTAATTTCTTCAGAGTTGTCACATGAAAAGATATAATAAAATATTTACAAAAATGTGAGGGGTGTAGTTACTTTTGTGAGATACTGTATACCCCCTTAGAGCCGGTTCACACACAGGCAGCACGACTTTGGGGGCGACCCGGCAAGGCGATCTTAAGACGACTTGAGAGGCAACTTGCAAAATGACTTCTGTATTGAAGTCAATGCAAGTCGCCCCGCGTCGCCCCCAAAGTCGTACAGGAACTTTTTTCTAAGTCGGAGCGACTTGCGTCGCTCCTATTAGAACGGTTCCATTGAATAGAGCGGACCGCGACTTGTCAGGTGGCTGAGTCACCTGAAAGGTTGCCCCTGTGTGAACCGGCTCTTAGACCCCCGTTATGACAACATGAAAAATAAGTTTGTTGATATCTTTGCAAATTAAAAAAAATACATCACAGCCTTGGTGCCAAAAGGTGCTTCAACAAAGAATAGAGCCAATTACAGCCTCAAGTCTTTTTGAGTATGAAGCTACACGCTTGGAACACATTTTTTGGACAGTTTCTCCCATTCTTATTTGCAGGACCTCTCAAGATTCATTGGGTTGGATAGGGAGCGTGGGGCACAGTCTGGGCTCTGGCTGGGCCACTCAAGGACATTCACAGAGTTGTCCCGTAGCCACTCCTTTGTTATCTTGGATTGTTTTCCTGTTGGAAGATGAACCTTTGCGCCAGTCTGAAGTCCAGAGCGCTCTGAAGAAGGCTTTCAAGGATTTCTCTGTACATTGCTGCATTCACCTTTCCCTCGATCCTGACTAGTGCCTGCCATTGAAAAACATACCCACAGCATGATGCTGCCACCTCAATGTTTGACTGTAGAGGTGGCATTGGCCAAGTAATGAGTGGTGCCTGGTTTCCCCCCCAGACATGACGTTTGCCATTCAGGCCAAATAGTTCAATCTTTGTTTCATCAGACCAGAAAATGTTGTCCTTCGGGTGCCTTTTGGCAAACTCCTGGTGGGCTATCATGTGCCTTTTACCGAGGAGTGGCTTTCATCTTGCCACTCTCCCATACAGGCCTGATTGGTGGAGTGTTGCAGAGATAGTTGTTTCTTCTGGAAGGTTTTCTTCTCTCCACAGAGAAATGCTGGAGCTCTGTCAGAGTGACCATTGGGTTCTTGGTCCCGACTAAGGCCCTCCCTCCCCCAATCGCTCAATCTGGCCAGGCGGCCCACTCTAGGAAGAGTCCTGGTGGTTCCAAACTTCTTCCATTTACAGATTATGGAGGCCACTGTGCTCAATCAATGCTTCAGAAATTTTCTACACCTTTCATCAGATCTGTGCCTCAATACAATCCCGTCTTGGAGGTCTACAGACAATTCCTTGGACTTTATGGCTTGGTTTGTGCTCTGACACGCACAGTTAACTGTGGGTCCTTATATAGACAGATGCGTGCCTTTCTAAATCATGTCCAATCAAATGAATTTACCACAGGTGGACTCCAATCAAGTTGTAGAAACATCTCAAGGATGATCAGTGGAAACAGGATACACCTGAGCTCAATTTTGAGCGTCATGGCAAAGGCTGTGAATACTTATGTACATGTTTTTTCGGTTTTCTATTTTTAATAAATTTGCAAAGATTTCAAAATAAACTTCTTTCATGTGGTCATTATGGGGTATTACTTGTAGAATTTTGTGGAAAATAATCCATTTAATCCATTTGGGGATACAGCTGTAACATAACAAAAGGTGGAAAAAGTGAAGCACTGTGAATACTTTCCAGATGCACTGTATCCTATGCCTAGAGGCATATTGTCTGGCAGCAGCATGTGTATTTCGCACATGTATGTTTTTGTTAAAAAAAAGTAAATGGGTACACAAAAGATCATTCATGAGTTTGGGGATCACTGCATTATGTATATAACCGGGAAAAGTAAATGAAGAGTTTCTTAGACTGTGTGGGAACAACAAAATGTCATAAACAGTACATAGACTGGCTTAAGCAGCCCATTGAGGAGTAATTTTTTTCATTCAACCTGCAGGTTGAATGCAAAAAAAAAAAAAAAAAAGAAGGATTAAAGTTCCCCCAATCCACACACTGCCTGCTAAACGATTGTGTTCTGACAGCAGGAAAACTTCTCTGCCATTAGAATCCACTGATCAGACTTGCAGGCCATAGCCTATAGCGCTGATCAAGTGAGAGGTTGCACAGACGTTGATCAGTAGAACGACTTCTGTTCAACTTCCCTGCCCATACATGGAATGAAATTTAGCAGGTTCAGCAGGGACTCCATGTTTTGACCCAATGTATGGCCGGCTTTAGTTAGACAGTCCCATATGCCATTTACCTTTTAATCCCATCCTTAAATAACCCTCGCTCTCTTAAACTGGCCATACAGTCATCATTTAAAAAGGTATATTTACCTGCTATCATGCCGTCAACTTTGTCAATTCTGTTTAAAACCAGTTCAACCAAACCAACTTCTGTGCAGACCAAAAGATTGCGAATACTCTTCTTCAGAATGGCTGTAAAGATGCTCCAGATTTCTGCTTGGCAGGTGACATCACATTTGTCCAACAATTCAACCATGCAGAAGATGCTGTCTCCTTCCTGAATGATGAAATTCATCTCGAGATCAAACTGTCCCCCTACAAGCTGCAAGTAAAAGATATAAAGCTTTAATGATTCATTCTATTAAAAATACTACTAAATATGATACTACTAAAACCAAGAACAAAATATGAAATAAAAATATGAAATATTGGCGTTTAGAAGCACAGATGTGATGACTGCATTTGTTTTTCAGCAAATTCAGAAAATAGCTGTTGATCTTGACAACCTACCTTCCTAGCCATACTTATCTACTTTGTGCAACTATATTTTACAGATCAGCCACTTACCCCCTCTTTCGGAGTCCACCGATGGCACTGTCCACTCCTCCTTCCAAGTGTCCCCTCAGCAAACTGGCTGCTAAGGGGGCACCCACATACATGCACTCCATAGATAAACACAGCCAATTCACCCATGCCTCCTTAAAGAACTTGACTGACAACAGTAGAGCTTATGGCTTCCACTGTTGCTTGTGTCTCCTGTGAGACTAGGAAATGGAGCAGCAGTGCTGCAGATGGAACAGCAATGAAACAGTGAGAAGCCAGGTAAGTATTTAGGGGTGGAAAATGGGAACAGTTAAGACCCGTACACAGGGCCAGCCCTACCATGGGACCCGATGGTACCATTGTACCAGGCAGCACTTTCAGGGGGCAGCAAATTGCCGCCAGCACGCCATCCCATTCCGCCAGCTCCGCTCTCCACTCCACTGTGGGGCCAATTGCTGCCTGACCGCTCCTCCCGTTCCGCTCTCTACTCCACTGTGGGGTTAATTGCATGAATAGAGCCATAACAGGTCCTTTTTATATTCCTATACATGTAAACAACCATAACAGGTCCTCTTTATACTCCTATATACATGTATAGAGCCATGATAGGTCCACTTTAGTTATCATGATATAAAATAATGGATGTGGGGGCAATTTAGTGGGCGCAATTTTTTTGGGGGGGGGGGGGGGCAGCATTTCATTCTTGGTACCAGGCAGCACAATGTCTTGGGCCGGCACTGCCCTACACAAAATCGGATAATCTAACGGCAATTGTGCGATGACAGGCTGTTGACGGATAATCCCACCGTTTGTATACTCCATCAGACAATTGTCAGACTTTCCGCCAACAAAGGTGGGATTAGCATGCTTTAAAATTGTCCACCAGGGGCGTGGCCTGGACATGACCGAGTGAGGCTGCTAGTTAGCTGAGCTCCCGGCCTGAAACCCCCTTTTACCGGTCTAAATACCCTAAAACTCGGCATGCAATCTGCCAAGAAGAGCGGACCCAAACCGTCAACCCGCGTGACCCGTTCTGGAGCAACTGCGGGAGATCTCCACGATTTTTTTCAGCCCAGACAGCAGAGGCCTACTGGAGCAGGAACAGCGACGGCAGCACCACGAGGCGCGCCGGGCGAGGTACCGCCAGAGGACTTGGAGCGGGGACTGTGGACCTTTAATCCGGTGGACCCGAACATACCTGCAGAGTCGCAGTCGGCGCCGATGTCCCCGGAGCGGCACATGGCGTCCCCGACCCTCTCACCGGGGGACCCGACGGTGGAGCAAGACATCCGCGCCCTCCTGCAGGCCCTACCCACGCGGTCGGATATCGAGGCCATTATCCTGAGGTTGGAGGAGACGCATCGCCGCGACTTCCAGGAGGTCCGAGCGGAGGTCTCCACGCTCACTGAAAGAGTGTCCACGGGTGAATCGTCGCTAGCGGACCTGGAGCGGAGGGTCACGGGCCTGGAGCGGGCGCGAGACCAACATCGAGACACGGCGATCGCCCTGCAGCTCCACCTGGAGGATGTTGAGGACAGAAGTCGCCGCAACAATCTGAGGATCCGCGGGATTCCGGAGACGGTGGGAGCGGAGGCCCTGGATGGGAGGTTGCAGGGCCTATTCAGAGAGATCCTGGGGGAGCCAACGGAGGAAGTTGAGGTGGACCGCGCGCACAGGGCCCTGGGCCCGAGAAACCCAGAACAGGACAGGCCCAGAGATGTGGTGTGTAGATTGCTGCGATACGCGCAGAAGGAAAGGATCCTCCGTATGGCGTGGGAGCGTGGGGAGGTAGCAGTGGAGGGGGCCCAGGTGAAGATACTACCGGACCTGTCAAGAGCCACGCTGCGCCGCAGGGCGATGCTGAAGCCCGTGCTGGAGTTGGCCAAGGACAACGGATTCACATACAGATGGGGATACCCTCTGTCAGCAACATTCCGTAAGGAAGCACGAGCCTACACCTTGCAGACACCAGCGGATCTCCCCGGCCTCTTATTCCTGGGAGCGGACCGGATCCCTGTACCGAACTGGTTACAGCTGATGCCGAGGCCGACCGGAAGATCAGGCGCCTACGATGCCGGGGCCCCATACCCACCACGTCAGCAGAGACAGGGCCGGGGAAGACGGAGAGCCCCCTCAGGAGGAGGACAACGCGACTGAACTGTGAGTAGGCCTTAGGCCGCAGCCCGCTGCCCATACTATGTTATCACCCCCCCTTGTTAATGCTACACTGCCGCACAACACTGCCCCGCGCCCCGGAGGGGGCTTATTACATTGAAGGCCGGAAAGCCGCCTGGCACCTGTAACGAGCACTCACCCCTGCTGGACCCCCCCCTCAAAAGCAGGGAGTGGACGCCAAGCAGTACTAGTGGGAGAGACCTCACCCCGGCTGAGTCCAGTTATCACTATGCCCAAGAGGGGAGGGGGAGGGGGATGGCAACTGAAACGGAGAGCCCTGTCCAAACACCAAGTGCCACAAGAATTTGGAGTCCTGGGACATATGTTACCCGCATGAGCCCTGCATTGGAGGGAGAAACACACCGGTCTCACAGGGAACGCGGCCCCTTATACCAGGGGGAGGGGGATGGCTACCTATTAGACCCCAGATCAATTTCTGACACTGATTGACACTGCAGCGCAAGGGAGCCCACCGTCATTGGATACCCCACCCAGAACCGGAGACTCATGGAACTATGGGGCATTATTTAAGCTGCCCCCAGAGGCAGTCTGACTTGAATAGTACCTAAATAATATGGTGAATTATACCCACAGGGGGGGCGCTAGATGAGTGGAACAGTTACTCAATGGGGCAGGCGGTATATTAGAGCATTATATGTTGAGACCCAAAAGGGATGTTGCTCGAACACACATGACATGGGGGAGAGGGAGGAGGGCGGGTTGCTGGACTGGCCCTCGGGAAGCTGTTGTTCTGAATGTTATTATAGCCATGTTGGGGCGGAGTTCGTCCCCCACGTTGGGGGCTGAGAATGCTGTTGTTGCTTCCTTCTTGAATATAAGTAAATATAATTTCAGATTTCATGTTGCCGTGCAAAACTAGGCCTATCTGTTACCAACTACACCAAATGACATATTGATTAGATTGCAATGCCTTGCATAGATACCATCATTACTGTTGGCCGGGGAAGGGGGGGGACAGGACCCGGGAGCTCGCCTCGCTGGGCTCGTCTATCCACCTACCCACATAGGCCTACACTCGATTCCCGGTCTAGGACTGGCGAGTGTTATAGCCGCTTAGGCTAAATTAGATATCTTTTTTCTGGCCGCACACTCTAGTGCAGGCCTCCTAACTTAATCCTCTCTTCCCCGCTGTCCTTAAGCGAAGGAACTCTTCCTACCCACTTCCTCTCTTTTTTGCTCTACCTCCTCTGAGGGATCTTAATCCACGACCTTGACCTTACCCCCCCCCCCTTCCCTAACCCCGAGCTGCGAGCATGGACACGCTAACAGTAGTGTCACTAAATGTCAAGGGATTGAATATCCCTGAGAAAAGGAGAATGCTCCTACACGATATGCGCCGGATGAGGGCGGACGTGGTCCTACTCCAGGAGACACATTTTAGAAACAACAACCTCCCAGTATTAAAGAATAGATTTTATCCTATAGTTTACCACTCACAGTACACGGAGACAAAGTCTAGGGGGGTGTCCATCCTCATATCGGCCAGGGTCCCGTGGACACTGGAGGGGATGAAAACGGACCCGGAGGGCCGCTCGCTATTCCTGAAGGGACGCATAGGACAGACACAAGTAACAATCGCAAACCTCTACGCCCCTAACGACCGACAAGACAGGTTTCTTGCGGGGAGATTGACCCAACTGACGCGCTTTATGACAGGACAACTGATAATAGGAGGTTATTTTAACATCCCCCTGTCCCCACTGGAGGATACCTCCGCTGGGCGGTCAGCTCTGTCGGTAGATCTCCGTAAACGAGTACACGCAACGCTCCATGAGCATCAACTGGTAGATATTTGGCGTCTGACTCACCCGGGCGAGAAGGATTACACCTTCTTTTCGAAACCCCATCAATCATACTCAAGGATTGACATGTTCCTGATCCCTCACCGGCACCTATCGGCGGTTAGGGAAACCCTGATAGGTAACATTACTTGGTCGGACCATGTGCCGATACAATTGGTATACGACCTGACGGACACCCTGACTGACCGAAGACACCCGTGGAGACTAAACGAGAGCCTACTGCAAGACAAAGACACTATGACAGAGGTTGTGAGGGAAGTGGGACACTACTTCAACACGAACGCCACCACAGATAGTGACCCGGGGGTGGTGTGGGAGGCCCACAAGGCAGTGGTGAGAGGGATCCTTATCAAGAACGGGTCGCGGTTGAAGAAGCAGAGGACAGAGCAACTTGATAAGCTGCTTCAGAAGCTACAAACCCTTGAAGCACAACATAAACAGACTCAAACAACACAGATCACATCTGAGCTGAAAACCACCCGCGGTCATATAACAGACCTACTGCGACACAAGGCCAAAGCGGCGATGCAGATCTGCAGGCGTACGATTTACGAATCGGGTAATAAGTGTGGGAGGATGCTAGCCCGAGCGCTCCACTCACAGAAATTAGCGTCGTATATACCGCATATTACCACACGTAAGGGAGAGAAGGTGTCTGTCCCTCTGCAAATCTCCAACGAATTCAAAGACTTTTACCAGGACTTGTACAATCTTCCACCCACATCCCCGACCTTAATTACGGACCGGTCCCTGAACTACATCTCAGACTCCCGAATGCCGAAGCTGAACCCAGAAGTGAGAGAGTTGCTGGAAGAACCAATCACTATGATGGAGCTCCAGACGGCTCTGAAGTCCGCCAGGCCTGGCAAGGCCCCGGACGGTCTCACTGTCCCCTATTACAGAGCCCTGCTCCCGTCATTGGGAGACAAACTGCTACACCTGTTCAACGCGGTGGGCGCGGGAGGGAAGTTCCACTCCTCCACCCTTCAAGCTCAAATTGCGGTGATACACAAGGAAGGGAAGGACCCAGGTCAGTGCGGAAGTTACCGCCCCATATCACTCCTAAATTCTGACATTAAATTATTCACCAAGATAGTCGCCACGCGGATCCAACGACACCTCCCAGATCTAATACACCTTGACCAGGTGGGATTCGTGCCAACTAGGGAGGCTAGGGACAACACGACCAAAGTCCTGAACCTCCTCCATGTCACCAGCACTTCCAAGACGCCTGCAGTGTTTGTCGGGACGGACGCCGAAAAGGCGTTCGACCGAG